>NC_051160.1:30797234-31097234 GCF_013339745.2 Dermacentor silvarum | reverse complement strand
GGCACTGGATCGACGTTCGCTGCCGACAATCTTCTTTCTGCAGCTCAATCAATATATGGGACACCAATTAGAACAGGTTTGGACAGATAAAGTATTCTTTCAAAACTTTATTTTCACTCATATGGCGGGAAAAAGTTGACTAGTACAAAATAAAGGCCAAAGGTTTCTTTTTCTTTCTTTAATATCGCGGTGAAACGTCAACGCCGGTGCGTCATTGTGTAGTCTGGATATCAGAGGATTTTCATGTATCTGAGCGCAGCAAGAGTGTTTCAAGGTTGCTAAGCTGAGTCTTGGTTTCTTTAGAACGGAAATGTAGTCAATTCCTTTACTGATGAACAGTTAATTATACCCGAGTGTAAAATGTATGGATCATCATTTTATGGATATGGATTATGAATTTTATCATCATCATCATCAGCCTATCTTTATGTCCACTGCAGGACGAAGGCCTCTCCCTGCGAGCTCCAATTACCCATGTCTTACGCTAGCTGATTCCAATTTTCACCTGCAAATTTCCTAACCTCCTTTATATATATTAGTCAGCGGTAAGCCCTCCCCACGAAAGCTCGACTGACATGATCGAGAGACTTCACGTTCCATATCATCGAAGTCAAACGTGTAGAATAAAATGGGCGAGTTTCCTTTTAGCTACACCGGAAATCAAACAGCAGGCGAACGATTGCTCGGCCACCTGCACCATTTTTTTGCCCACGTTTATGCGAGTACAGTTTAATCTGCGCTGTATAAGTAAGCAGAAAACCATTCCCAAGTTATCTGATCAGCGCTGGGGACGACAATAACGTGGTTGGAACAAGCCTTTTCTGCGTGCGCGCACACGCCTGTTCCCGAGCGAAGTTGTTGCGCATGCAGTTGACGACAACAACAGGTGCACGGCCGTAACAGCCCTACGAATCTACAGCTGTAAAGACCAGAATATAAAGGATAAAAGCAAACGTCAGGCGGCTGCCATTCGTCGCCTTCAGCCGGTAAGCTTGAACACCTATAAAGATTGCAGTGCAGAAAGAAAGGCTAAATCCTTTTCATGTTTACAAACATTGAGTTCCCAGAATACTTCCGGTTAAGCCCTTTGCTGGAACAACATAAGTTACAATAGCCTATATACTTATAGAACTGGCCGCAGTTCTGCGGTAGAGTTGGAATGTTGTACAAGTGAATTTTTTGGTTAAGTAAAAAAAAAAAAGCCCGTACATGAGCTCGACCCATCGCGCACGTTAATTCTTTACATCTGAACACACCAAGAATATGTGCCTACAGTACACTATGTGACGAAATACTCGGTGTGTCTCCATCCAGTGTCAGTGGCGTAGGTTGGTGCCCACCTGGGGGGGGGGGGGGGGGGGGGGGGTCTGGTCAGGCCGCATACTAAAAGAATATTTTTTGGATGGCATGTGCCTTCCCTCCCCCCTCCCCCCAAAAAAAACATAAAAAAATTATATCTTAGTAGATAGAATCCACCTCCACCCCTTTCCCCCGACAAACATTTCTCGCTACGCCACTGCCTCCTGCCTAACGGTGCTAACGTAAGGGTTCGTAATCATCATCATCATTACGCCCCCGGCACGTGCTGGCGGCATACAAGGTGTGCTGCCGCATGGAGCGAGACCTCGTGGCGAACGAGACCGCGCACCGCGAGCCGCTGCTTCCGGCGGTCGCGGCGCTGGACCACGCTGGGCAGCCCTCGCTGCGCCGGCCTTGCTGCGGCCCCAGCAAGGCGCTGGCAACTCGACCTGCTTCTCACAATACAGGTCAGTCATACAGTGGCGCAGCTTGGAGGTGTTGTTGTAAGAGGTGCCATTCTGGACCATGGCCTCGGAGGCCATGTCTGGATGATTTCGCTGTGTTGTCAAATTCTGCAAAAGCGGCATTTTGAGTCAATCAGGGGCTGCAGCAGCAGTCGTCTGGACCAGTTAGTGCCAACAAGAGCCGATCAGAACTAACGTACAAGATGGAGTGTTCGACATTGTGGTGGAATTTGACAGTGTGCATATAATAGCACCCTGGGATGCTGTGCGTTTACTCCCCCCTTCCACTTCCCCTCCGAAAATGCTGCTGTCTGGAGAGAAAAATTCGTCTGGAGAAGTTGAGGTCACTGACGTAGTCAGATGAAAAACAGTAGAGATATTTCGCATTCAGACCGGCGCGACCTCGACAACTAACGGCATAGCCTCCGAAATTTGGCTCTCTCTCTTTTTTTTTTTTTCAGGGACTTTAGATATGCCGCCAGATCTTGGAAGCCATGCTCACCGGTGTGATCTGCGACTCGGTCTCTAGTCGTAAGGCTTGGCTAGTTGCGGTCCGTCGCGCGACTTCTGTCGATCGGCGGTGTGAATGCGCGGATTATATAAGGCGGAAAAGAGCGGCTTCTGCTCTTGATCGCTTTCTCTAAAGCGCCTCCGTTCTTTTATATCCAAAATAAAAAAAGGGGGCTGACAGGTGGAGTAGCACACGTGATATAAAGGCTTTAAACAGGAATAAGGTGCCTCAGAAAGGCAGGCATTGTTGGCACCTTATCCCTGTTTATAACCTTTATATCACGTCTGTACTTTTATAAATACTTGAAGTTAGTCAGTGACCGGAACTTATCTTGCCGTATGCTCCGTTACGTGACCTCGCGAACGTCTGGACGTGCTACGGTGACTCGCGGGCAGTGGCATTCTGCAGCTGAGTAGGAAGTCGCGAGTTAGAGTGACACTAAAGGGAAACACTAAATTAGTTTAGACTGTTAAAGCATTCTTTCACAACTATACACTTTCCCTTAATTTCGTGGTGAGAGGTTGATTACTAGAAGTGAAAATGACGCCCAAGCTTTAAAAAATTTTTCTTCTCTAAATTTCGCACCGATACCCCCGCGTTGGTACGTCAGTATGACGTCACGGATTTCAAGGTATTTTCTTGGATTTTTTCTAAACCAAGTTCTGTCCTTAATTGGCTCTTTTAGAATGCAATGTAGAACAACTTTACCGATCAAAAATTGACTGAGCTTCAGCAAACGCCTTCAAAATCCATGGCATCACGGTGACCTAATGCGGAAACTTCAAGGCGGCGTCGCCACCTGTCTCGTTTTTGCGCCTTTTCTAAGCCTTAGTAAGCCTCCTCTCACGGTAAGTGTTTTTATGGTATTGTAGAATACTAATTATTAATGCATCTTGACTTAATCCCCCCCCCCCCCCTTCTGACTGTCCCTGTAAGTAGTCTCCCGGGGCAGAAACTTGGAGGTTAACAAAGAAGCTCGAGAACAAGTTAAGGACCGCACAAAGAGCGATGGGACGAAAAATGTTAGGCCTAACGTTAAGATATTCTTGATATAAGCGCGAAGAAGACACGGATATCAAGAATATGTTACCGTACCAACTCGCCCAACTATCCATTCTTACGCAGCTAACGTTAAGAGACAGGAAGAGAGCGGTGTGGATCAGAGAACAAACAGGGATAACCGATATTGCAGTTGACATTACACGGGAAAAATGGAGCTGGGCAGGCCATGTAATGCGTAGGATGGATAATCGGTGGACCATTAGAGTTACAGAATGGATACCAAGAGAAGGGAAGCGCAGTAAAGGACGGCAAAAAACTAGTTAGGATGATGAAGTTAGGAATTGCAGGCGCAAGTTGAAATCAGCTAGCGCAAGACAGGGGTAATTGGAGATCACAGGGAGAGGCCTGATGAAGTAGTCTCCCTGTCCAGGTTCATAGCGGTGGAACGGAAGCGAAGTGCAAAAAAAAAAAAAGAAAAAAAATCACCGACGATTACGATACTCCCTAATGCGAATTTTGGGCGCAGCTGCTTATGTGTTTTCAATTCGCGATATATGGCAAAGTAATGGCTCTGAACGACAAGGTGCTCGGCGGCGGCGCTGAGCCTCGCTGCTTGGGCAGCTGGTTTAGCCGCGAGTAACGGCAGACGAAGCATTTCCACTGGTTGCGTCGCTCATTGTTCAGAAAGCGAGCGTTAACACGGGAACGCGTGGCTCGCGCGGCGCGCATTCTCTAGAGGCGGCGGTGCCGCAGGCGAAGTAGCGCATTCACAGTGGGTCCAAAGCCCACGCCCAGCGCTTCGTTTCCGCGCTGGCCGCATGCCTGGTCGCCGCCGGCACTACGCTTTCCTCCTCACCCTTTCACCATACCCTCCTCCGCTTTCCGCCTTATGGTTGCGCGGCACCCTCCTCTCCGCTTTCCTCCTCGCGTCTTTCAGCCCACTGCTGCGCTCCGCGTTCATCTTTCGATGTGCTCGTTCGCTGGGTTACGCCGCCGCCGCGCCACCAGATAATAATTTTGCAAGCCCCACGCAATGTGGGAATATCTATCTTTGCTTTTCAATATTTACATTATTACATTGTTAACAATGAAAACACTGCAATTTATTAAATATACAGGCCCCACAGTGGGGAGGGGGGGGGTTACGAAGTCAGAAACTTTCACAAAAGATTGCTTTTCTACACAACGTGTGAGGCAAAAGAGAAAAGAACAACACAGGTTCAACAAAAAATACAGCAGTTTCGAAAAACGTCAAGTTATACATGGGCAATACCACAAAAAAGGTAAAAGAAACGGGAAAGTTTAGTCACTTCAATAGGGCAAGAAAATACATCGTTTTACGTGACAAACGATGACGTTTGCCCTGACATTTGACATATTCTCTGCAGAGCGCGCAGAAGTCGGCGCTGTCCATGGCTACTTGGCTGCAGAGACGGCGCGCCCACCGGGCCAGCGGGCGTCCCGTGCTGCAGCACTTTTCGCTCCAGCTGTATCGTGCCCTGTCCAGCGAACGCCTCAACGTCTTCATCTCGCCATTCGGCACAGCCGTGGCATTGGTGAGCCCGCGGTATACCCTAATAATATTTGCAAACGCCACGCCATCGGTCGATTCCACACTTACTGCACTACATGGCATGGCTGATCCATGGCATGCCTCTAGAAGACGGGGGTGGGGGCTCTCATCAATATATTCAGCGAAAAAGAGCGCGGATTGGGGGGGGGGGGGGGGGCGTGCAGCCTTTGGGATCCACCAGCTATGACAGTACTGTGTCGCAGTGGCCACTGTTAACTGTGTTACAGGAGCGCCAGGTACTCACGGCTCTTCTGGTACGTAAACCGCTCGGTCCTACACGCGCTGAAATTTTGCACAGCGGTAGAATTTAGCGGTTAGCTTATAGTTTGATATCCTTTGTTTACACTCCCACCTTACCAGTTTCGCGCGCGATATATCCGAAGTGTGTGTCGTCTGCGGCGACGCCACTCAAAATATGTCAATTCCACTGTCACCCGCTCGCTGCTTTTGAAGGTGTGTGGTCGCTCATGTCAGTGCGACTCGGAGTGATGCAACGGTGCTGACATGCACAAAATCTGCGCGTTTTGCTGTGTTGTGACATTATTTGATGTCGCTGATGCGCGGCTAACATCATATTTCAAGCGGACGACGAACGGTCGCTGTAGCTGCTGATGTAAACAAATGCAGCGGTCGGTGCTTTAGACTGTCGACGGCATTCTTCCGGGATAAAAATGCGGAACGCAGTGCTCCACAGCATCTTATAGTGAGTATGCGAATCCCTTCCCTGATAGTAGCAAGCAGCACGTGCGTATCAAATTAGTGGTTAGGGCTACCCTTAGTCTTCATGTTGTAGCGCGATATGTTGCGCGCACGCGCTGGCTTTCGTGTTGACGGGTCGAATGAGAACGGCGATTTGTGGCTATTGAATTCGCCGGAATCGTAGTTGTCACTCTTTGACAGACTTGCAGAGGTGGTGCAGCTGACATTGTCACCCGAAAGTCCGGCGCGGTCATGAATCAGCTGAGCGCGTCTGCTCTTCGCCGCTTTCGTTCTCCCCGCGGTCGAGACCAGCATGCCTTGCGCGCATTCCCAGCTGGCCTGCCGCTCGTGACGTCACACGAAGATGTTCGCTCGGCTTCTTGGGCAGGTTTCTGTTCCGTTCTTGCACTTTCTTGCTTGTCTAAAATTATTTTCGAATATGCAGAACAAACATACTATCAGACGCGTGGCAGCGGGGTCTCGGGAGTCTAAGCATTCCATTACCTTGACATGGTAAAAAAATTGCCGGAGTTGCCGTTTGAATCTATCATTACCATCATCGCCGTCACCGCGCCTGCAGGTCACCGCTCTGGCCGGATCCCGAGGAGACACGGCCGAGCAAATCCTGGCCGCGCTGGGCGCTTCGCACGAGGAAGAGATCCTGGAAGAGCTCAGAACCGTGGGACGCATCCTGGAGCCGCTTTCGACACTGCACGTGGGCCTGGCCAACAAGATGTACCTGTCCACTTCCCTGGAGCTCGCGGACTCCTTCAAGGAAGCCATACACCAAGAGTTCGGGGGACAGGTATATATATATATATATATATACAGCACGTCGATATAGAGAGTTGTAGTTTGTCCCGCAAACTTCTTTACCGTTTTCGGATTACCGGGGAGACGTAGATGTGAGCGGTCGGGTTGGTGGCGCCACCCGGTGGTGCAGAGCTCAACCAGACAAACGCAGAGTTATTATTGCAGTAACGGAGTGTATTCTACTTCGCTGCTGGTGTCAATTTTCGGTAGTGGCATAATCGCGAACGCGTTGCCTTTCCAAGCGCATTTCTGCCGTCGCCATTGCCGTGAGGTTCCGTACAAAGTCCAACGGCGATAAAATCGTCGCTGTGTAAACGCTATCTGTGTGTGCAGAGTGAAAGCGTACGAGGGTGAGCCGGCAATCGCGGCTCAATGTAGCGCACACAAGGAAGGCAGGCAGGCCAGAAGCGCGCGATCTTCTTTCGCGCGCTAGGCACCCCCGGGGGCGAGGCGACGGAGAGGGAAAGGGGGGGGTGCGTTCTGCCCCGTCGGCTGCTGTCACAGCGCGGCCGCGCGGGCGCCGTATCTTGGAAGCGATCTGCGGTGTGGGCCAGGTGCGCGCCCGCGCGGGCCTCATCTTCAAAGCGATCTGCGATGGGGACAAAGTGCATGCGCCGAGTGCCGGTAGCTTCGTATGCGCTGTGCTTTTGACGTTTAGTTCGCGTTGAAGTGAGACGAGAGACAGCGCGAAGGTCAATTTGCACGCTGCTGCTGGCGCGCTTTCTCACTCCGGCGTTTTCACAGCCAGTTACCGTGGTCATCGAGTGAGATGTGTTTGTTTACCTGTGCGCGCTGGACGCCGTGTTTGTCTAGTTAGTAAGCGAATGTTTATAACTTTATACGGCCCATTAAACTACTATCCTTGCTTCGTAAAACTGTATTTTTCGACAAGAACACTCTTGTAACATGAACACGTGTCTAAAGGCATTGCGGTTAGACGAAGTGTCACAAGATGCGGCTGCCATGCATCGTTGTTGCTGCCGTGCACCTCTCCGGTAATTACCCGGTAAACCGCAATTAAACGGTAAGAAGTTTCCCGACAAGCTAAAGCTCTCTATTACAGCCGGCAGCGGGACACTTCATGCAGCGTTGACTAATAACTTCTTTTGCTATTAGAGATTTTTAACACTCAAGAGAAAAAAATTATGTTGAGCTGTGTCAGTAAATTAGTTTTCTGCACACTACCGAGAAAGCCATTCTCACCGCGATGGGAGGTTTGGTAAGCCAGAAAAAGCGCAAGAGCGAAAGATGTCCGTGGAGCCGCCTCCTTCAAGTTCCCGCACCAGGCCGCTGTGACGTCATGTATTTCGATGGTGCCTTCTCGGGCCTATTTAACCCTTTAGCGGTAAAGTTTGACTGCATTGCATTCTAAAAGGGTCGAAGAATGAACTTTGCAACTATAAAAAACTTAAAATGAGCCACGATTCGTTTCAAATACAACGTACGTACTATCTTGAAATCTGTGACGTCACACTGACGCACCTTGTTTTGGCGCGAAATGCATAAGATGGAACTTTAACCACCATTGTATCTTTAATAATCACCCTGTTCAGGCAAAAGTAATGAAAATGGAGCTTTGAGAAATTCATGAGATGGAATCTTGAACCATCATTTTATCTTTTATAATCACCATATTACCACAAAATTAACGAAAATAGAGCTTTGAAAATTTCTCTTTAGCGTATCTTTAACTTGTCCGTAGAAGCGCACACTAGCCTTCACGGAATGTCCCTTGGAATGTCAGTTTACCGGAGTCGTGGGCAGGCTGTAACAATGCTGGTAGCGACATCTTGTTAACGCTTTGTGCAACCACAACGCGTTACAACCCTTTTTGTTTTGTTTTAATGGGTGTTCTAGTCGAAGGAAAATAAAACAAAAAATGATCGTATGTTATCGATTATGTCCTTGGCAATTGCACTAGCGCGCAAGTAGAATATACCGTAGTTGGTCCCTACAAATAGCTCTTTTTTTGTCCTCTGGTTAAACACACTGCCCCAAGATATATAAAGAGAACAGAAGAATATACCCTATACCACACAGCAACCTTACGAGAGCGCAGGCCACTATCCTCCACCGAATTCAAAATAACACCCTTACCACTCCTCATCGCTTAGCGATCTTCACAGATGGGGAGGTTGACCCAATATGCAAAAACTGCGACAAAAATGCTATAGCAAACCAAAGACACATCCTCTGGGAATGCGAGGGCCTTCCCCCACCCAGAGACCTTCTGCCAGCTCCCTCAAAAACGACATGGGAGACCCTAATACGGTCCCCAGAAGAAAAAGCCGGCAGATCCCACGCCCTGTGGGAATCAATGTTATGCGAAGCAGTGTACGGGGAGCCTACCATGTTAACGAAACGACCATGAGAGCATCAAGATGTAGGCGGCTCTTTCATGACCTACATATGAAACGCATGTCATAACATTTATGTCATGAGTCCTCAGAATTCCCTTTAGCTACACCTAAGAGACCTTACGGCGAACGCCTTAGTTATGCCCATGACTATGACTTCTACCAGCATCTTTTACTGTTTCCTTCACTTAGTACCGACGTACAAACTCATTCCAGTGGTTTTTTAGTGTTAATCTTTTTTTTTTTGCTGAGTCATGCTCATGACTATGAATTTGACCAGTATACTGTAGTGTTTCCTTCACTTAGTACCCACGTCAGAACCCATTTCAGTGGCTTTTGAGTGTTAATGTTTTTTCGCTGAGTCATTGTCATTTTTGCTGATTAATGATCATGACTATAATTTCTCCATCATCATTGAGTGTTTCCTTCATATAGTGCCCACGTCCGAACCTATTTCAGTGATTTTTGAGTGTAATACATTTTTCGCCGATTTAGAGTCATTTTTGCCGAGTCATGCTCATGACTATGGCATCTACCATCATGCTTTAGTGTTTGCTTCACTTAGTATACACGCCAGAACCCATTTCAGTGGCTTTTGAGTGTTAACTTTTTTTGCTGAGTCATTGTCATTTTTTGCTGTGTCATGCTTATGACTATGACATATCTACCATCATGCTTTAGTGTTTGCTTCACTTAGTGCATACGTCAGAACCCATTTCAGTAGTTTTTGAGTGTTAACTTTTTTTGCTGAGTTGTCATTTTTGCTCAGTCATGCTCATGACTATGACTTCTACCAGGATCCTTTAGTGTTTCCTTCACTTAGTACCCACGTCCGAACCCATTTCAGTGGTTTCTGAGTGTTAATATTTTTCGCTGGGTCATTGTCATGACCTACATGGCACGCATGTCATGCCATTTATGTCATGACCTATCATAATGTTCGTCATACACTCCTGTTATACATACCAATTTCGGTACCTACCAAGTTAACGAAACGACCATGAGAGCACCAAGACGTAGGCGGCTGTTTCATGACCTACATGACACGTATGTCATGAAATTGATGTCATGACATACCATTCATGTTTGTCATATACTCCTGTCATAGTATGCCAATTTTGGTACATACCAAGTCAACGGAACGACCATAAGAGCACAAAGTCGTAGGCGGCTAGATAGATAGATAGATAGATAGATAGATAGATAGATAGATAGATAGCTACTGTCAAAGTAGCAAATGTTCGCCAAGAAATGCTTCGCAATTAAAAGCTACAAAAATGAATTATTGCCTGGGCGGAAGAGGTCGCCGCAGACAAGCAATAAAGTTGTTTCCTCCTCCTGCCCCAAGATGGCGCCACCAAAGCGGCTGCTCAGGGTACACGGAGATTTTTATAAATAGGGCAAGAAAGAAAATTTGTGCGAAAACACACACAAAAACGTACCTTGCTGTTTGCGGCTCGAGCTGGCTGTCCAGCAGAATGAGGCTTGTGCCTGCTGCAGGAAAACGTTCAGAGACGACTCAGCACATTGTAATGACATTCCAAGATATTCACCCAGCAATATGCCCTGCAAGGAACGCGTCCACCTACCAGAAACTCTAGAACTCAGAAGCGCTGGAAGCATTAACTGGTCAACGGTCAAGATAAGCAAGGAGACGTTTAGAGTACTGGTGAAAGAGAAGCAGCCAAAGAGATCGATAGAGTCGGGGTCGTTACAGGCGTATAGGTAACTACATAAGCAGAGTCAGAAGTTTCAATGAAGAGAGAGAGAGAAGCTCAAGGAGATATATAAGCAAAATGCTAGACTGCAATAGATGTATTAAGAGACGATTAGCTAAAACAAGTTCGGCGACTAATTGTCGCCGACACGTTTCAATGAGGATGCCAATAGAAATAATCATTTCCCCAAGTCTAGGGCGTTCCGGTCTCCCGTAAAGTTTACAGAAAGGTGCACTTATCGTTTTCAGTTGATCACAATACGATAGAAAACTGAGCAAACTGGAATGTGGGTTCGTGGTTTCAAAAGGCAGGCGTACGAAAGCCGGACACGAAGGGGAATCCTATGTGTAGTTTTGGTTGGAAAGGCCGTCATCGTTGTCCACGTGCACTCAAACTAACCGGTACTCGCTCACGTTCATACTTTTAGCTTAAATTTACTCACGAGAACTCACTCCATGTTCTTATACTACAGTCAAATTCATCGGCACCCATTCGCGTTCACACTCACAGGCAGGAACTCCTGACTTACGTAAACTCGTACTTTTGAAGCTTACCGGCGTTCACTCCCGTTTAAATCACATGCAGTCATAATCTCACTCACTCACTCAGGCCCGTGAAACGAGTGTAAGAGAGACATGCTAGTGAGTGCAATTACGACACAGTGTGCCCATCCTATACGAATTGTTTTCTCGCGCAGGTGGGCATCGTGAACTTCCAGGGCGACCCAGCACTGGCCGTGAAGGAGATCAACGCGTGGCTCTACCGGGTGACGGGCCACAAGATGTGCAACGTGGCCAGCGTCAGCGACATCAGCCTGTCCACCCGCGTGCTGATGGTGAGCACGTCGTTCCTACGCTGCCTGTGGCTCGACAAGTTCTCCGAGCTGTACACGGCGCCCATGCCGTTCTTCGCCGACGACGGCAAGATCAGCGTGCCGACCATGTGCTCGCGTCGCATCTGCAACTACTGCCACGTCGAGCGACTGGCGTGCCGAGTGCTCGAGCTGCCATGCATGATGGAGCACCTGCAGCTCCTCATCCTGTTGCCGGACCCGCAGTCGGACCTGGCCTACATCGAGGCCAATATCACGCCGCGCGACGTGCACGAGTTCGAGCGCCGGTACACGCGAAACCCGCTCGACATCACGCTGCCCAAGTTCATGCTCGACGAGCACGTCAACATGGCGCGCTACCTGGCGGCCGTCGGCGTCCGCGACCTGTTCAACAAGGAGGAGGCCGACCTCACCGGAATATCGGGTGCGCGAGCCCCGCGTTCCTATCAACGTTCTTAGATTCGCCTAGGAACGTTGGTTCCTGTAACAGTCACGTGCGATATGAAAGGAATCATTTTTAGGCTTAACTGAGCAGGACTGAATTGTCCACGTGCAGCTTCATTGTTCAGTATAGATACGAAATATATAGTATATGTACACACGAATTAATCTTGTCCTTGATTTCGCAGTGTTGTTTTTTTTGTATTTTATAGTATCAAATCAATGTTCGGCCAGGGTTGCTATCTCCTGGAGGCCGTCGAATTCCGCCATGTTGTCGAATACCGCCATGTTGTCGAATGCCGCCATGTTGACGCTTTGAGCCAATCGGATAGGGCGTATAGCCGCCCTGTAGGTCAATCATAGCTGACGAGATGGCGAATTTGACAGCCAGTCACCGACTCCTCCCCTAATTCGTTATAGTTGAGGTACTTCCCATTGAAAACATCTTGGCACGCATTCTGCACTTCCTTTTTTTTAAATTCTGTCTACTCCAATATGAGCGGCTATTTTATCCGTAAAATATAGATTTCAGCGTGCCAGCATGTTGAGAGCAGGGTACACATGGTACAATATAGGGTGCGGTCCGACGTTGGACCTGTCCCACCAGCAACAAGTTCGCATCAGGGCCCAGTACAAATGCGCAGCCAACTTCTCGACGCGTCGTTCGAGTGATTGGCGGTTTTGACGCTCGCGTTTGTCACTTTCGGCAGGTTTGGACGAAGAGCCATTAGTTCTTTCATTTTCTCCGATTATTTTTTTCAGTCCTCAAGGCGTGCTTATACCTTCCCTTGGTATATTAATAATTCATTGAATACTGTAAACCATATAAAAATTATGCGTGCACTTTGTACCGACTATCCTTTTTGGGACAATAGAAGCGGTGGTTCGATGGCTGAAACGGTAACGCCGGACGCCATATCCTGAGTGTAGGGAGAGCGGAGTCCCGTTGATGAGGGCGCCATTAACCCACTGCCTCACGATTTCTTAGCCTAATCAAACGACTATAATCCGTTAAACCCCATAGCAAGCAATCAGAAAATGATCGACTGAAGATGGCCTCCGAGATCGCGTGGAGCGTATGCCACAAACACCGATCTCGGAAGTATATAGACAAATGATTCTCTCTGCGCCTACCGCCGCCTCACGCAGACGAGAAGGAGCTCTGCGTGCACGACTTCATGAGCCGGTCGCGGTTCGAGGTGACCGACGAGGACCCCGTGCGGCTGGACCTCGGCGGCTCGAACACGCTTAAGCTGGCCGAGCGCACCGACCTGGCCAGCTTCGAGGTGAACCGGCCCTTCATGTTCCTCGTCGGTCGAGCGGCAGCGCAAGGCCATCCTGTACATCGGCTGCCTGCGAAATCCCAACATTACGTGAGCAGCCCTAGTGACAGACGGTCCAGCAGCCGCGGGCCGGACTCGGACGGTGATCTTCCGGCGACGGCGAACGACCGCGAGCACGCGCTCATCAATAGATCATCACGAGTCATTCATCACGTCCGCGGTCTCGTCACATGACACAATGACGTCACCGGCTCTAGTTGTGACGTCCTGTTCCACCAACGATGTACGTCTGCAATCTCCGTCCGTGTCCTCTGCTTCACTGGGAGTGCCGTTAGCTGGGCCAGGTTCTGATGAGGACCATTAGATAAGCGTGCGGCGCTGATCAGTGATGAAAAAACTCGTCGCCGCGTAGACGTTGGTACCGCGAAACCGTGCCTGTCGGTTACTGCGGCGGCCTCTGTGGTGCGTTCGTGTGGACCGGTCCTGTCTGCGCGATGCCTGCGTCACCGGCGGTGCTGTTCCACACTGGCGGTTGGGGGCGCTGGCTGCAGATGACGTAGAGCGCAGGACAGCGGCCGGCAGCGGTGATTTCTGCTGGTAATACAGACGTGGCCCGCACCAGGAAATTGGCGCGGTTATGAACCGAACGGTATTTGCACGCGGCGACGGCGCTTGTGCGCATCACAAATTGACTGCGCCAGTCACCGACATGGTTCACCCGGCATTTAAATTTACGTCCGTTAATATAATATGTACACGACTACGTGCGGAACGCTGTTGACGAATCTACTTGTAGTTGAGCTTTCATTTCATGTCGCTTGCGTTCACAACGCGCTACCACTTTGCTTGTACTTGGCGATGGGCGACAATGTATTTGCACTTTCTTTCTTCTCTTGTAGTATATAGATAAATGGCTGTTACGGTTGGTCTTCGGCGTTTTCACTGTGGACCTCTCAGTACCTGCGATACAGTAGTGGTGCAGGTCGAGGCATCTCTCCTATATGCCTCTCTCACTTTCTGTCGACCTCTCACGACCCGGCATTATCTTCGCGCGATAAAATATCGTTGAATAGCCCTTAAATGTGTTTAGCTGACCTGACAAGGGCCAGAAAAAAATACATCCGCGCCATTTCATACCTCGGGGCGAAATATATAAGCCTAATCGTTACAGGTAAACCAGGTAACCGACAACGGCCGCCGACACTCGACCAAAAAATCCTTCAGAGTGATCTTGAACACACAGACAGAATTCTTGACGGCCTTTCAAGATTTATGATGGGCCGCGAGAAAAAGCACCTTTTTACCTATCCCTATGTGTTTACAGGGGTAATTGGAGATCACAGGGAGAGGCCTTCGTCCTGCAGTGGACATAGGCTGATGATGATGATGTCTTCACTATGCCCATGCAGCGCGTCGTTTAACAACAATGAGCAAGACAGCGCGTGTTGCTCTTCCCGGTAGTATGGTGGCCAGCCAGCATACCGGTAACTGCCTATGATGCTGAGCCTTAGTAATGCCTGAACAGCAGCGCCAGACGGCGCGGCGGCGTATACATGCAGCTGCGGGTGCGAGTCTGAAGGCGCACTCGCCCACTTAAGAGGATGGCATGTGGATGGCATGTGGATATGGTATGCAGGGGATACCATGATCATAATTTAATTTAGCCACTTAATATAATGACCATACTATAAGCAAATCGGTGTGCTTCATGGATACCTGCATGTCAGCAGACACGTATGTTCACGTTTTGCGTAAGGAGTTATAATTAAATAATCTGCATACTCTGTCAGCATAAAGGGATGAAATGTTTTCATACCATTTCTTCGTATGTATATATCCACAAATGTATCCGCCGAGATATCGACCAAACCAGCAGCCCCCAAAAGCACAGGCATCCACGCGAAACCCGGGAAAGCTTCGTTTAAAAAGAAAACTTCATAAGTGTCCGTTGGTAAGATAGAACCTCTCGGCACAGCAGCCCGACGCTCAAACCGCTATAGGATTCATTCACACGCTTCTCTCGGACATATTCGCCAACTTGTTATCTGAGACTATTAGCTAGCGCGTGAGCGTCCCATTGCACGAGCGAGAGCACGTGCACGATCATCATTTTCGGTTAGGCCACAGACTTGCCACTGTCTTCCCCGTGGAAGATCGCGCTACGAAGATGTGACGGCCAACAACCACAGCAGCTCAAAGCAAGTCACGGAGCCAACTGTTTATTGAGCCAAACCTGTGCACAGCGAAACAAGCAACACTTGATACAATGATAGCGGTGAGCGCACTCGATGATCGTCGAAATCCGATCTGAACACGTCATGCTACTGTCATGCTATCTCGATATCGGCGGCGCATGTGCTATAACTCCCGTGCATTCCGCAAAAAAAAAAGAAAACAAGAAAAAAAGAAAGGAAAAAAAAGCACTAGGTCCGAATCTATCGGCTGGGCTGCCACATGGCGCCCATTCACAGGTGCGATCCCACTACCGCAGAGCGCGGGAGCTTTTGCCTGCTGCGTTTCCGCCCTGGGCCGGTTCGCTCCTCCTTAGGCGACCTGGCCACCACCGGGTTCCCCTGGGGTCACCATATCGACGCCCAGCTTAGTGCGGACACCCGATCAACATAGGTCAACATGGGGCAGGACTCCCAGCCTCAACACGTCCTCTAGTGCAAGCCTCCAAGCAGCTGGATTACAGAGGCACGCCACAACCCCCGGCGTTCGACAACGTACAACCGCTGGGCTTTATACACACCAAAGCTCGAAGCGCATTGTCACCTCCGTGCTATCTCGATATCGGCGGCGCATGTGCTATAACTCCCGTGCATTCCGAAAAAAAAAGAAAACAAGAAAAAAAGGCAAAAAAGCACTAGGTCCGAATCTATCGGCTGGGCTGCCACATGGCGCCCATTCACAGGTGCGATCCCACTACCGCAGAGCGCGGGAGCTTTTGCCTGCTGCGTTTCCGCCCTGGGCCGGTTCGCTCCTCCTTAGGCGACCTGGCCACCACCGGGTTCCCCTGGGGTCACCATATCGACGCCCAGCTTAGTGCGGACACCCGATCAACATAGGTCAACATGGGGCAGGACTCCCAGCCTCAACACGTCCTCTAGTGCAAGCCTCCAAGCAGCTGGATTACAGAGGCACGCCACAACCCCCGGCGTTCGACAACGTACAACCGCTGGGCTTTATACACACCAAAGCTCGAAGCGCATTGTCACCTCCGTGCTATCTCGATATCGGCGGCGCATGTGCTATAACTCCCGTGCATTCCGAAAAAAAAAGAAAACAAGAAAAAAAAAGCACTAGGTCCGAATCTATCGGCTGGGCTGCCACATGGCGCCCATTCACAGGTGCGATCCCACTACCGCAGAGCGCGGGAGCTTTTGCCTGCTGCGTTTCCGCCCTGGGCCGGTTCGCTCCTCCTTAGGCGACCTGGCCACCACCGGGTTCCCCTGGGGTCACCATATCGACGCCCAGCTTAGTGCGGACACCCGATCAACATAGGACAACATGGGGCAGGACTCCCAGCCTCAACACGTCCTCTAGTGCAAGCCTCCAAGCAGCTGGATTACAGAGGCACGCCACAACCCCCGGCGTTCGACAACGTACAACCGCTGGGCTTTATACACACCAAAGCTCGAAGCGCATTGTCACCTCCGTGCTATCTCGATATCGGCGGCGCATGTGCTATAACTCCCGTGCATTCCGCAAAAAAAAAGAAAACAAGAAAAAAAAAGCACTAGGTCCGAATCTATCGGCTGGGCTGCCACATGGCGCCCATTCACAGGTGCGATCCCACTACCGCAGAGCGCGGGAGCTTTTGCCTGCTGCGTTTCCGCCCTGGGCCGGTTCGCTCCTCCTTAGGCGACCTGGCCACCACCGGGTTCCCCTGGGGTCACCATATCGACGCCCAGCTTAGTGCGGACACCCGATCAACATAGGTCAACATGGGGCAGGACTCCCAGCCTCAACACGTCCTCTAGTGCAAGCCTCCAAGCAGCTGGATTACAGAGGCACGCCACAACCCCCGGCGTTCGACAACGTACAACCGCTGGGCTTTATACACACCAAAGCTCGAAGCGCATTGTCACCTCCGTGCTATCTCGATATCGGCGGCGCATGTGCTATAACTCCCGTGCATTCCGCAAAAAAAAAAGAAAACAAGAAAAAAAAAGCACTAGGTCCGAATCTATCGGCTGGGCTGCCACATGGCGCCCATTCACAGGTGCGATCCCACTACCGCAGAGCGCGGGAGCTTTTGCCTGCTGCGTTTCCGCCCTGGGCCGGTTCGCTCCTCCTTAGGCGACCTGGCCACCACCGGGTTCCCCTGGGGTCACCATATCGACGCCCAGCTTAGTGCGGACACCCGATCAACATAGGTCAACATGGGGCAGGACTCCCAGCCTCAACACGTCCTCTAGTGCAAGCCTCCAAGCAGCTGGATTACAGAGGCACGCCACAACCCCCGGCGTTCGACAACGTACAACCGCTGGGCTTTATACACCCCAAAGCTCGAAGCGCATTGTCACCTCCGTGCTATCTCGATATCGGCGGCGCATGTGCTATAACTCCCGTGCATTCCGCAAAAAAAAAGAAAACAAGAAAAAAAAGCACTAGGTCCGAATCTATCGGCTGGGCTGCCACATGGCGCCCATTCACAGGTGCGATCCCACTACCGCAGAGCGCGGGAGCTTTTGCCTGCTGCGTTTCCGCCCTGGGCCGGTTCGCTCCTCCTTAGGCGACCTGGCCACCACCGGGTTCCCCTGGGGTCACCATATCGACGCCCAGCTTAGTGCGGACACCCGATCAACATAGGTCAACATGGGGCAGGACTCCCAGCCTCAACACGTCCTCTAGTGCAAGCCTCCAAGCAGCTGGATTACAGAGGCACGCCACAACCCCCGGCGTTCGACAACGTACAACCGCTGGGCTTTATACACACCAAAGCTCGAAGCGCATTGTCACCTCCGTGCTATCTCGATATCGGCGGCGCATGTGCTATAACTCCCGTGCATTCCGCAAAAAAAAAAGAAAACAAGAAAAAAAAAGCACTAGGTCCGAATCTATCGGCTGGGCTGCCACATGGCGCCCATTCACAGGTGCGATCCCACTACCGCAGAGCGCGGGAGCTTTTGCCTGCTGCGTTTCCGCCCTGGGCCGGTTCGCTCCTCCTTAGGCGACCTGGCCACCACCGGGTTCCCCTGGGGTCACCATATCGACGCCCAGCTTAGTGCGGACACCCGATCAACATAGGTCAACATGGGGCAGGACTCCCAGCCTCAACACGTCCTCTAGTGCAAGCCTCCAAGCAGCTGGATTACAGAGGCACGCCACAACCCCCGGCGTTCGACAACGTACAACCGCTGGGCTTTATACACACCAAAGCTCGAAGCGCATTGTCACCTCCGTGCTATCTCGATATCGGCGGCGCATGTGCTATAACTCCCGTGCATTCCGCAAAAAAAAAAGAAAACAAGAAAAAAAAAGCACTAGGTCCGAATCTATCGGCTGGGCTGCCACATGGCGCCCATTCACAGGTGCGATCCCACTACCGCAGAGCGCGGGAGCTTTTGCCTGCTGCGTTTCCGCCCTGGGCCGGTTCGCTCCTCCTTAGGCGACCTGGCCACCACCGGGTTCCCCTGGGGTCACCATATCGACGCCCAGCTTAGTGCGGACACCCGATCAACATAGGTCAACATGGGGCAGGACTCCCAGCCTCAACACGTCCTCTAGTGCAAGCCTCCAAGCAGCTGGATTACAGAGGCACGCCACAACCCCCGGCGTTCGACAACGTACAACCGCTGGGCTTTATACACACCAAAGCTCGAAGCGCATTGTCACCTCCGTGCTATCTCGATATCGGCGGCGCATGTGCTATAACTCCCGTGCATTCCGAAAAAAAAAAGAAAACAAGAAAAAAAAAGCACTAGGTCCGAATCTATCGGCTGGGCTGCCACATGGCGCCCATTCACAGGTGCGATCCCACTACCGCAGAGCGCGGGAGCTTTTGCCTGCTGCGTTTCCGCCCTGGGCCGGTTCGCTCCTCCTTAGGCGACCTGGCCACCACCGGGTTCCCCTGGGGTCACCATATCGACGCCCAGCTTAGTGCGGACACCCGATCAACATAGGTCAACATGGGGCAGGACTCCCAGCCTCAACACGTCCTCTAGTGCAAGCCTCCAAGCAGCTGGATTACAGAGGCACGCCACAACCCCCGGCGTTCGACAACGTACAACCGCTGGGCTTTATACACACCAAAGCTCGAAGCGCATTGTCACCTCCGTGCTATCTCGATATCGGCGGCGCATGTGCTATAACTCCCGTGCATTCCGAAAAAAAAAAGAAAACAAGAAAAAAAAAGCACTAGGTCCGAATCTATCGGCTGGGCTGCCACATGGCGCCCATTCACAGGTGCGATCCCACTACCGCAGAGCGCGGGAGCTTTTGCCTGCTGCGTTTCCGCCCTGGGCCGGTTCGCTCCTCCTTAGGCGACCTGGCCACCACCGGGTTCCCCTGGGGTCACCATATCGACGCCCAGCTTAGTGCGGACACCCGATCAACATAGGTCAACATGGGGCAGGACTCCCAGCCTCAACACGTCCTCTAGTGCAAGCCTCCAAGCAGCTGGATTACAGAGGCACGCCACAACCCCCGGCGTTCGACAACGTACAACCGCTGGGCTTTATACACACCAAAGCTCGAAGCGCATTGTCACCTCCGTGCTATCTCGATATCGGCGGCGCATGTGCTATAACTCCCGTGCATTCCGAAAAAAAAAGAAAACAAGAAAAAAAAAGCACTAGGTCCGAATCTATCGGCTGGGCTGCCACATGGCGCCCATTCACAGGTGCGATCCCACTACCGCAGAGCGCGGGAGCTTTTGCCTGCTGCGTTTCCGCCCTGGGCCGGTTCGCTCCTCCTTAGGCGACCTGGCCACCACCGGGTTCCCCTGGGGTCACCATATCGACGCCCAGCTTAGTGCGGACACCCGATCAACATAGGTCAACATGGGGCAGGACTCCCAGCCTCAACACGTCCTCTAGTGCAAGCCTCCAAGCAGCTGGATTACAGAGGCACGCCACAACCCCCGGCGTTCGACAACGTACAACCGCTGGGCTTTATACACACCAAAGCTCGAAGCGCATTGTCACCTCCGTGCTATCTCGATATCGGCGGCGCATGTGCTATAACTCCCGTGCATTCCGAAAAAAAAAAGAAAACAAGAAAAAAAAAGCACTAGGTCCGAATCTATCGGCTGGGCTGCCACATGGCGCCCATTCACAGGTGCGATCCCACTACCGCAGAGCGCGGGAGCTTTTGCCTGCTGCGTTTCCGCCCTGGGCCGGTTCGCTCCTCCTTAGGCGACCTGGCCACCACCGGGTTCCCCTGGGGTCACCATATCGACGCCCAGCTTAGTGCGGACACCCGATCAACATAGGTCAACATGGGGCAGGACTCCCAGCCTCAACACGTCCTCTAGTGCAAGCCTCCAAGCAGCTGGATTACAGAGGCACGCCACAACCCCCGGCGTTCGACAACGTACAACCGCTGGGCTTTATACACCCCAAAGCTCGAAGCGCATTGTCACCTCCGTGCTATCTCGATATCGGCGGCGCATGTGCTATAACTCCCGTGCATTCCGCAAAAAAAAAAGAAAACAAGAAAAAAAAGCACTAGGTCCGAATCTATCGGCTGGGCTGCCACATGGCGCCCATTCACAGGTGCGATCCCACTACCGCAGAGCGCGGGAGCTTTTGCCTGCTGCGTTTCCGCCCTGGGCCGGTTCGCTCCTCCTTAGGCGACCTGGCCACCACCGGGTTCCCCTGGGGTCACCATATCGACGCCCAGCTTAGTGCGGACACCCGATCAACATAGGACAACATGGGGCAGGACTCCCAGCCTCAACACGTCCTCTAGTGCAAGCCTCCAAGCAGCTGGATTACAGAGGCACGCCACAACCCCCGGCGTTCGACAACGTACAACCGCTGGGCTTTATACACACCAAAGCTCGAAGCGCATTGTCACCTCCGTGCTATCTCGATATCGGCGGCGCATGTGCTATAACTCCCGTGCATTCCGCAAAAAAAAAGAAAACAAGAAAAAAAAAGCACTAGGTCCGAATCTATCGGCTGGGCTGCCACATGGCGCCCATTCACAGGTGCGATCCCACTACCGCAGAGCGCGGGAGCTTTTGCCTGCTGCGTTTCCGCCCTGGGCCGGTTCGCTCCTCCTTAGGCGACCTGGCCACCACCGGGTTCCCCTGGGGTCACCATATCGACGCCCAGCTTAGTGCGGACACCCGATCAACATAGGTCAACATGGGGCAGGACTCCCAGCCTCAACACGTCCTCTAGTGCAAGCCTCCAAGCAGCTGGATTACAGAGGCACGCCACAACCCCCGGCGTTCGACAACGTACAACCGCTGGGCTTTATACACACCAAAGCTCGAAGCGCATTGTCACCTCCGTGCTATCTCGATATCGGCGGCGCATGTGCTATAACTCCCGTGCATTCCGAAAAAAAAAAAGAAAACAAGAAAAAAAAGCACTAGGTCCGAATCTATCGGCTGGGCTGCCACATGGCGCCCATTCACAGGTGCGATCCCACTACCGCAGAGCGCGGGAGCTTTTGCCTGCTGCGTTTCCGCCCTGGGCCGGTTCGCTCCTCCTTAGGCGACCTGGCCACCACCGGGTTCCCCTGGGGTCACCATATCGACGCCCAGCTTAGTGCGGACACCCGATCAACAGAGGTCAACATGGGGCAGAACTCCCAGCCCGAACACGTCCTCTAGTGCAAGCCTCCAAGCAGCTGGATTACAGAGGCACGCCACAATCCCTGAGCCCCCCTCCTCCCGGCGATCCGTGACTATGGTGTTGGACTGCTTAGCATGAGGTCGCGGGATCAAATCACGGCCACGGCGGCTGTATTTCGATGGGGGCGAAATGCTAGAACACCCACGTATACTTAGATTTAAGTGCACGTTAAAGAACCCCACGTGGTCTACATTATTGCAGAATCCTCCACTACGGCGTGCATCATAATCAGATCGTGGTTCTGTCACGTAAAGCCCAATAATTTATATATCTATTTATACTTTGGTGCTTTGGCGCATAAAACGACTTTGTTACGAAAGTGGCTGGCACGTCAATGCATTTGCAATATTGCAATATTGCCGCATTCACCATTTTGTGTGCTCTGATTGGTCCAGGTGGCTAGCTGCATCGTGGCCCTCTCTCTGTTTGGCTTAAAATGCCGGTATTACAGAATAACATAGCGGAATTCGACAATATCCCGAATAGAACCCCTGGTTGTAGGCCCAGACCATGGTTTTGACACTGCATTCTGAAAAACGATTAATCCGACCGCGAGAAGCGTATTAAAAATTAAGGCACCAAACAAATCTTCTTTTATGTTCTAATACTGCAGTCATTATACTGTTCAACGAGTGGCCAACGTTTATGAACAATAAAAATAAATATAAAACACAAGATCGCCGTGTGCGCTCTCGCCTGACACCATCTAGATAGCAAAAGGCCTATGCACTCCGATTTCTGACGTCACTCTACCTGCCCCGACTGCCATAGAACATATAATGGGGATGCTCCCGCGTAAGAAACAGTGATTTTGACGTCACCGCCGTCGTCACGCCAGCC
This sequence comes from Dermacentor silvarum, assembly GCF_013339745.2. Taxonomy (NCBI): domain Eukaryota; kingdom Metazoa; phylum Arthropoda; class Arachnida; order Ixodida; family Ixodidae; genus Dermacentor; species Dermacentor silvarum. The sequence goes on along the minus strand of NC_051160.1, from coordinate 31,074,589 downwards.
TGGGCAATGGAAATTTCGGGCCAGGTAGCATGTCATAAATCGGAGTGCGTAGACCTGTGCTATCTAGGTGATGTCGTCTTGCCACGGCGATGCGATACCACGTGATCGAACTTTCGACATTGCAGCGTCGGCGCTCGTTCAATGGTGGGCGCCTAACGCCCATATCAAGTAACTATATATAAAAAGTAGCGCCATTCTTAGATCTTGCCGCCACCGCACTTACCCCGGCGTCTCCTCCTCGCCGCCTACTATCGCCCTAGCCTCCTCCGCTCCCCCATTGGCCAATCCGTGTCACGTGGAAGCACGAGCTGTACTTTTGTATATTTTTTTGTGTCTAGTACACTCTAATTTTTTGTTTCCAGTGCGCTCCGACCACCATTCTCGGGCCTGTGCGACGAAAGTGCTGTACGCACAAACGGATCAAACGTGTTAGGGACAAGAACTTCGTTGTGATGGCATGCTGCTGCGCATTAAGTTGCCGCAGCCGACAAGGCGAGGGCAAAAGGTTTTTTTTTTGTTTTTTTTTTGTTTACCATCCGGCGAGCGGCAAACGCTTGCTGCACACTTGGTATTTGCGCCGTCTCGCCTCGTCGCGTTGCTACTTCCAAAGCGGTATTATTAAGGACAGTTACCGACTGACGAAGCAAAATCGCGCCTCAAAAACTTCTCGGCAGGGCGCGATCGAAGTTTTCCGCGGATTTCCTCTGGTAGCGCGTTAGCTGTCGTCTGCCAGGCAGGCCCGAAGTAGGCGGCGCCACTGTCGATATCGCGCCATAGAATAAAGACCAACTCAGCTAGAGTGACCTAGAATTCAACTCAGCCAGCGCGCCTCGATCGCGCTGGCCGCGCCGAGCGCTACGGTGGAACGGAGGAGGAGGGAAGTGGTTGGCGCTACTTTTTATATATAGGGGTTGTACCTTCGATGGGACGCGTGCGACTCTTTAAATTGCGGTCGGGCATCTTTTTTTTTTTTTTGCTTTTCTTCCATTCACTTTTGTAGGAAACGGAGAAAAGTCGAGTCCCGGCGCTCTTTTACGCATTGTCTGAAAAACGAAAATGTCGGGAGTTGACGCGAATGGCATTGCATGATTTTTTTTTACTCAGAAGCCATGTATATGTATATGCACCGATGTCTATACTATACTATACGCCTAATGTTGGAGGTCACGTGATCAAGCGCGCGCAAGGGCAGGGAGGGGGGGCTGATGGCTTTTACGCACGCCTTTCGTTGGAAATCGCCTAAAGTGTCGGAATACGTACATGAAGCGAGATGCAGCACGAAGCGTTTACTTCCTGCTGCCGGTCTTCGATCACCACGCCAGAGCTGCGACAGCGGGCGTTCGCGCGGTGATCGAGCACAGCCCCGTTCATGTTCTGTGCGGGCGTGACACCACATGCTTGTTAATTTAATTAGTAAGCACATGTTTGCTGCAATTTATACAGCCGATAAAGCTAGCTGATAATAGGTAACTACCTTCATTTATATAGATAGATAATAGATAACTACCCTCACTTCACGTACGTATAGTTGCCTAATGCTTTGCTATCGCTATCAATGCTTCACCGTTCGAATGGAACTTTTTTTTTTTTTTTTAGCGACTGGAAACTTAGTTTACAGAGTGCCCGATCCTGCAATGTACGGTTACAGAAAAACGCCGTAAAATGTTCGAGAAAATTTTCCGGTCAGTTTATGTAGCCTTGTTTTGCGAAACAGTTATAAGTGGGCGCAATATAGCTCATGCCACCACCATGACGTTACCATGCAATGAGATGAAAGCCTGGCTAGCATGTACTATAGCTGCACAATGCCGCAGGTCCATCGAAGCATGGGGAAAGATTAGGAATGAGTGTCACATGATAATCCTGAAGGCGTCATAAAATATAAAGGAAAGGCTCACTCCGGCGGCGGCGTATGGCGTAGCCGCGCGGGTCCCATCTTGAACGCCATCTGCAGTGGGTAGTCTAGGGGCTTCGTGTGCGCCGTGTTCTCGCCGCTTAGTTCGCGCTGAAGCGTGAGGCAGCACGAAGGGCAATTCGCTCGCTGCTCATGCCGCGCTTCCTCACTCCAGCGTTTTGGCGGCGAGTGTGCGCGGTCATCGAGTGAGATGTGTTTACGTTTGCTTGCGTGCGCGTGACACCATGCTTGTTAATTTAGTTAGTAAGCAAATGTTTACAAGTTTATACGGCCGATAAAATTACTACCTTTACTTCGTATAGCTGTGTAATACTTTGCTGTTGGAATCGATGCTTCGCCTTTAGGGCGAAACTGCAACATTCTTCCCTTCCTCCACGAGTTGAAGACGAGAAAAATTTTGCTGCTTGTTACTTGGAGACTGCCCATGCCACAAAAAAAAAGCGTGTCACATGACACGCTGCTCCAAGCTATCCGAGTTGGCAGTACAGGACAAGAGACACATGCCTGACGCAGAGCGCAGGACAATGAAATGAACCAAGCACAGTCTTTTGAAACTATGTTGTAGGTATTTTATTCTACAAGGATCCTTGACCAAATTTAATGGACTTGGTAAGCCAGCAGCAAGGACTTTCATCAGCAACATGATGTACACTCTTTAATCGCCACAGTATAGTGCACCAAAGAAAACAAAGTAATGTAGGTTCATTTTGATTACATTGGGGGGACTATGACTCACTCTCGCGTGAACCGCATGACTTTTTGAGTTGGCTAGGAAAGAGAGGGGGAGAGGAACAACCAATGACCTGCTGCGAAACAGAACTTTTTTTTTTCTGCACAAAGTTTGCTCCTACAGGGGTAAATAGTGCATGCCATCCGGATTTGCTCCGGACAATGTCGGACACGCAGATGGCGGTTTTTCCTGGTTGTCAAACCTGTCAGGCGTGTCCCACAGGGCACAGCAAAGCTAGGACGAAGCATGACCAACGGACAGTCTGCGAATGATCACAACCGAGACGGTATACAAGCCCAATAAATACGGCTAGGCTAAGCTGTTGCAGCGTCAACAGGCGCTCTGCCTCACTCTCTGGACTAGCACTGCTTGGGAAGAAAAACAAAATTGCTGAGACAACTCGAGAACATGATACCAGTTATTGTTGCACCCTCGCTGGAAAACAATGCTCAACTGAATTGTCGCTGCAACATGGGGCTGGCGACGCCCAGCAGAAACGGTAGGATTTACCAGATGATGTGATAAAATGATGAAGTGATTCCTGTTATATGCACATACATTGGCCAGTATGTTTTCATTCTATTATTTTTGTATGTGTGTGTGTGATTAGGATGCCCTATAGAGAGCTGCACAAGAGGCCAACTGCAGCAAAGTCTCGCTTGAGCTCAATCTGATAAAAACGGTTAGCAGATGTCACCAAAATAACAAGTGTGGCAAAGCTTTGTGACTAGCGACTGCACAAATTTTTTTTTTACGCTGTTCAGAGTGTCCCATACTTCTAGTGGTGTGCTGCACAGCTTCGCAATAATGCGGATGTGATGTCGATTTCAGAATTACACGTGGCATGGTAGTAGCTGTCACAATGCTATTTTTTTTGCCTTTAAAATATGTAACGGACGTATTGGAAGTGCAGCTGCATGCGAAGCGTACGCTGCATGCTTGCACAAATATTTATTTTATACGATGCAATAATTTTAGTGCAGTTGGCAGCTAATGCTTAGACCAATGCTTCTGGAATGTACAATTATTGTCTCTGATGCAGCTGTTTGCATATTGCGCTCAAAAAGTTCTGCACCGAGCCTTCTCTGTAGCTGCAATATTGCTAAAAATATATTTAAAATTTTTTTTACGCAATGCAAAATATTGCTGCAGCTGGCCTTTAAGGCATACACCAATGCTTCGGGAATGCTAAACTCCAAGAAAGCATGGTCGCCAGGAAGAAAGCATTTAAAAGTGGGGCCTTTACCGGGCTAAAGCTTCACAAAAAAGAAACATAAGAAATAGAGCATGGTCCAGAATACAACCCTTATGTGACATTCCAGTGGCCAAATGGCATCCCAAGAAGCTTAGCAAGAACAAAGCTCTGGTTGCCAGTAAAACTGTTCACGCTCTACACAATGAAATACAACAGACAGTCAACACTAAAGAAGAGAAACATGCCCAAACAGGCAAGCGGGCAGGGGGTCAAGTTTAAAAGCCCCACGTGCTAACTTTGCAAGGGCAGTGTCACCAAGTAACGACGCGTGTGTGCAAAATGCACACATTATGGAATGTTTCGTCTTGAGGGAATGCACAACAAACACACACGCTTAGGCGAGCTCTCTTCTTTTTGCAGCAGTTCTCCGACAAAAGTTGGCTGAGTCAAAAAAGTAACTCAACGTAAAAGAAAAACATTTTTTTTTTCTCCCACATACACACGATAGTCATCAGCCAGCTGTATTGCTTTCAGTCCATGCTAGCGTCGAGGCTGTGAAGTGCTATGCACTACTCAACAGCCTCCCGTTTTTCTCAATTTCTCACACTTCTAAAGACCATTTCTAGCGCAACAACTCAGGACCCAACTTGCAACATACCTTCACTGCAACAGCTTCAACAAAGCAGCAAATGGTGAGCTTTTGGAAAAAGAAACAAAAGCTTCGGATCTCCATAAAGAGGCTCACTGTTTCCTTTTCTTTTCAACGTTAACACTTGCTGCAAAGATTAGAATCTTACTCAAATGAAACAGAAACAACATTATGAAACAGCGCCAAGGACAAACATGAAAAAAAAGAAAGCAACAGGACAGTGTGCTGAGGACAACCAGCTGTCCTTAATATTACAATGCATTTTGTAGTATACAGAGTTCTTTTAAATGTGTCAGCACACTGTCCTGTTGTTTTCTTGGTGTTTGTATTTGGCATTGCTTCATCATGTTACCACTCTAACTTGCCCAGCTGTCCCTGCTTTTGCAGAAGCATTAAAAATTTTGCCTTAGCAATGAAATGAGAAAGAATCCATGTGGCTTAAAGAATAGCAAACGTGATTGGAAAGGTACGCCGACGAATGAAAAAATGGGCCCGAGCCGTAATGAATAGTTAAAAAACAAAAACAAAAAGGGATGTCACTGTTCCTTAATATCACACCGGTGTGCCTTGGAAACAACGTGCTAAACATGCGACGAAAAACAAGTAAACGCGAAAAGGTGCAGACACCCGCCTCGCCCATTTTTTAAACCGCAAGTGTCGACACCTTCTTATTTCTCTATAGTACATTTCGAAAAGCGTGGTGGCGGATGTAAAGATAAAACTGCATGCGAAATCTACTCGTGTGCCATGTACACAATACGTGTATATACTCTAAACTATGCCTATATGTGGACAATATACCTCTGTAATATACAACCAAACAAAACAGTTTAACAAGAGATACATAAAAAAAAAGAAAACCTAGAAATCTTTGGGAACAAAACAGAGTTACACCGAAAGAAAATGCACCTAAAAAAAAAAAAGATAACAGGACTTGCTCACAACAGGAACTCGTCATCTACCCAAAGAAGGAGAGTGTTCCAACACATCTTGATCACAACGACGTACTCAACAAAAATTAAAAGAAAAAACTAAGGCGATTTAAAAACACACGCGTGTGGGAACGGTTTTGGAAAGCATGGAGTTGAAATTTAACCGAAGGCAAAGGGTTAATCCGTTACCCATTACCGGCCTCCACAAACTGCAAGCTTGCTGACAAGCACCAAGAAACATTCTCTCCTTCCAGCAGCAAACCATTCCAGCAAAATACACAGTGAAACCTGGATGTAATACACATATGAACAGCAGACAACTCTTGCCTGTGAAGAAATCGCGCAGGTTACAGGCGATTAATCACAATGTGAAAATGAAAATTCGAGGGAAGATCAGGCAACAGACAGCCGTCGCGGCTGTAATGACTCGTGCGTCCCACTTATAGCAACGGTGGACGTCATGAAAAAGGACAGAAGGCGTCAACGACGCCGGAGCGCATTTCCGACGTACTTCAGACGCAGCATCGTTTGGCGCCGGCGCGTCTGTATCGCACCTTGCGACGACCACACTGTTATGATTGCTAAAATGCCTCCTATCGGGCATACAGTTTCATACTAATATTACTAGAAGAAAATCTAGAGCTAGATGGACAGCAAAACCTCGTTATAACGAAATTGAAGGGGAAGCCAGAATTACTTCACTGCATCCATTACTTCGTTATATCCATTATTGCATGTACTGCTCAATGAATCTCTATGGAGATTTCGGGGGGAATTTCACTTACTTCGTTATATCAACTATTTCGTTATATATCGCTTCGATATAACGACGTTTCACTATATCTGTCTGAACTTTGTCTTTCTGGCTTCTAGTTTCTTGTTTTAACAAAATACTGGCAGCTCAACTTTGCCGAACAGCAATGATTATCCCTCTAATTCTTACCACCATATGATTTTAAGAACATCAGGTGTAAATGTATGTAACTAAAATATCTAAAACAGTCACCCACGAGGATTTCCACTGCCCAAAGCCATCCAGATCTAGCAATACACATACTTGGGAGTGTCGGGACTTATATATGCTGTCTGAATGACATAACTGAATGAAGTACATTTGTAAATGTAAAATGCTCCCCTGCTCTAAATAAACACTGTGCAACTGGCACGCAACACCCAGTTGAGCTGCAACTAACAATAAAAGAATCTGCAGTTTGCTACATCTCAACAAAGCCAAGCCAAATCGTAGAAAGGTCCATTTACTACCCACCATTCCCCCTGGTAGTTGACGAACTGCTGTGTCAGATTTTTTCTTTAGCGATTTTGGTACGAAACTTTGAACAATCACATATCGCCTTGCATTTTGGCTTGGATTAACCAGGCAGTCATTGTGCAGCTTAAGACGGACAAGCCAGCGCGGCCCGACGTTGCGGCAGGAAATGCACTCCAAGCGGTTGCCGCTAAAAACTTCAAGGCATTGCGAGAGATTACAACCGCCTCGAGCAGCAGAGAGAAAAAAAAAATGTGAACACGGGAAGGAACACTCGAGGGGGAGGGATCGGTGTACACTTATGAACAAATGCGAAGGGAACATGTACAAAGGGATGACGTAATAATCCGGCACTGTGGACGTCTGCTCCCCACGCTGCCGCACACATGGTTTCCTTTGCGCAGCTATGCGCTGAGCTGCATTTCGAGCCCGTCGTGCGATGGGACGGGTCGTCCCGTGGAAGTCGACACTCTGCACAATGCACACTTCCGTCGCCGGGCACTCCTGTGCCGGCGTTGTGAGGCAGCTTTCCTCCTCCTCCTCCAAAAAACATTGTGAGCAAATGAAACGCCAAAACACCGTGGCCCGTGTACTCGGTTCAACGAACGTTAAAGAAATTTCTTCGTGGATACCGCTGAAAACCCTGCTAGCACTTGAATCTCGCACGAGGATTCCGTTCTGATGTCTCCTGCCAGCACACAGTGAGACTGGACCATTTTGCTTGCCAGACTTGCTCTGTTAATTGCCAGGTTTGTGGACGACAGCAATTACTCTTCACTTATGCTGGACATTCGCGGACAACAGTGATCCTTGTTTACGGCTGCCGAACACACCAGGCAAGTATTGATGCCGAACGTGTTATTGTACAAGAAAAGGCAACGAAATGCAAACACTGTGCGAGATCCGAGCGTTAGCAAACCAGTAGTACAGGCAGAAGTATTCTTTAAAAATTATCGAACCAAATACTTGTCACAGCATAGAGGTGTGTACCCAAAGGTTAAAAAAACAAAAACAAAAAAAAAACACAAAGAAACAACACTAAAACGAGGCAATGCCGTGAAGAAACCATCACAGAAAATTGTGGGTGGCAGGAGGGGAGCACCGGGGGTCAATGAACGTGGCATATATGCTTCATCGGTGAATGCCTGGCAGGCTTCTCTTTCTCGGCTGCTGGGCAGCCTCACTTGTGGGAGCGGGGACTGGACCTTGAAGTAGTGGACCGGACCATTTCGGAGGAAACGCCGCTGCTCCGCCGCGTGACGTTCTCCGTCGACCCTAGTAAAACTCGGCTACTCTGCAGGCTGCCCATGCTTCTGGACATGATGCTGTCCCGACCAGTTCCTGCAAGGAGGACAGTCGTCATCACCGTTACTATCCCCAGGCTAATCGCAGAGTGTGGAAGGGCTCCTCCACTGTTTGCCTATGATTGTCTTCCGCGTGATGCCGACTAAATGGAAGCGTCGTGAAAGGACAACAGTAACGAAACAAGGGAACGGCATGTTGCCAGGTCCAGTGGAATCTCGATGATACGATCACGGCTAATACGAATTTCCGGATGATATGAATTTTTCTGAGGTCCCGGCCGAGCCCCATTACTTTGCAAAGTGCTAGAGAACGGTTATTACGAACCGATTTTCGACCCGCGTCTGTTGATGCGAATAAACGGCGCCCCACCGACGGCCACGAAAGAGAACAACGTGCAGTCACGCGCGTTTTCCTTTTCTCTTTTGGTGTGGAGGCGCGGACGCGACGCCGGACAGCGCGGAAGCCGCGACTGGGCGCGAAGAGTTTGAAGCGGTGGCACTTTTGTTGCTTTTGTGCTTTTCTTGTTGTCTCTTCGCTCGCTGCGGCGGCCGCGCTGCCGCGCTTCCCCACGAGCGGCCGCCGCAGCAAGCGAAGGTTCGTGCGGTCTATCGCTTCAACGGAAACTGAGCGGCGTAAGCACAGCGCACACAAAGGTCAGAGCCGTGTGGAGATCGCTTTCAAGATATGGTGCGCGCGACAACACCGACAGCCGGCACAGGCGCAAAGTACAAGAACGCATTTGTTGGCAGAGTAGGAGCCGCACCCCCAGCCCACTCCCTCCCTCCCGCGCTACCTTCCTGCTTTGCTCCTTTCGCGTGGGGAGATTTCGTAGCCAGTTACCCTTGCGCTCGGTTGCAAGATACGCATTTGGCGCCACAGCACAGCGTCGCCCCCCCTCTCTCCCATACCCCCACGGCCTTTCGCGCAACGGAAGTCGCATTTGCTCTCCGCTGTGTGTTCGCTTTCTGCGAAGGCGCGCGTCCTTTCACTCGCACATACGGCGCGCGGTGACGACTTTATCGCCCTTGGACTTGTGCTCCACGTCTCATGCTCCTCCTCCGCATCGCATTCGTTGATCACCTCTCCCATCGGTGGGTGCACCTTGTGCTCGCTACTGCCCTTGTCGGTGAGATTTTCCCGCGGAAGCCGCAATTTCGTCTCACGCGGCTGCACTGTAAGCAGTATGCGTATACATGGAGTTCTATGGGAGGGTAAACGGGAGTCGGAAAAGGCCGCGTTGTAGCCAGTTCTGCACTATAAACGGTTACGTTATACAGTGAAAGCTCGTTAATTCGCACCTCATTAATTCGAACTTTCGGGTTAATTCGAACTGATGGTCATGGTCCGGCCACAATATATAGGCATCTATGGGTTAACCAACTCGTTAGTTCACGCGCGCATCGGCTACTCTATCGACAATTCGAACTGCGTGCCGCCGCGTGGTGGTATTTTATACTGCCGCCGCAAGCTTTTAAGGCTCAACGATAGATGGCGCGAGCGCAGCGGCGTCACTGTCGCCATTGCGCTCGCTCTTCGCATCGTGTGGTGGTTCGTGCCGGACGTGTCTGCGTAGTTTCCGTGTCTTTTGTGTGCCGCACATTCAGTCGCTAGGCCTCGTGTACGTCAGAACTACGAAGTCGTTCGGTGCCGTGTCGCTACGATGTGACGCTGCTCACGGCCTTGCATATATTGGTGCGGGCCTGGGATCAGGTCACGGCAACAACTGTTGCTAATTGCTTCCGCCACAGTGGCTTTTGTGTGACCAATGAGGGCACAGCTTGCGAGCCCGACGAGCGCGAGGCCGTGGTCATTCCTGCCGGATTGCGGGATGCGCTGGAGCACGTGACCTTCGACGACTACGTCGATGCAGATCGCTGTGCAGCGGTCTGCGGCACAATCACCGACGATGATATCATCGCGCAGGTGACTGGTGGAGAAGCGCCCGTCGTCGATGTAGGTGCGGATGACGAAGAGGATGATGCACCCACGCGGCCCTCAGCTTTGGAACTAATGGAGGCTATGCGTGTCGCGCGTCTATTCTTCAGCTTCGAGGAAGACGCAGAGGATGCTTTCTGCCACGTTCGCGCGTTGGAAAACAAGGCTATGGCGATCGCATTCAAAGAAGAGAAACAGACAGTGATCACGGATTATTTTCGCAAGTAAATATTTTGAGTGATTTTCCAACAACCCGGTCTCAATTCCTGCTGTTTTTTTAAATGAATTTCGTTAGTTTGAATTTCGGTTTAATTCGAACTCATTGGGCGTCCCCGCGAAATTCGAATTAACGAGCTTTTACTGTAAGTGGTCTATACTGTAAATGCTTTTTACATACGTGTACCTGAGTGAGTTCACCTCTCGACTCTTTAATTTAGCTAGTTTTAATTGTGTTTCGATGATCCGAATTTCGGCTAATACGAATTTTTTTCGTGACCCCATGAGATTCGTATCATCGAGATTCCACTGTACAGTGTTGCATTCGCTGAAGGAGAGAAGTGTGATATCGCAGCACCATTATTTATAATACAGTCAACGATCGATTTTCCGGACATGCCCGATAATTTGGATTCCTTCGCGGTACCGCCACGTACCACATACAGTCCAATGTATAAAAACGTCTGAAATTTCAGATGCAAAAAACCTTCGCCGTCCGATTTTCCTGACTTTTAGCCATGACTGCAGGTCCAAAACGACATTAATCGTAGCCACCACCGCCACCATTTTGATTATCTCGCCTCCTCGAACCGGCGCTCTCGCATGCAGATCCGCTGACAGCCGCAGCTACCACCGCGGCAACGCTAGGCCTAGCTACTTCGACGTTCGCTACCAAGCTTCTTTCTGTTCGGTGCCGTGCAGCGCTGTTAGCAATGGCGCCTACTCCGCCTTGCTAATCCTCGCCAATGTCTTGGAAACTCGGAGAAGCACGACGCGTTTCATAATGCCGGTTCCAGAAAGTTAGCTTTGCCTCAATCACAGAGAAAGAATAACAGGAGGTGAAACTATGAGCCGGCGTCAGCGCACACTTGTCGTGATAATGTCACGTTGGTTGAGGAGACGCGTAGCTTCAGACGTGCTATTGCAGGTGGCGAACGTTGGCGCCGTGAGAAACTACTTTTGTTGTCCCTCGCAGTCGAAGCGACGCGCGTGTGGCCACGGTCATGAAAGAAAAAAAAAAAGAAAAAAGTTCCTTCCTCCATGGCCGTGGTTGCCGATGGCACCTGGCGCCGCCTGCTACTGACCGCTTGCGCTGGGTTGTCAGATGCCGCGAGAAAAGTTTTGCACCAGCGCGGTTTGCACTCAAGGAATAAAAGACCTGGAGACCATTTTGGTATAAATATTTTCTTCAAGGTTATATTTAGGATCACATGCTTTTTATGCGGCAATAAGAGCAAGAAACTAGTGCACTTGAAAGATCAGACAATCTGCAACCCTAACCATGCGTGCATAGAAAACTGTACTTGGTGCTTTTCAAATTTTCTGACGTAACGAAAAGGAGAACTTGTTCTACTTTAATGTCATGCGACATAAAAGGTGCCGATCAGAGTATGTGATACATAGCTATTGTGCGGGGAAACAAGATTTCATTATGTTTCTGCAGCATGTTTGGGGAAATGCAGACAGACGGAACAGAAGAGAAGAGCAGAGTCTGCCGCTCGCTTCGAGCAGTCAGAAACATCCCTTCGTAAATTCTGCAGTTCCTCCACTGCTCCTCCACGATGTAAGTGTTCACTGTGTATGCGTTCACTGATTATCGAAAATGGCGAGCCTATGCTTCGTCCCAAACTGTAACAGCTGATATAAGTACTGCGCGGAAAACGCTTGAATTTTCAAAGCTCCAAATGACCTTGAACACCTGCAAAAATGGGCGAGAATTATAGAAAGTGAGGATCGAGAACTGACGACAAGTGACTACGTCTGCTAAAAGCATTTCCCCAGCCAGACGCTCAGCAGGCGTAAATACTACGCTGAGCTTCGAGGCGCAGTTATCCTTGACCAACCAAAAAAGTCGTTGCTCCTTGAGGCGGTACTGATCGGTCCCTGTCTCATGGTGCTCCGGCCAGCTTAGCGAGAGCACGTTGTAATAGCTGCCGTCTCGTTTAGCCACAGGCATCGTGCTCAGCTAGTGTACTTGAGCTGTAGCTACCTAATGCAAGGGCAGCGCACTGGCATCAAGCAGTCACGCACGAGCAGACGACAAGAGCGCGCTAGCCGTGACGCAGATCAGCTGCCTCGCTTCGACAAACCGTTACGTGACCATACGTCAGGCATTCGGCTTTCTGTAGGGGGCGCTGTCATGACGTTCGCCGCCGCGCTCCTGTGTGACATTATGACGATGCGGGAAGGAGCAGACTTGCACCTCCTAAATTATTCTTACTCTGTGGCCTCAATACAGCAGTGTTATGCAGTGAAGCATACGCGAAGTATTGCAGTGAAGCATATCAAGTTTGGGAAGGGGCAACTGTCATGGGACACTGTATGTATCCCTTAATTACACATGTGTGCACCCACCGCCTCCTATCACAGTACAAGCTACGATACGCCTTATAAGTGTACTGGCAGGCCTTCAGTGCTATTTAGGACGTGCGAGTGGTGATTTGAGCCCTTGGGGGCAGGGATGCATTCGGTTTTTTTTTTTTAACTGCCCGATACTTCGGACGTTTTCTCGGCCCCTACTACGAAAAATTGGACACTGACTGTATGTGGAAACATGGTGAAACTGGCCAAATGAAAAAACAGAACAATTTCGTATGTAGGCTGCCTAACTGCGAGCCATTCTTATTGAATGACTGGAAATTATTGAGCAGGAGTTATCTGCCCTGTGCATTCCCTTAGGAACTGGTGCCCCAGTGCAACAACTGCAGCTATCCTGCAGCCAGATCATTTGCAACAGTGGGAACAGTCCTTGCTTCCATCTGTTTCTCTCCCTAGAGACTACAATCCTAGAGACTACAATAAGTCTCTAGGGAGAAAGAATCACTTATATATTCGAAATAAGTTTTTTTTCACCAACTTCTAATAGTGAATTCTCTAACTGAATACGAATACCAGGGAATATCCTGCTGAGACCACTTGTACATTATTACAGTAGAACCCAACTGTTACGTTCCCGGGTGCTGCGTTTTCCCGGCTGTTACGTCGTTTTCGGCCGGTCCCGGCACAGCTCCCATAGAACCCAATGCATTGGTAACCCCGCTGTTACGTCGCAACTATGGGACCGTTCCCGCATCATACGTTGCGAACTGCCACACCGCGCTGGCCCGAGCGGCCATTTTGACTTTTCATGTCGCTTGGCTTGGTTGCTTGACGATGGCACTGGCCGCCCAAAGTGCTGGGGGCGACATTTATTACGTATTTTCGGTTTCCGCCAGCAAAAGTATGGCCTTTGATATCCGCTTTTGCTATCTAAAGATGATATCTATGACGCGTTGCGGCCCTAAAATTCGTTTTGGCTCATAGATGTTCCGTATAAAGTCCAAAGGCGATAACGCCGTCGCCGCGCGCCGTATGCTTTCTTTCGCGCGCGAGACGCAGTTGTCGGCTCCCCTCGCACGCTTTCACTCGCACATACAGCATACGTCGCCGCGCGCCGTATGCTGTATGTGCGAGTGGAAGCGTGCGAGGGAAGCCGCGCGGCCATATGCTGAATGTGCGAGTGAAAGCGTGCGAGGGGAGCCGACGACCGCGTCTCGCGCGCGAAAGAAAAGCAGAGAGGCAGCGCGCCTCCTTCCGTTGCGCTCGAGGCACCAGCGAGGGAGCGAGGGGGGGTAGCGGGCAGCGTTGTGCTCTGGCATCATACTGCGCGGCGGCGCACGCGCGGTCCCGCGGGCCCTATCTTGAAAGCGATCTGCGTGGGGGTAGATTCTACGCAGTGTAGGTGCGTCGGCGGCTCGTGGCTTTGTGCGTGCTGCGTGTTCTCGGCGCTCAGTTAGGGTTGAAGCGATAGACAACAGCACGAAGGTCACTTCGCTCGCTTCTGCAGCGGCGCCTAACTGCGCGTGTCCGCGCTCATCGAGTGTGATGTGTTCATGTTTGCCTGTGGGCGCTGACACTGTTTGTTAATTAGTTAATAACCGAATGTTTACAAGTTTATACAGACGATAAAACTACTATTCTTACTTTGTATAGCTCACCGCAATCGATACTCCGGCTGTCGGGCGAAACTACTTTTTGTCACACGTAAGAATTAAAATAATATTGTGTGCAGTTCAACACTACTCCCATTTCTAAATTTTTCCTGTTTCCTGGCTCTTGCGTTTCCCGGCTCTTACGTTTTTTTTTTACGGTCCCGTGAAAAACGTAACAGCGGGGTTCTACTGTATATTGCACATTGCCTGCAGTCCTTTGCAATGTGAACTCGGAAGTTATTAGCAAAATATTCACCCCGGATGTAGGTATGACGTCAGATGCAGGCGGAACTGTGTGGAAGTGATTGGATAATATTTTTCCCATTGGCTTTCGAGAAAGTTGATGCTCATTTGGTCTAGATATATAGGACACTGAGATGTTCCGTATGCCGTTCCAATATTTCTATATGTTTCCATAAAATTCTTATGGAATGTATACGGACTCCATATAAAGCCCATATAATTTCTGTAAGAATTGCACCGTGATGTTCGCTTCAAATACAGCAAGATGACATGGAATTGCAGGGTGGTACCATCAACAGGATTGTTTACCATAATACGTTACATTTTTGTCTCTTTGTTTAGGTGAAGAGAAGTGTTTTCTACCTCAATACACATAAAGAGACTTACTTTTGCCACGTACATGGGGAGATACTTTCAGCTTGTAACCTTAATAATTAAAGAAAAAAAAAAAAGATTTTTTAACATCCGTAACAATTAAGTCGTTAATAAGAAGCATCAGAACTGCGTTTACGTCGAACATTTCAAGACCTCATTTTTCTCCTGAGAACGAATTAAACTGTCCGGTGACGGACACCTCCACCAAATGCAACAGGGGTGTTTGCCTAGCAGCACTCAATCTAGCGTTTCAGCGGTAGAACTAAACAAGTCAGTGGGAGCTATGGCAAAGCGGGCAAGCAATGCGCTGCTTGTCTTCTTCTTCTACCTTCACCAGCACCGTGGCCTGTGCTTTCAGTACACATGATAAAAGGCATTTTGTGATCCCTGGGCTGTTGTCAGTTCTCAGAAGAATATTCGATTCATATTCAAAATGTCGAATATTCGTACACCCCTACTAAGCACAGGAGAGAAGCAACGTGTTTCATGCCACGCCATGTCGCAACACGACACAACATTCATGGCACAATAGTCGTGCAGAAACATCACACGACGACCCACCCTTGGCAGAAGCGTTGGCAGCCGCAGAAGCCCGACTCTGGCGCACCATGCGGCCCCTCTTGTCCAGCACCAGCTTGTCGGGCCTCACGAACACTCCGTACTTGGGCTTGCACTCAAAGTATCGCACACCTCCCACAGTGCCGTCATTGCGTCCTGCGCCGTGCAAGGGGAAAGGTGGTAAGACAAGAGCTTTTCCCTCGATGTTCGACTGAGGAAGGTTTATTTAAAGAGATGCCTCGGCCTCAATCCAGCCCTTAGATCGCCCAATTTCCTTTAATACTGATTCAAATGGACTCAAGTTAAAAAAAAATTAAGGTTCTCGTCACTCACCAGAACTTAATGTTTTAAATGCAGCACACTTAATTCAAATCAGCGGATCAGTCGCATGCTCTCACATTAACACTATAGTCGGCAGTCACTGTGATACTCGTGAATTGGCTGGTCGGCAAGCACACAGAATGAAAGGACACAACGCAGACAACCACAAATACAAAAGTGAACACAATAAACTGTCACATCCTCCCTTCCCATATTTATTTAGCCTTCTCGGACCCAACAGAATAGTGACACAATACTTTTCGAAGTCGGTCCAGGATCAACTAGGATTTGCTAGTTTTGGTTTCACCGAGGCGCTGGCTACATACTAAAACCAAAATATCGCTATTTGTCGCCCGACTCTGTGGCCAAATTGGAACACGGTCGTGCAGGCGGAGTGCAAATACCAAACGGCAAGCTGTAAGGCGTCTGAAATTTTGGAAATTTTGGAATTTTCTACCAGGACCATGGCACGTCAAAAGTGCATGTTAGTGGTGGTCGCAAGTGCGCAGCTAGGGTGTTTAGCGTTGCTGACATTTTTCTTTCACATCTTTTTTTGCATTATAGGCGAAATAGTTGATATTTTTTTTGCAAAAGCTGAATTCGCAACGTATCACGCGGGAACGCTGTGGGAACGCCAACGTGTCAAAGGGGATTCTAATATGTAGCTGTCTATGAGCCCTTTGCTGAAGCATATGAATGAACGTATCAGTGGGATTCTACTGTATTGAGTTATAATTGTAACAATTCAACAATGATCATGTATATGTGCATTGTCTTATTGCTGCCACACGAACATATATATTTAAATAAACAACCCACACAATTGCTTGGAAATTTAGAGAGAGAAAGCATAATACATAACAACACAAGAACGACTGAAGCCACAAGCATAAAGATTAGACAAATTCACGTACTACCCATCATTCTAACGATAGCTGAAATGATCATAGCATGAGAGTTCCCTCTAGTAATTAATTAGAGTAGGAAAGTCTCAACAAGGCAGACGGACGTACCTGTTGGAGTGTCCAACTCTACGCCGACCCAGAGCCCGGGAGAAAACTGCGTTGGCCCCAGGAAGGAGACCACGCCTGTCTTGTTGTACGGACTGATCATGACACTCTCGCCCAGCACTAGCCAAGCTGGAGCTGTCCAATCAGCCGTCGAGGACACATCTGCGTTGAGAGAAAGCCTTATAAGTGGGCCTCTCCCCGACTTCCGGGGCAGATAATTTTTTTCTTGAAATGCAAAGCAAGATTGAGCTCATTTCTGAGGTAACCAGTGCAAAGGACACAGGAAGTGAAAGAAACAGGCACAGGGATGATGTGAGCACACACACATCCTAACATGCGTCTTAAAGGGACATTAAAGGGAAACTCTAAATCAGTTTGTTCTGGTAAAGTATTCTTTATAAAGTATTTCAATTAATTTTAAGGCAATAGAATGATTATTAAAAAAGAAACGGCACGTCAGTGTTCCGTTTTCTAAATTTTGCGCCGAAGCCCCAGTGCCAGTACATCAGTGTCACATCAAGGACTTTACATGGCATTTTTCATATTCGGGCAGTTGTCAATCGGTAAACATTCTAGAAACTTCCAGTCATTGGTTACTTTAGAGCACAATGCAGTTAATTTTTACTGATCAAAAATGAGCTAGGCACAACCAGAAGCCACCAAAATCCATCACATCATGGCAAGCTGATACAGGAACTTCAAAGGGGGCATGGGGGGGTTGCCGCCCATATTTTGTTTTTGTATCTTTCTTGGTTTACCAAGAGTGCCTTTTTTTTTCGGTATAGAAGTGGGGTAATTCACTAATATGGCTCAAACAACTGTCCTTTTAGCATCACAAAGTATTGTGCATAATGGCAATAAAAGCACATTATGCATACTCTGCAATGCGTAGAAACTCCTCGCTGGCAGTCAGTTTCAGCTACTTGAAATCCTAATGTTAGATTATCACTTAAAAACCTGCAACGTAAGGATGCACAATGAGCAAACTTCGTTCATCCCAGTTTGCATACCAAAATCTGCAGAAGCATAAAATAAGTACCTTTATGCATTTCGCTGATGCTTACACTTTTTTACTTACCCTGTTAAGATGGTGTCGGTACGGCATCACTTTTGAAACATCCTCCATTACAGCACCTCTTTTGCACACTCTATAGTCTTATTTGTTTCTTAATTTCATTCACTGATCAATGGAATTAGTGTACAAGCTTATAATAGAGAGGGCATGTGAGATTATATAGACCATAAAGAGATTTTCAAATGTGGGACTTCTGTCTAAAAATGCTCGAAAATGTGAAACGATGCTAGACACGACTGTGCATAGACTACACAAATATTCAAACTGAGATAACCTTCAAAAAAAGAAAAAAAAAAGAAGAAAAAAAAGGAGAAAAAGATGGAGGTGCAGAGGTCGGGAACTGCAGCACTTACCTAGAGCCTCATCGCTGGCCGTACTGGCGGAGAGGTTCTCATCGGACGAGGACGATGAGGCGGGGCCAATGCCGTCGGCCGGAGAGCTGGAGCGTGGCAGGTTGAGTTCAGGCACTGAACTGGACATGTCTATACTGGCTGGAGTGCTGGCTGCCGGATAGGACTGCCTGTGCTCAGGCTGAACCGAAGAAGGTTGTGGCCTTCGCTGCACTAGTTGGGTCTGCAACAACATGCGGTGTTTACTGTTACATCAGCACTGCTTGCTCCTAAACGGACACTAAAGAGAAGTACTAAGTTAGTTTAGACTGATAGAGTATTCTTTCAAAACTGTATCAAGGTTAATTTTGCGGAAGTAAGTTCATTATTCAAAGAAAAAGTAAAGGTCGTTCCATGTATTGAATTTCGTGCTGACACGCCAGCTCTGGAACATCCATGCGATGTCACGGATTTCAAAGTATCTTTTCGTATTTAGGCCCTTGCAACTCGGTAAGAGTTCATGAAACATGCCAAGTTCACAAGCACTTGTTGCTGGGCAAGTTGGCACGTTTTAACTTCAGCTTGAAGGGCACAAACACATGCATATGCAGCGTACACAAAAAAGGTGGAAGCCAAAGTGCTTCGTTTGGCTTTAACTTTTCTTGTGTACGCTGAATGTGCATGTGTTTGCACCACAGATGCTGGTGTTATGCTAAGTTCCATCTTTCGCTCTTTTAGAGTACAATGCAGTTAATCTTAACCGATGAAGAGATAACCAAACCTGAGCAGACGCCATTAAAATTCATGAAATCCTGGCAAACTAGTGCGGGAACAACCCTGGAAACTAGTGGCATTGACAACCCTCCATTGTTTCTGCACCTTTACAGCTTAACAAGCCTGTTCTAATGGTAAGAGTGGCTTATTTGGTATTGCAAAAGGGTAATTTACAGCCTTGTTACACGGGTGGTCTTAACATTAACTGCGGTTATTGCTAAACGTGGTTAGCACAGTTACACAGCAGGTGAAACGGCAGTTAGGCCGCTAACCGCGGTTGACTGTAAACCAAGCTTGGCAAGCTTGGTTTAGAGTTTAGAGTAACTGACGTTTCCCAAACCGTCAAGATGGCGGACGGTACGTCAACAGAGCGCAGGGTGTGGTCTTCGCAGGTCATTTCAAACCATGTGAACTGGTTTGAACTGGTATTGCTAAACGTGGTTAGCACAGTTACACAGCAGGTGAAACGGCTGTTAGGCCGCTAACCGCGGTTGACTGTAATGAATCTCGACATTATGAGCGAGTGGTACCGGTAACTACCAACACCATTTATGTGCCTGACACAGTTCCGAAAACCTGCATGACGAATTACGTGCACGAAAACTTGCCGTGATTAGATGCTGATGTGTCTCCCCTAGTGTTCTGTGAAGAAGCACCAGCCGCGTTCATCGCTTCGATAGCAAAGGCGCGAAATACCTGACGAGTTGTCAGGTGTGCTGTGTCTACGTGCAGTATTGTCTTGCTGTTTACGCAGTGTACTGGAATTCCACTGGAAACTCAAACTAGTTGCGTGCCTTATTCATCGCCACTGTGAACCATGAATATGAATGCCTAACTCCGGCAAATTGTAGTTGGGGTGAACCTTGGTTAAGTGAGTAACCGCCGTTAAGTTTAACCGTGGTCAAAGGCGCATGTGTAACACGGGTATTACAAATACAGCTCAAATAATTTTTTTCTTCTCTTTGGTGTCCCATTAAAAGGGCACTCCAACACTTTTTGAACATGGTGAGAAAGCGTTCGCGATCTGTAGGCAATGCTGGCATGAACATGCGAGCCAAATATTGTTCTGCTGCATGCAGCAGGTAGCCCACAATCACGCATAAAAGACTGCTCTCTCTACTACGGAATTTGAGAGCCCTCCCCCCTCTCTTTTGCCAGTGTCAATGACACCATAACCAGTGCGATTGCCCAGGAATGCCAACCATTGGGTCCACATGTTCAAGATCATGATCGTGATCACCGAGTGAAAGCTCGCACACACATGCGCACTCTTCAAGTTTTGTAGAAAATGGGGAAATGGAGGCTGCTAATCCTAAATGCATTCAATGTTTGCCAATTAGCGTCCCCTTAAAGAGCATGATACATGGCACAGAGCCTCACCAGGCCAATCACAGAAGCGTCTTCTGGCGAACTCTGCACTTCAGAGGTGGCGGCGGGTGGCAGGTTTTTATTTTCTTGAACTGTAGGTGCGGCAGGCAACTTGTCCTCTGAGATTGTACTTTTAGCGCTTTTTACGTGGCAACTCTTTTCCTCGATGTTGTCTAGGTGATTCTGCTTCGGTTCTTGGTCTCTGGCTCTATCTGCAGCGCCGTCCGACTTCTCCTGTGGCTTGTCACAGCTGGTGGTAACAAACAAGAATGAACAAACAACATTTAATGACGCACGAACATCAAGCTTTTTTAAAACGTGCTGCTCTTTACGATGCTGCATGTGCATCACTCATCATGAATAATTTTGAAGGGCCTGGCTACGCAGAACGAGTGCACCTACCTACGGCAAACAATAAACAGGCATTGCAAAAGGACTACTCGGTGGGTGAATTGCTGTGGATTCACAGCTGCGAAAGGTGTACTGTTCAATGCTGAAGATGACCTGAGCCAGCCAAGTCTAAGAATAGCCTTCTACCAGAACTAACATGTTAGGCATAAACATGAAGGTTAATGAAGAAGCTTGAGAAGATGCCAAGGACTGCACAACAAGCAAGAGAACGAAAAATGACAGAAAACGTAAAGAGACAGAAAGACAGCAGTGTCGATTAGAGAATAAACAGGGGTAGCCAATATTCTAGTCGAAATTAAGAAGTAAAAGTGGAGCTGGGCCGGCTATGTAATGTGTAGGTCAGATAACCGGTGGTCTATTAGAGTTGCAGCTTGCCGAGGGAAGGGAAACATATTGGAGGACAACTGAATTATGTGGTGTAATGAAGTTAGGAAAAACGCCGTTCTTTCCTTTCTTTTTTCACCAAAATTGGGCTGAAAATCGCCTGCACAGTGCAATCGGAGACAATACCAAAACTGCCTTTGCTGCATTCGCATGTTTTACCGCATAACAGGGATGTATTGTGGCAAAGCTGACTTTAGGAAACCGGCCGCTGTTGCACAACACATGTTAGGCCCTTGCCCATCATTTCTTGCTAAAAAATCGAATCCGATGATTGTGCAAAGATTATGGAAAAGCCACACAGCTACCTTATGTTGGACTGGCTGTCAGCAGGTGCCGCGGGCCTTGGATCCACGAGGTCAGGGGTGCCGGCGTCTTCGTTTCCCCCGACACTCCGCAGTGACCCAGAGTCCTCGCTAGAAAGTGGTGTCGAGGACAAGGCTTGTGACCCATAACCACTGGACACCATGCTCGGAGGAGTGGCCATCTTGCCCTGAAACCGAGTAACCGCATGCAGGTATTAGACGCACACACGTCCAGATAATTGAGAATGTGATTGCAAAGTCATAATCGATTCACAATGCACTAGCTAAAGTTTCACAGTTTCAGAAAGTGCTCATTTCAAAAGAGAAAAAAAAGCGCGCACACACACACACACACACACACACACACACACACACACACACACACAGCACACGCATGCACGTGCACACACAGTAAAGTAAACAATGGCTGTTACGAACTGCACAGAGAATGCTGCATAGAAAGGAAGCATTTTCTATGCAATACATTCAATGTATTAGTCATAGCATCGTCCTAGGAGCTGTAGGTACAGCTAGTAATAGAGTGCATAATAATAATAGGCAGTGCGAGCTTTGAATGTGAGTTAACAAAAATCCTATTCACTCATTATGAGTTGGGTTTTGAGCAATATAAAATACATCAGTATTGTCCGCTTCAGATGCTCGATCAAGTGCAGTTTACATAATTGTAAAAGATATCTTTATACTGTGCACTTACAGAGACAGAAATGTGATGGCTGAATGCTTGCAAAATAAGAGAGACCTACGCTTTGAAAAATCACTAAAGTTGGATGTTTTCTTTTAAATGCAACAAATCGGGAACCTCGGTTTCCCTCCTTCTCGTTCATTGCATATCGAGGGTCTCGACTCTGGCAACTCTGACACCATCGTGTAGTGTACAAGGGCTTA
Organism: Dermacentor silvarum; assembly: GCF_013339745.2. NCBI lineage: Eukaryota > Metazoa > Arthropoda > Arachnida > Ixodida > Ixodidae > Dermacentor > Dermacentor silvarum. The sequence continues at coordinate 31,052,418 of NC_051160.1, read as the reverse complement.
TTGGCTAGTTGCCTGCTCCTAAAGGTCACATATGTGACGCCTGTGGTTAGAAGGATGTGCAACATCCACCACCATGGCCATGAGTGGAGTTCACAAACACTCCCAGGGTCAAATCTTGTTGTACACATACACAAATATCCAAGAAAGCGGAGGGGAGGACGGCTGCAGCGGTGGCTTAATTGGTAAAGCAGCACAGCGTAATGCGGACGGAAAATGCGGGCTCGGCTCCCATCTGCAGCAAGTAATCTTTTCGTCCACTTTCATTTCCTTTTTCCTTATTATTTCTTCATTTCAATTAAATACCACAGTTAGTTTCCTCTATGTTTTCCTTGGCTCTATTGTCTGTTGGCTTCACACGGCATCAGAACAGAGAGCTAGGTGAGTTGGTGTGGTTCCATCACACCAACTTGCCCATCTATATCTGTTTTTTGTGCCTGCATAAAACGTGACCGCAACGCCACCACATCGTTGTGAAATTACACTGTTGCTGCTGGCCTATCACAATGCTCCTGATATTGTGCCCGTGATTTGTTGTTTCTTTGCTCGTCTGCGTCCTTTTCGCGGTGTGTTTTGTTAAGATGGTTTCATATGGTTGTGATTAACAGAAATCGGGTGCCTCGGTTTTTCCTCCTTCTCGTAAATTTCCATCAAAACAGTTAAGTAGTGGCTGAACGAGAGCATTCGCACGTTTTACTCGTGCTAAAATAAGAAGCACCTGAGACACAGCTTCCCTTTAAACAAGCTGAACCTGTCCCTTACCACAAGGTCGGCGATGCCGTCGCTTGTGATGGAGTGAGTCATGGCGGCGACTGGTTTCGGCTGCCGATCGTCGCTGCCTTCGGACTTCACCTCCTCGTCTTTGCCGGCTGCCCAGTAGGACTTGAACTCCGTGAACTCCTCCCCTTGGTCCTTGTCCTTGGACTCCGGCACCTGACCGCTCTCTTCTTCCGCTGCTTTCTCGGCCACATCCAGCAAAGGTGACGTCGCTTGCTCTTTCTTGACTTCCGAGGCGGTGGCATCTGCTGCTGCCTCCACGTCAGTCCTGCCAAGTGCCGTCGCCGTTGGCCTCTCCTCGTCTTCAACTGCAACAGAAAAAGCTCTAGCTGCTGCCTCCACGTCAGTCCTGCCAAGTGCCGTCGCCGTTGGCCTCTCCTCGTCTTCAGACTACGCAACAGAGAAGTGAACTCTTTCAAGTCCCAAAATTTTGAAAACAAGCTTTCTATAGCTGGCTAAGACTCTTTCATGCACATGAATTCCATTTTTATGAGGAGAGTGAAGGAGTAAAGCTGACATAGTTTCGGGCTTGTTTTAACAGGTTTTATGCAGTGCAGACGACACACAGAAAAGGAGAAAAAACAAACAACATATCAGCTCTTCCCTTTCCTCACCTGTGTATTGTCGACACTGAAGAATAACAGTTACGACAAACTCAATACTGGCTAGCTAATCTAGCAATGTTTGTAATGCACGCCTCAGCCAAAGTTTTTTCATTCAGTACTGAACTAATCCTGTAGACTGAAGTGAGATTGGTACTGGTGCTTGGCTATGCCTGCAGATAAGTGGTATGCTTACAAACAGGCACAGTGCAGGGAAAAAGAGCAGACGGCAATATTAATGCTGTTCTTTTACTGTAATCTTCAATGCATTGAACAACAGCGTTTGGCAAGTACGTTTTGAAAAAAACTTGCACGTGGTATTGATCTTATCTTCCGAGACAATTAATTCCAGTAGAGCTTGTCTATATGGTATGGTGTGATACACTTTATTGAGGTCCTGAAGATCAACCCTTAGGATGACGCAGGCGGCTCCCACGTCGGGACAGTAAGGTTTAACCTTACCGCCGTGTCGTGGGCCTTCTGGATGGCCTGTACTTGATCTAAAAGAACTCCACTCCGCCACCAGTCTCTTTCCTTGTCGCAGTCTGTGAAAGCCACAGGACATTGCCAAAGCATATGATCCAGAGTAATGATGCCATTACACTTCTCGCAATTGATTGGTACCTCTCTTTCTGGATATAGCTTGTTAATAAAGATTCGACTAGGATAAGTTGTTGTCTGTAACAATCTCAGAGTTATCGCTTGAGCTCTATTGAGCTTAGCATCTGGCACTGGGAATTCTGTTCATGTAGTAATGTTTCGTGACTTCATTATATGTAAGTAATCGGTTCCTGTTCTCCTCCTGCATATTATTGGGGTCCTGGTCACATAGTGCACGGATAGTAAAGTCCTCGTGCAGCTGCATTAGCCATCTCGTTCAAATTCCTGCAAGATGGATCAACAGACCCCATGTGTGCAGGAAACCAGCGGATTTCGATCCCTTGGCTGTCCATCTCACCGATCAGCTGGGCAGCCCTTTTGGTTACAAAGCCTTTGGTAAAATGCCTAATAACCATTTTAGAGTCACTGTAAATTCGCGTCCACTTATTATTCCTTAAAGCCAATGCTATCACTACTTGTTCCGTGACTGTCGCTTCTTTAGTCATGATTGTAATAGGATCCTGAGTGAGCTTGTGTTTTTTTTTGCCTGCACGGAATGTGACGGCGCCATCGCCACATCATCACGCCATCACACTTTTGCTGCTTGTCTATCGCAATGCTCCTGATATTGCGAACATTTTTGGCAGTCCGTATATTTTAATGCAAAAGCACTATACGCCCCATTATGTGAAAATCCAGCGGCGGCGGCGGTGTGACCGAGCGATGGTACCAAGAATGGCCAACGGTGCAAAGAGCAAATACATGAAAAAATGCTCAGATTGACGTCAAATTTCTCAGAGATGTTCCTGTAAGCAATCAATGGCTTTGAAATGAAAATTTCATACATTTTGGTCTGTGTGGGAATCGAGCCCAAGCCCGGGATGCAAGACCAGCACACTTCCCTGATTCCACAGCGGCTCCACAGTTCTGGCTGACTAAAGGTGTGCCTAGCGCATCCATGACTGCCCACGTCACATCATCAGATTTCACCAAATGGACTATAATGCTTTTGCATTTCCACATGCAAGCAGTCTGAAGTGTCCTTGTCGAATTTTTTAAAACTGTAGCATCGCTCTACTGTGTCACCAACAATTATTGTTTCAAATATGAGCCCTATGTTCAATTGAATTAACTTTGTTCACCTTTTTCTTCATACAAAAAAAGTAAAAAAAAAAGAGCAAAAAAAAAAGTACTGATATAATGAGTAGCTAGAAGGGGTGCCCCCTCCACAACATCACGGCAACGGGCAGTTCGGCAAAGCAATAGCGAGAAAATGCACAACAGAGAAGGGTTTCTTAAAGGATCGAAAATTTCCCGAACACAGATACGACTGCCCAAAAATAAGCTCAGTAACCGCACTTTCCCCGTCGCGACGACTCTCACCTGCTCATCGTCGTCTTCCAGCAACAAGGGCTGCGCCTCTCGATGCTGAGTCTGCTCCTCAATGACCGTACGCATGGGCTTCACAAACTTGGTTGGCTGCGGGCTCAGGACAGCCAAGGAGGAGGCTGAAAATTCCACGGCACACGGGTTGCGGAAGTTTTAAATTGTTGCAGCCATGCTTCTTACTAAACTGCTACTACCGCTCTTGCAGTGGAAGCCACAAAGCCAGTTAACACGTCCACTGTGGCAGCACTTTTTGAAGTCCCGATTCCTAGGCAAGAGGACCCACCGGTGGGTCACTTCTCATATTCCTCCAGTGTGTTGTGACCCACTGGTGGGTCACCAGGGAGTTGTGCTCCTTTGAAACTTCCTCAAGCTGCGGAGTGCAGAACGACGTGTCAGAAGAGACAAGAATTCATCCTCTCCTGGTGATTTCTAGCAGATTTTGCTAGCGCACGGCAGGAAAGCCCTGCGCAGTCACACTGGAGGAATAACTGCTGTGACCTACCTCTGACCCACGTCGCATAGACGGTGTGAAACAATGAGAAGTTGTACCTCGCTTCGTGCTGACTAGCCTCTTAATAAAGCTGCACATTGCTGGTTATGAAGAAAACAATTTAGCATTGTAGTAGTGCTAGTGGCTTCCACTGCAGTTTGGTACACACAGTGGCCTCCACTTATGATTTTATTTTAAAGAAGGGTGACAACCCGAACTATGCACGAGACATCAGGTGATTATGATAATAACCTTGAAAAGTACGCATTAATCTTCAGTCAGCAACACAAAAATATTTATCACATCTATAAATACAAGGTTAAATATCTACAGAAGCTTGGATCTCATTTGGAATTAGCAGACAGTCTACAGCTGGTCTCTCATCAGATGCAAAACTATTATTAACATTTCTTGCTTCCAGATTAGTAGTGCTACAATTAGTACGAAGATAAAACAGTTGCAAAAAGCTGCATGCAGCAATAGTCCAGAAACACAAGACTGCAGACGTCTTTTACAAGCCTGAGAAAATAATTTTCTTAATTCCTATACATATCTCTCAAAGTTCTTCTTTTTCTTGAAGTTTTAACATGAATTTCTTTAACAAATTCCATAATGCAGGGCCACAGTAAAACAAATTCAGACATGGATTACAACAAACTACTTGTTTCCTTAACATCTGATTTTAAGTGGAGGCCATGACAAATGTAACGCAATGCTAGACACTTTGCAGTCTATAAACCACATGCATTAACATATTAACAAGAATGAAGCACCAAGAAAAGTAAAGAAAAAAAGGACACACAAAAAGCAAAAGAAGCAGAAAACTCAACAGCAGATCCACTCTGTTTGGCGTGCACACTAAAACCAAGACGCTGGTGTGAAGACTATTACAGTCTTCGGGGAGACTTCTGGAAGGAAGACTTTGAGAAGACTCGAATTTATATTTTTTAACTCTAGTTCCTTTATTAGCTCCTACTGCATGAATTCTGATCACTCCAAATACAAAATTTTAATATTTCAGGAAACAGCTATATTCTGTTCTGAATGCCTATGCTAAATGGGCAGAAACCCTTTGGGAAGCTTCAGACCAGCGTCGCATGAAACCAAAGAGCATCAAATTTGTTCAGAATGCATTATCAAACTACAACGCTGGAGTGAAGACTATTAGAGCCTTCAGGAAGGCTAGCCTTCTGATGATTTCCTGTAAGACTTTACGAAGATTTAAACCGATAACTGTGAATCTCATCGCATACTGCATAAATCAAAATAACTTCAAACTTAAATAATTCAGCAAATACTGAGCAGACACGAATGTGTGTAGAAAGACTACGCTTAATGATGAAAAACCTTCAAGAAAACTTCAGACCAGCGTTGTACAAAAGCAAAGAGCATAAAAAGCAAAGTAAAAGACAGAATGACACAAAAACTCCAGTAAAGGGTAAACGAAAGCATGTGCTGCAGGTTTTCAGGCCACCGTGAAATAAAAAGAATCGACTCGTTCCCAGCCAAACCAAAACGGAAAATAAGGGGAGGCAGACGCTTCGAGCCAAGCAAAACAGAAGTGAGGAGAAACAGTAACCGAACGCTTAGGAATTTGGTGTCAGGCAGGCTTCGGTCGAATAAGGAAAAAGACGGAACCCAGTTTCGGTGGAGAGACGTACTTTTGGCACCCGCCGCCTGCCGCAAGCTCAAGTTTAGATTGAAGTTTAGGTTGAGGAATGTGGGTCGTGCTGTAATGGGAGCATGGTTGAAGGAGAGAAGAAAAACATTAATTTTTTTCATTGTCGAGACCTAGAACAGTTGACCTGCAAATGATGCTGCATTTCACTGACAACAGTGAGAAGCAGTTTTGAGGATTATCCTAAAATTATTCTGAGACAACTAGACTGTGAGTGACATTGTATTTGAGTCATAACAACAACAATAATAATAATTTGAAAAAGCTATATTATAGGCTGTTCTAAGACATCTTGCCTGCAAATTATATTGCATTTTGCTCATTTAATAATAAATAAATGGAATTACAAGGACAGTTCTAGGACACCAAGACAGCCAGCGGCATTGTGTTATAATAGTAGAAAGCAATTCTAGAATATCCTAATTATATGTAGCTTAGCTTGCAAGTAATATTGTGCTTCACTCATAACAGTAAAACAATGCAATTCGAAGGACTGCTCTAGAGACCTATCTTGTAAGAGATATTGCATCATAATAGAAAAAAGCAATTCTAAAGATTCTAAAGATTCCTCTACGACATCTAGACTGCAAGTGATATTGCGTTTCACTGAAATCAGTAAGAAAATCAATTCTAAAGATTGCTCAAACACAGCTTCCTCGAAGACTCAAACAAGCTTTTAAACATCTTTTTTTTTTTTTTTTTTGCTACACATGCCATGCATCAAATTTTTCAATCTTAAAAAAATTTTGAACAAGAGAATTAAGGATAGCCTTTTACCTTCAGGTTCTTCCAATTAAATCTATACTATAGATGGAAATTCTTTCAAGTGGCAGAAATTCTCTCAAGTGGCAACTGCTGAAGTGATTTGAATAAAATTTGTTGAATTTAAAAGAAAAACTTAAGTTCTAGCGATTGTTGGGAGCAGATATTTTATTTAGGCCTTGCAATTTTTCTAATTAAAAGTTGCCATGAATAAAAATTGAAAAAAGAATATTATGCATAAAGTTCATAACATAACTCCACAATGAAATGAGATATCACAGTTCTATAAATTGTGCCTATATTGATCACTGGAATTTCACGTTTACTCCTAAATGCAGCACATATCATCTGATTCGGTTATAAATTGGCCAAATGAGAATGTCGCTACATTTACCATGTGTTTAAATTGGAGGTGACAAATTTAAAACTGAAGCCCACCGTTTCCTTGCTTGTTATCACATATGGGTCTGCAATAGCCTTTGCCCACCTACAGCCTTTTTCAAATGTCTTGACTAAATATCTTGACTTCAAGCTTGACTAAGTGGCACGTACGGCAGAACTCCTGCAGCAAATAGCTGTTAAGGGTTCATTGCATGGTTCTTTCTCTTCCCTGTACACGGATAACCAATACAGCAATTTCTTTGGGATCGACCCAGAGCGCTACCCACGGGAGGGTTCAGCATGAGAAGATAATAGGTTACAGGTTTATTCTGACAGGCAGATTCTCCTTCAAATTTTTTGTGCTCTAAGGGTGCTTACAGGTAATAAAGCAATATACCGAGAAAGTCATGTGACCATGTAAATGGGCAATGATGGTTTTATATTATAGCATGCTAGAGCATCGAGCCTATAGCTCTTCGAATGTGATCTCGCAGGCTCCACCAGATTGCAGCTGATATTATGCAGCTTAGCCTCGATGCACGACATGAGCTGCGAGAGATGCTGTAGTGCAGGGGCTCCAGATTATTTTCAACTAGAGTTGAACTCGTTTAAAATGAACTTGACCATTCTGCGAAAATTGGTCATTGTATCAGTAGTTCAGTACATGTGAACTTGCCCTTCAAAACACGAAAAAATTAACAGCACTAAAGCTGGCGTCGGCAGTTGTGATTAAACACCACTTTGGTCCAAAAATCGAATTTCCGGTAGCTTAATTTTTGTTCCCAACACTTCCCGCATCTAGCTGCAAGTTTCCTTTAAAAACGTCCCCGAATGAACGAAATGCGGTGTTGTAGCTCTTTCAAAACGGTACCCGGCCGGTTCCGATCACCTGCCATTTCGAAAATACGAGCGCAGTCGCCGCCATCTTCTCTTTTGAGCGCTTGTGATATATTTTCCTATCAGTGGGACACTAGCTGATTCTGCATAAAATAGTGAAGCCTTTAGTCGGCTGGAAGCAGAAACTATAGTGGAATGCCGTCACTTTGCAAAGGGTTTGCCATTACGGCTGCAGCATCCATGACACGTGTGCTGAGAGCTGCGAAGTTACATTTTCTATGTCACTTTGCCCAAAGAAAGTATGAAGTTTGAAAGGTAGAACGCCATGGCAAACAGCTATCAGCAACGACGTAAATGAAGCATGGACAAACCGTGAACTCCCCATAATGGCATGGTAACCACCGACTCTTTGCAATTTCGCGTGGCAGCGGCGCCGCATTCACGCCGACTTGGGGGCGTGTAAATATTGACATCAATGATTAGATAGCAACGCTTCAGCGGTCGTTAGTTCAATTTTGCCCAAAAAGGCATAGTGCACACCGTGTAGCATGGAGAACTGTGCAAAAATGACAGTACTGTCGTCATGGTCTCTAAGATGGCGCGCGGTGCCGCATGCAGAACTGCACAAGGAGTGCGAATGCCATGGCCTTCAAGATAACACTGGTGCATGAGCCAGTGCTATCTTGGAGGCTACCGCCGCCATACGCTGCACTGCCTTGCCCTGAAGCATGCTCGCAACATGCCTTGAAAGCATGGTTATCTTAGTACGGTTGGAAGCGAGCAATTTTCCTCATGGTTTCTGAAATCCGCGCGGAACTCGCTCATCTCGATGATCGTATCTTCATCGCAGTTGGACTGGAGTGGGAGTGCGCAGCCGTGGGGCCATACTTTGGAACTTTGCGTGCGCCCTCCCTTTACTATGACCGGGCTAGAAGTATTAGTTGTAACAGTACAGCGCTTTTGAAAATGTTCGTTACATGTGCACGCAGTTTCGATCGGCAGGGTCGGAAAATCGTAAATGCAGTGGAATGTGGTTGTTATAAGCGATAATTCGTTATACCTGGGATCGTTATAAGCGAATGCGACTGTAACTGGAGTCCTTTAATCACGCGCCGTAAGCAAGGTACATGAGTGTTCTTGCATTCTAGATCCATCATAATGCAGCTGCTGCTGTCAGGAATAGAAGCCATGACCTCGTGCTAGAGAGCAGAATGCCGTGAGCCGTCATGATGGTTTAAGTTTCCCTCAAGTGCATAGGATTTTCAGGAAAAGCAGTTAATCACGATGTACGATTCTACAAGCAGTGGCGTGTGCACAGACCTTAGGTTTCTTTTCTTTAGCAATTGCTTTAGTAACAGCCCTGATGACAGCTGGCAAAGCCATAAGACTGACAATAAAAGGGGCGATGTGTTTTGACCGACCCAACATAGCATGCATGACACAGGCGCCACACTACCACGTCAATTTCAATTACTGACAGACACAAGTGCATCTCACCAGGACCTGTGTCACGACTGCTGTTTCTGTGCTTCACGCCTCTGCTTGCGTGATGTTAGTGAGGCAAGCAAGCGAACAATGTGCCATGTAATTATGTACAGCGCAAGAGTGGACTACCATGCATTAACAACTAGCCCGTTCCAACACGGTGCCATGTACGTCGCTTGCCAAACTTTCGTGCATGTTCGAGTGCCAGAAACTCAACAAGTTGAGAGTACAAAAGGGGTGCGAATTGCAATTTCTCTCCTGGTACAGCTTTACTGCAATGCGCAGGTGCATTGCCATGATCTTACACTGCATTTAACACACAAATGCCAGTAAGAGCAGCGATGACTGAACATACACAGCGTCCTTCCAGATGTGAAGTTCTTGGCAAGTTGGTTCTACCCTATGACAAGACCAGCACACGGAAACTTTGACGGATGACATATCCATCGCTGCAAACATGTTCATCTCTGTCTTGGCGTGCGCTATTAAGTTTTTAAGTGCTGGGATACTATTTGGAAGACTGCTATATTTTGCCGTATTGTTAAATGTGCTGTTCCGTCAGCTCCGATTGGCTTACAGGGTGGCTACGTCTTCTCTGAAATGGCTCCAGCAGAATTTGACAGAACAGCATCCCTGGTTTAACCATAATGTTTCTGAAGCTTTTCTTCGCGCCAACAATTGTGCCAGGATGTTTTAATAATGATTCAGGCACTATCATACGTGGTTATTTGCATAGTTTTTTCCTTTCTTCTAGTCTTTTCTCTAGGTTCGTGAATCCAGGTGTCCCAGCTATTTGCAGAGGCGAGTTACATGTGCGAAAACACTGCAAACTGTCGAATAAAATTACGATGTTTCAGACAGTGACACTGCGAGGTGCGAACAAGAGATGTGCCGGACAGAAGCAAGACACGAGACAGTGCCACTGACCGAGGCTTGAGATTGCAGCGCTTTTTCCCTCACTGAGGAACCGGTCGAGGCCCTCGCTGAGCGACGACGATGCCAGATTGATGACGGAGTCCGATCGGTGCGGTGCCGCCTCGTCTGGCCGCAGCGGGGAGCCAGCATCCGAGGTGCGCATGACCTGCGCGATGTTAGGTACGCTGGCTGTCTTGCGCAGCAGCCGTCCTTGTGCTGCCAGCAACTCCTTCACTGCCACTTCCTGCAGAAGACGTGCAGAGTGCAGTTATGTTAGGTTGGGCACGTAGAAGAACTACAGGAAGCGGGTACTTCACAACATGGTTTAATACTGTTGAAGAAAAAGACAAAGATGTGTGCCCAAACTGTCTTCAGGCTACGTACCTGACGCAGGCGATCCAGGGTGAGGATGCTCTCGACAGCCGAAACCCCGCGAGTGTACTTCTCAATGTAACTTTCACCGTCGCCCGTTTCGCCGTCTCCGCCGGAAGCGGCCATCAGGGCCAGGGATTCCCGACCCTCCAAGTCTTCAAAAGCCTGGGCAAATGCACAGAATTATTATTATTATTATTATTATTATTATTATTATTATTTGATATGAAAACATACATACAATGCACAGAGAGGAAAACAGGGAAGGAGCAGGTTTGCAACTGTCACCGAGAGGGGCACAAAAGGAAATTCCAAGCAGAGCAGCTGTTAAAAAGTTGCTGAAGAAAAACATAAAGGTGAGGAGCTAGATGGGTGCCGACATAATTTTCAAATTCCCGAGGCAGCTCCTTATGATGAATAAAAAAAGAAAAGTGCTCATTGAACTCCTGTAGTATAGAAATGTCATAGGTTGAGGTATGGCTCTGTTAAGACACAGAGAGATATTACCTCCACGAACTTGCATAATTATCACAGTTGAGAGTCTCAACTCCAGAAGCATGATGACTGGATTCATGTCCATACTCAGTGTACTCTATTTGCTCCATCAATGCCTGCAACTGAATTTTCTGTACTACTTATATGTAATACAAAATGCTACAACTTGCATTTTTGTGAGTAGCTATCTGAAAACCAACCCTTTGAAGATACTAAACTGTTTCCCCAAGATGAAGCTCTTTACATTTTTGCAAGTAAAGGACCCCCCCCCCCCCTCCCCTTTTTCTTTCTTTTTAAATAGGTCAACTTCTAGCTGCTGTGTCGAAGTTTCATGCAAATCCCACAATTATACATGCTATCTGCTTTGAAATTATTCAACATTGTTACTATTCACATTGACATTATATTTGCACAATCCTAGCAGCAACTATTGATTAGTGTGCCACAATGTATAGGCTGATGGCTGTTTCAGAAACCAGTCACTCGTAGACACATTAACAAGCAACATTTAGCAAACGAAGCTCATGTCTATTTGTAACTCACCTTTGGTATACTGGCAACAATTTCGTAGGTCACTCCGGATGCAAAGTAGACGTCCTAAAAGCAGAAATAAGGAAACACTTTGAGAAGAAAGGCAAATCCTGTTGCAATGATCTACAGATCACTACAGGACATATTAGAGCTAGATAGATGAATACACAATAGGAAACATGAACGACGACACATGCGGTATTCATATCTCTAGTAGTCAATATGCCCTTCAACAAACACCGACTAGGCCCAGAAGAAGACCTCAGCATCGCTTAACGCAGAGAAACGTTTTCCCAGACTTACCTGTCTGCTGATTCTCTTGCGTATCTTTTCAGTGAAAGACTGCTTCTTGTAGACATTGATGGCAAAGCGCTTCCGCAGAATGAGATCCATCACCGCAGGATGGCTCAACCGCACGGACACCTTGAGGATGAGGTAGATGCGGTCATTCGGCGACGTCAGGGCGTTCAGGTGCATCGAGTCGTGGATGGACGAGTCCCACGCTGCCACAGCACACACCTGCGTGTACGTACCCAGCCGCGATCGTAACACGAATCCCAGTGTGAGGTGACAGTGGAGGCTACAGTGCATCCTGTATTAGAGGTCTATCATAAATGCATTCCAAAGTGCTGTTTGTGTTTTCTTCCGTGCTTCAGTACACCACCTATCTAACGAGAAAATTAAGGAGGGTGTCAAACATAGGGGGAGCAGGTCCCCTTGTTTCATAAGGCCAGATCTCATGACACATTTGCTGATCTCTTATAGTTGCAGCTTTGGTGTAATACCCATTGTCACACGTTAAGCTTCACTTCGATCTGCATTGAGCTTCTTAAGTGCAATCGAAGCGTGAGGCATGATTGAATGTACCGTGCTCGAATTCAAGCAGACTTGAAATGACGTGAGGCAGTGCTCAATCTGCATTGACTCCAGTGTACTCGATGGTTCCCACATGACAGGGGTGCTTTGTTTGGCTCTCTTGTGGTCCATTTTCAGTTTCAACATTTCCTATGCAAACTGCAATCTGCACAATGCGCCATTCGTTATCTGGTCATTTCGGTGTTTTCTCGCCTTCATATTAATGTTGTGTTTGTTGACATAATGTGCTATTTGTTATCTCGTCATTTTGGTGTTTTCTTGCCTTCATGTTAACATTGTGTTTGGTGTAACCGAGCGTTATTTCACTGTCGACACCCCTTTATCGTATAAAGCCCACTGTGACGATGTGTTGGTATACTAACAAGCAATTAAATGAACATAAAAAGGAAAAATCTTGAAAGCACTGTGACGAGGCCGTACCTCTTTGTCGAAGTGCTTCACAATCGGCAGGTTGAAGAGTGGTGACGAGTTGTTCTGCTCCTTGGGCAGGATGGAGTTGGCGCCGGCAACCTGAAGCCCGTTTTCACCGGAATTGGGCACGCTCATGTCATCTGTGCGATAACGAGTGAGGCATTCTTACTTCGCAGGCATCAAAGTGTGGCCATTCAAGCCAGCAAAGAAGCATTGCATCTTTCCAGTCTATGCATCTTTCCAGTCTATGCAAACCAGCCCACAGCGAAGAGTACTTACCACTCAAGTCTAAGAAGATGACAGGTACATGGTTTTCCATCCCCACAGCAGGTTCCCTAGAAGTCAAGAAAGAGAGGAGAAGAATAAGAGCCTAAGACAGGGCAACCCTGCAGAGCTATGCCAAATTTCAATAAACACTGCGTCTACGTTATGTAGAACCCTCCAAGCTTGAAAGAAAACCATCACTGGTAAACGAGTAGCACTAAGCTTCAAGCCATAACAGTATGAAAGTGTGTCTTCCTGCTTCGACTTGGTCCCTCGTTATAACGAAGTGAGTGGGAGGGGCTAGAAAAATTTATATAAGCAGTAATTCGACAAATGCGATTACTTCATAAAAGCTAAGAAAGTAGAGCTGAAATAGCACAACAACTCCGCGGAAATCTAATCCACGTTTCACATGCCACATTTTCGATCGCGATCGAAATCGATCACACACAAGCTTTTGCTATTAAAGCATGAACAGTGATAGCTAGATTTCCATGGCTATCACTGTGCAAGCATGCATGAACTACATGCATGAATAGCCATTGTTTCATAAATCATCTTACAGACTCGTTATGGTCAAGCATGAACTAGGTTTAAGGACTCATGGCTATCACAGCTATCCTTGTGAAAGCGTTCAACAGTGAGAATTAAGAGCAGTTGCTCCTTAATTATTGTAAAGGCTTGCTACAGTCAAAACTCAAGAAGCATGACACCCAAAATAAAAGGCCCCAGCTATTGCTGTGAAAGCACAAACAGCAAAGTTATACAGAGGAGGAGCCTACCGTACCAGTTTGCGGGAGCGCCGGGAATGTCCGATCCTGGCTGTGGCGCCAGGACTGCATTCTTTTCTTCAGTCAGAAGCAGCCACTGGTTGATCAGGCTCTTCTCACGGTCAGCATCTTCGTCGGACTTGACTGCAGGACACACACATTGCAAAAGTAAGTTTCCCAAAGCTTTAGTAAAGCTGAACAACGTCGCTGCATATTCTAGGTCAAGAGTGGCATAAATGTACTGCGATTGCACATGCTGTTGGACCCGAGTGCAAAAGAAAAGCACGGCTTGCCGAGCTACCCACCCGGTTTGTCGGTGATCTTCTTGAGGTGCTCCGCCAAATACTCGGAACGCCGACTCAAAGCATCACACCATCGTTCTCGCAACACTCCGAGGTCATCATCCTGGAAAAGATGCCGACGCAAGGTTTCTCACTCAATGCTAAATGTGAACGAAATCCCTGCAATTTGCTACAACGCAATTGGTTACACCATTTGCAGGCACTGCAGCAGTGTGACTAATGAGACTGTTTTATTGGGCTGGTAAAAAAAAAAATGAAAACATATTTTATGCCATTACTCGAGAGTTTGCTATGTCACACTGGTGCATTATTTGGTTTTCATGCAAACAACTGTGTGCAACCGGTCACGAGCAAGTGCAAGCCAACGCAGCGGCTAATTTGAGTGAATGTGCAAACAAAGAAACAGTGAGTGTTCTTGCTGGCACAGAAAGTATGTGTTTCATGATCACTTGACACTGCATTCAGCCATTACTGCATTTGCACAAAAGCACCAAATTTATTTACAGTAATTTCCAGCCACGCTGTCTACCTGAAGTTTTAACATATATTATGCTATTACAGTTGAAACCACAAAAAAACAATTTACGTTGCGATAACCGGGTTGCACAAAACAAAATATTCCGAGTCTCAGAGGTCACGTGTTAGGCTGACACTGCAAGAAAAAAAGCGATGGGAATGGCTTCACAGAGCCATTCGCTTGCCAAAGCTGGCTGTGTGACGTAATGGCTACTGGGTGTAGTTTATTTAATTCTTCCGTCAGAGAAAGGCGAGGGATTGGTGATGCGGCGAAAACGGACAACATGCGCGGAAGATCAGCGCTGCGTTTTTTTTTTTACACGATTTCACATTCCTTCTCCTTTCGGAGCAGACACCCAGTAACCAGATTTAATGGTTATAAACAATAACACGGCATGGTAACATCGTAGTAAGCAGTTTATTTTACCATAGCATACACATAAAGTTATCAGCGCCGTGGCTGCTCACTGTTGCATTACCATTCAAGTTGCTCGTTGAATTAAAATCTGCACAACTAAAGGCATGGCTGATGCTCACCTAGATGGCTGCAAACAAAGAAACACAGCTTTCCAACACATTTGCGCCATCAAACATGCTTCGAGGAACAACAGCACGGGTTCGTTCATCTGCACTGCCGTCTGGTTTCCTCTGTCGCGTGAATACTAGTTGTGAAGTGATCCAGTGTGCATTATATGCTATGTGAGTGATTTGTGACCGTGCCTGTAGTCTGAAGACAGCTTGACAAACATGAGCATATGCACTCTCTGTGTGTTCCAATACTCGCTGCAGACGGCTAAATAGACAGCTAAGTTGGACGGCGACCATCTTAAGTCTCCTTCCAATTTTGAAAAAGGCTTCAATGCTGGCCAGAACTGGAACACACATGCTCTACTGCTGGTAAAAGAGAATGATGGACGCACCTGGTATGAGTCCAGGGGCCGCTGGAGGCGCGAGCGGATGCAGACGGCGCCCACGGCGACGGAGCCGATGTGCTGGCAAATGAGGGGTAGGGTGCCAGACCGGATGACAGGGGCCACACGCACCACCAGGCGGCGCTGCTGGCCCTGGCGAAGTTGGAACACGCCACCCGTGCCCACGTCACCCCGGGGCACCACCTCGACGGGCGCGTACTCGCCCTGCTCCGTCAGCTCGTGATCTCCAGCCACAGCTCCAGCTTGCGCTTCAACTCCGACCACCTGCACGCCGCCATCCAAACCGAGAGAGAGATAGAGAGACTTCGTTAATGTCACATAACGACCCCGTAAGTGTGGCACTACAGAAGAAATCGCCACCCTTGCTATGTTACAGGTAGCCGGAGCTGCGGACTTCTGGCTGGTGCCGTACGAACCTGTCCACCAGGGAGTGCGAGATGTGGGACTGGGGCCCACCCGTGGTCAGGTCCCAGCCGTGGCCAGAGCTAGTGAAGCCTGTGCTCCGGTGGCCCCACACCTCAATGGACAGGGCACCCTCGGCACAGTGCTCGACAAACTCCTCCGTCACGGGTACCACATGATCCTGCAAAGAAAAGGCCCACTCATGTTTTTAACTGGTTCATGTTTTTACCTGACAGTGCCCTTTATGGGAAAAAACAGCGCTTATGAATGGGACAAAAGGAGACAACAAAAAGAGACACTGTTTCTTCATATAAGTATGTACCAACCAGCCTAAGTTAGCACACTGTTAATGTACAGTGGCCCTGTTCCACTCTTCATATGCGTCACTGCATGGCAGATAACTTCACCTCCAAACATAACTGTATTATGGCAAAGCCGAATACAGGAAACCGATCATTATGCAACGCATATAAAATCCACTGGCCTTGGCAACACTTCGAAAAGTCAAATATAAAAAAAAATATTTTTAATTGCAAATATCGAATAGCACAATACTCAAAACTACTATTCCGAAATTCGAATATTCGCACACCGGTAAAGTGCAACAATTTACAATGATAACGCATGTGTGCAAAACTTATTGCCTTTTTGTATTAGAAAAATGTGATTGTTTGATAATTTATGACAATAAAGGCAGATAAAATGTAGTCGATATAACCACAAGAATGCCTGTAGCCACAAGAATGAAGACTAGACAAATCCATGTCATTGTCATGGTAGCTGAATGGGTGCAGTGCCCAATTACCCGCTAGTAATTTTGGTAGGAAACTGCGGTTCAGATTACCTGAGAACTCATCTTAATACAAGGCTTTCCCAAAAGGTAGCCCACAGTGCATATTTTCAGGCCTTTAAGGCCTGCAAATAAGTAAAGGCCTTTCACTGGAAACCGCTCATTTCATCCCAATAAACCTCTTCTGATACAGAGGACACAGCAGGCTTGCTGACCTGTACGTGATTAAACTTGAAGGTGATGTTAGAGTTGCCGGGAGAGCCCGGCTTGGTGTCCGTGTCCACTACGGGTGCCACCACCACCGCCTCAGTGTGGCCCCAGAACGTGTACTGGCAGAAGACGAAATTGGACAGGGATGGTGGCAGGCCCACTGCACTCCTGATGGCAACCTGTAGGGCAATAACCAAGCGCGAGGTTATCGTCGCACGGAAGATTGTTCACGCATAACGGAGGAGTAGACACACAAGTGCCAAACTTCAACAAATGGCTTGTTCTTATTTGAAAAGGGCCACAGTTTATTATTTACTATTAATTTATTATTGATGTAGTAATGCCTTGTTTCAAATAAAGCCGTTTGTTGAAGCTAGCACTTGTGTGTGTCCACTAGCTTTAGCTGTATCCTTCGTTGCACTTCAAGAGGTAATAAAATGTTTATTATTGTACTTTCAGTACTTACCACTATGAGAACCTAATTAGCACAGAGTTTCCTATAACAGATAACTAGAGGGAGAACTGGTGCTACTGTTTACTCCCGTAAACAGGATGAGCCAGTATGGGGGATGATGGGCTGTACACGGATTTAGCTAAACTTTGTCCTTCCAGCTTCAAAGAGCTTTGTGACTTTGCAAATCAATCATTTTTCAATAGAGTATCGCATTATAAATGTAACAACTCGCAATGACTACGCATGCGCGCAGTAACTGTCTGCATGCATTTAGAGTAATGCGATGGCTTGTAAATTTAGAAAAAATAAGGCGTAATAAGTATTGCAGCAAGAATGTCTGAAGCCACAAATGACACAAATCCATGTGTTAAACATCATTCTTGTAGTGGCTCAACAATCGCAGTGCGAGTGTTCCCTCCAGTAATTTTAGCACGACACTCTATGCTGATTATTACTCATGATGATGACAACTGCAAGAATTTCTCTGTAGTACCTCTACCTGCAAAAGTAAAATCCCAGCCTTCAAGCTTTGTATGTAGTTGGCGTCTTACCCGGACGGTGACCTGTCTGCCGGAACCGTCGTCCGAGATGTCGAGGAGCGATCCTCGAAAACTGCCGTCCAGGTCACCGCTCCGATCAGGCAGCACACCGTCCGTCTTGCTAATTTCAACGTGCAGGCGGCCCGCAATCTGGTTTTTTTTTTTTAGAAAAAAAGACAAGAAAGACATTATTAAGACAGAAATACGCACAAAGGATTATGTGTTAAGTGGAGGAATGTCTAAGGATGCAGGGTTAGCATCTTCGAAACAGCATGCTTGTGCTTAGTGTTAAAAAGTTTTTATGGACAAAGCCGCCAGGTCATGGCCCAAGACCTACCGAGAAAACTCACTAAGTCTCACTAAACCACTAAACTTACTAAGCCCATCGCTTAGTGAGAAAACACACTAAGCGATGATGATGACTGTATTGATGACGGATGTTTTAAATGCTGCTAGATGCCCTCGTCTAATTTTTTAAAATGGACCTTTAAGTTATCTTCCGTGGCAATGAGTCAACGATGAGAATGTGAAAAGAAAAAGCCCCCCCCCCCCCCTTTTTCCGAAATGGTATCAGATCTCAAGACTGTGCTTTGGCAAGAAAAGCAGCTTTGATGAACCCAGATGGTTCACCAATGTCTTCGGTATGCCTTTAGAAGTAACAACCAATGAAGATACTAGAAATGGTTTTAGGTGCGAAAAATTAGACATGGACGACAGAATAAAAGACACGGACTGGTGACTTGTGCGCCAGTCTGTGTCTTTTATTCTGTCATCCAGTGTCTAATTTTTTGCACCTAAAACCATTTCTAGTCACGTACCAACTAGCCCGACAGCAGACGTTACTAAAATGAAGATGCATATGTCCTCCTTGGCATAAAATAGAGGCAAGGCACTGAGCTTAGCCAAAGTCTCTCGAAGAATTTTACCAGGGAAATTCACTGGCTATTTACACCTCTAGAAAAGTCGCTATGACTCCAAAACTGTGAACCTGTTGTTGAAGTTACCATAAACTCTCTAAATTTTACGACTTTCCTGCGAAGTTACCAGTACTGAATGTAATCATGAAAAATTATAAGTTGCTAAGTGCTATGTGCTGGCCATACATGAGACTGAGCATTCTAGTGTAGCGCTACAATTCTAACATTGCCAATATTGACTGCCGCCGAATGCGCATTCGTGAAGTTTACAGGGCTCTCGGTATTTGCTGCTACCATCTGGCATGGTTACCGGCTTCTACCAGTTACTGGAAATTTCGCAACGGGTAATTTACTGGCACTTCACTAAAGAAGTCGCAAGGAGTTCGACAAGGCAAGGTTGTTAAGGTAAACTCGCTACATTTAGCGAATTTCTTGCTAAGTTATTAACACTGCTTGCGCTTGACAAAGCAAGCAGACTGTGCACTGACCTCCCCTTGCTGGCTGATGATAGGCACATGGTAGCTGAGGCGCACGTTGTGGAACAGCACCTCTAGGAACACGTTGGCGACACCAATGAGGTTGTGATTCTCTTGCGACTCGTAGAAAGGGTCAAGGCTTGGCGATGCAGATTCTTTATCATCCTGAGAGTAAAGCAGAGCAAGACAATCATACCTCGTTATGACGGTCATATACTACAGAAATATACCTTAGTTATATTCGCAAAAATGCATGTCAGAGTTAGTTCGTTATATCCAACAATGTATTATATCTATATGTCCTCTATATCAAGGTGCGACTGTATTAGTTGTTTCATGACAGAAATGCTAATCTAAATCGGCATGTTGCACAATCGTACAAGCCATGCACATTCAAGATATACCACGCGTCGCTACATGTGCAGAGTTTCACAAATACCACACAATGCACCATCCAAGGTGCACCATCCTTCACAATGCTTTACTGTATTAAGTTTCAAGGACGATCACACACTCCTAGTAATCTCGAGCACGAAATAAAGACATCTGTGTGCACGGTACCACAGGTAGCAACCCACATGGTATAGGTTTCCTCTATCACTTCTGTCTCACCACCTTTCATCGAAAAAAAGAGAAAAGGTTACTGGTTAAGGCTTGCCCCCTTAAAATGCCCCTTGAACGAGAAAAGAACACCATCTTGCCTTGAGGGACGGCGGCCTCTCTTTTCGGTCCTCGTACATCTCCCGCATGTCGATGATCTTGTTCTCCAGCTTCTCCATAGACCAGACCTGGCTGCCCTCAATCTTGCGTTTCACCAGAATGGCCGGCTCACTCACAAATGCGCTCTTCTGCTCACCAGAGAGAGAGAGAAAAAAAAAGGAATGAAGGGGCAAGACAAATCAGTGAATGACAATGAAGACAATGCTGTGCGTGCCATGCGAGTGACAAATGACAATCCTGCGTAAGTCAGTGCAACCTCGAAGATGGGAATCAATGGCACATTTGTCTTCTTGCAAAAGTTGGGTGAAATAATACTGAAAACACGTTGAGGAGAGGACGTATTGCAGTGTACAAGTGTGCAGATGTGCCTTGTTCTTGCTCAGCGTCACAGGTTTGGTTGCCAAACAGTCATGTTCTGATTGAGGGCGAAATGCAAACTCATTTGCTTTTGTGTGCCAAGATTTCAGGGCCATAAATGTGGTAAAAATTATTCCGAAGTTCCTCTCCTCCCCTAGATGCAGTGTCTCCCGTTGCCAGACTGTTTCTCTTGGATGTAAAAAACTTCAACAATTATTATTACTTAGGCTCATTAATTCTGCATCCCTCTGCCTTAACAAAGAAAGGAGGAGCCTGTCACTGATAAGGAAACCTCGCGAAGGTTTCTCATATGTGATGTGCAGTTTTCTGTACTCTCAAATGTGCCCTGTACAATCCACAAAAATTTTCGGAACCAGGAAGTAATGAAAATGTGGCATATCCTCATGGCTTCAGCATTGAGCCTGGGTTTCACGAGTGCAGTGTGGGGTTTCTACAAAGAAGTACACACTTCACATTTGCCATCTCGTGAATATGCGTTGGCTCTGGCAAAATTTAATTTTCATGTACGATAGCAAGTTTAATATAGTGTTTCCACTGGTTCGTGAAGCCTCTTGTGTGAAGCCTCTTGCGTGTCATATGTGCCTCCAAGATGCTTACTCAGCAAAACTTTCCTTGTGATAAGGCAGAAATACACAAGATGTGGAGGCTTGAAGTGTTTAACGACAGTCCCTGTTGAACATCCCTTGCTCAATTACCGTTGATTTTACTTGCGATAGCCACTGATAGTGTCTGCAATTGTTTGCGTCACATGTCGAATCACGCATAAAACAAGAAAAAAAGAGGTAGAAGAAAAAAATGTAAAGGTGTGTGCTGAAATCTCGGTGGTAACAGGCCTTCATTCACCGAGTGCATACTAGATGGTGTCATAATACAGTGCTGCAGTAAACACAAAGGCTACACAAAGGAGCGCAGTATCTTCTGCTTGCTAGTGCAAGTTCATCAATGTGCATCTGAGCTGACGGATTCATGAGCCAGAGCAGATGTGCAACAGAAACTCTCGCAAGTGGTTTGAGGCACAGTTCAGTGTGAAGAGTTGTTGCTGTTGTTGTTTATTTTGTTTGTTTTTTTCCCCCTGCTCTGAAAAACTTCCACAGGCAGGGATACACAGTGGGATGCAATGCAGAAACAGACGTGTGATGTGACGCAGTGCGAAGGCACAGACCTTCCGATTGGGGCTCAGGTTGGCAGCCGGGATTTGCAAGGTGACCTTGAACTCTGTGTGCTTGCCCATCTCCTCGGCTAAGAAGTTGGCTTCCCGGACGAGCGCATTGGCCCGCACTATGTCCTCCCGCAGTTTGGCCAGGCTCTTCCTGAACAGCTCATCCCTGTGGAAAGGGTTGTTAAAACAAGGTTTAAGCAAAAAAGAAAGAAAGAAAATAATAATAATAACAATAATAATAATAATAATAATAATTATAATAGTAATAATAATAATACATTGAGACCTTGTTATTACGAACACCACATTCACAAACTTTTCAGATGAATGAACTTCTCAGAAATTCCTTGCTGACTGCTTGTAGTTTCAATGTAAAAATATTTCGGTACTACGGACTTCGAAATACCGAACTTTTCGGAATAACAATCGTTATTCAGTTTCCGCGTCATGTTAGCAGCGCCTCAGTACTACGAACTAATATTCTGAAATCTGGGGATTCTTAGATTTCCGTGTATCCTTTACAGCAGCAGGAACAGTAGGCTAGCAGACGAGAAGGCACAGAATGCGAACGTCGCAGTGTATGGGTTCAGAAAACCCAAGACGGCTCCGTAGAAAAAAAAACACGGGAACAGATTTTTTCTTTTTTTTCCCTATTGCTGAGGCAACGATGCATCGGGTTTTGCAGCGCATGCTCCGCCCAGAAAAGTGTCACCTAGCAACGGAGGTCATCTCTTCCTTCTTTAGTACTTCTTTCTGCGGTGGTCATACCTCCGTGCTCGCGGGGATGCCACACGGTCGCGCTTTCCAGACGGTGTCGCTTACATGCGCTTGCACTTTGGAATAGCTGAGGTGTTTGCTTCAAGCGAAACAGTTACGTTGTCTGTGGCAAGGAATGTGAAACAAACAAACAAAAAGAAACAGTACACTTTATAGGCGACATGAAGTTCTTCTTTGTTGGGATTTTTCGTGGCGTCAGCGTCTCTTCTGCGCGTGCCACACTATATACAATGCTGCGGTGGAATCTATGGAAAATAGCAACAACGCAGGCTGAGAGCCAATAGCGATGTGTTCGGGATAGCTCATACGGTCACAACTGATGGGTTGATGGGCGAAATGATTAATTTTGAGGCTTTCACTATAACGACCTTTCAGAAGGATGAAAAATTTGCCACGGTCTCCTGAAGTTCGTTCTATCGAGATTTCACTGTAAATAAAAAAGCTTTAAACTAGGAACAACCAACATGGGCTTTAACAAAAAAAAAAAAAGAAAACTTGGGCCTTTTGGAGTTGTTGGGCTTTCAAACAATGCTAAGTGCCCATCTTCCTCTAACTTTATTATCATTGTTGTAACATTACTAATCACATTGCTCAGTACGCCCTTCATGCCAATACATTTCGATGCATCTCAGATATTGTGTAACCAAATGTCAATGTTTAGTGAGGGTTTATTTGTCTACTTTTTGGACAGCAGTGGCTATGAAGAGTGCTTCAGCCAATTTATTGCTACGAATTGTCACTTCCATGCACTGCATTCCAATATTTCATGCTTTTGTCAATAGATGATCCTTTCTATAGTGTGGGACTCAATGCACTGAACACACGGAAGCATATATATAGCAAAAAAAAATCCTAAGAACAACAACACAGAGCCATGTTATTGATAGTCCTGAGATCTGTACATTCCTGAAGCTAATCTCCGCAGAGACGTTACATGACTGAAAAAGAAAGTAGCATACAGTACACAAAACTGCTGACAGCAATGCAGAGGCACGTTTTTATTATTTGTTTATTTCAAACAACCCCTAAAGGCCCTTTTCCAAGGGTATTACATATGGGAGGTCATAAAATCAGATAATACATAAGCACAAAAATATTCACAGGCAAGGCAATACACCCAAAAGAACATGAAAAAAAAAAGAATAACATTACAAGTTAAGCAACAGCGAATTTCTGATTGAAGTATATTACAAACAGACACAGAAATAGAAATATATACAAAGATCACGCATACTTAATAGAACTGTACAATTCACCATGAGACGCAAGAAAATGCGTCACGCGTTACAACAGGCGTTGCTCACAAGCTCGTGAAATTCATGGAGGCCAGTAATAGTGACTATGTCGGGCGACAGGTTATTCCAATTGACTATTGTTTTATGTATGAAAGACTGGGCGAAATGGCGTATGTGCAAAGAGGAGCGACAAGAGAAAGAAGAGAGGCATGGGCGTGTTGCTACCGACAGTTACGACGCCTGCACATTCCTACAATTCGCAAGACAACTAGCCATCTCCAAGTTACCTCTCCTTGGCCCACCGCTCCATGCGTGAGGCGACACTGGGGCTGGGCAATCCCGAGGAAGCCGCCTTGGCCCCCAGAGGGTCAAAGGGCAGGTAGGGCGCGTACGGCGTGGACGGCGACATCTGGTTGCGCAGCAGCTGCAGCTGCCGCTCGTACATCTGACGCTGCTTCTCCAGGGCGTCTGCGAGAGGCAGCAAAGCAAGCGCGAGCCGCGCTTGGAAAAGACCCGTCGCAAAACTGGCACGCTGCCAGTCAAAGGCTCGGCGGTGAGACGCAACAAAACAACCCGCTAGAACGGGTCATCCCGATACGGCGACACCACAATGTGTGGCTAGCGAGCGGGACAAACAGCGGTAACGCTGTTTGCAAGTTCGACGCGTTCGCTTTGAAATGCGACAGACGCAGTGGATGGGAGTCACTGTGGCAAGATGTAATGCTAACATTTTGTGAAAGTGAGCTAGCACGTTCACTTCCGCTGGACCTCGACAGATTGATGTCTAGAAACAGTTGTCTTTGCATCTTCTTTGGTTTATCGGCCGTCGAATCCCAACCGAAGTACAATAGCAACTAACAAGAAAGTGGTACATAGCAGTGGCATTCCAGTGACATTAATTATCAAAGCTAGGTCATACACCCACATGTACATTCATAAACACCAGTTGGGGAGGGTGAACCCTACATGTAACATGCAATGCTACATGTAGGGTTCACCCCCTATCGGACAACTGCATCCTCTATCGGACAGCTGTCTTATC
This sequence comes from Dermacentor silvarum, assembly GCF_013339745.2. Lineage (NCBI taxonomy): Eukaryota > Metazoa > Arthropoda > Arachnida > Ixodida > Ixodidae > Dermacentor > Dermacentor silvarum. Next base: position 31,027,937 of record NC_051160.1, on the reverse strand, counting down.
CTCTACTTCTCTGACTCATTGGCAACCTAATGAATAAAACAGCAGACTTCTATTAACTTGATTTCAGCAGGATGTGTACAATTAACGGCTCTATATTGAAAGATGCAATGAATTCTCTGCTTGCATACTAGAATTGTTTTGTCCTGATTACATCTGTCCATGTTTGCAAGGGGTGGCTGTATGAACAACCTTTAGCTACTAGAGTCCCTGCTGGGCGGCCACATGACGGGACTACACAGTAGTGGTTGTACCCTGAGAAAATTTCCGGCTTCTTTGAACAATGCATTTTTTAAACAATTCTACATAACCTAACTTATTATTTTTGTCATTGCATTTCCCATTATTAATGTGCAACTAAGCGTTAAATAGTACTGTTTTTGTTATAGCCTAATTATGTCTTGCTCGCTTTGTAACTGCATTGATTATATTTTACTGTGTGAAATTTTATTGTTGAATGAGCTGTCATGTTCAAAAGGGTTCGGTTTGTTCCTTGTACGTATTGTAACACTATATTACTGTATATTAGCGCTTTTCTTACTCTATATTTTTTGTATATGTATTCACATAAGTATTCTAATTATTGTATAAGTTATCTTTGATTGTACTCTCCCCCCTTAGACAATGCCTCTAGGGTCCTGCAAGGTATCTTTAAATAAATAAATAAATACAAAAGTTGGGCCATATATTCTACCATATAAATAAACAATATAAAAGTGACTGTGCAGAGCTCCCTCTGGGGAGCCACATGCTGGGGCCATATGAAAGTGGTTGTATCATACAGAAATGGTCGTACATGGCCGGGATCCACTTAAGTGATTGTACCATATATACGTGGACCATATGTTGTACATAAAAATGAACTATATAGAAATGTTCATACATGGCTCCTTGCGAGAGCCACATACAACCATTTCTGTATGACTCTTTATGGAAGGCATATAAAGGTAAATCTTGCAAGACCAATATGCACTGCAACGTTTCACCGACACAGTGTCTATGAGCAACGAATAATGCTGCCAGGTGAAGTGAAATTTGCAGTTCAGTCATTATGCGACAAATGTTCCGGCATGACCAATAGGTGCTTATAATCACTTTTCTTTTCTCCCATTAATACAAAAATATGGGTGTCCTTTGAGAATTCTTAATGGGATCAAATGAAATGAAAAACCAAAGTGATTCATGTCAGCAAAATTTGAAAGTAATGAAAAAAAAAAGAAAGTTCAATTTCAAGAAACAGCTCTTTCCTGGGTTTACTAAGTCTGTAGGTCCATTTAGTTCACCGATTGCAGCACAGCTGTTTAGGGCTCACCTAAAGGTGCCACTGCTGTAACCTAGTGCTCTCTGCACCGAGGCCAAGCACCTTGCTACAAGTTACTACAGTTAAACCTGCTTATAACGAACCTCCATATAACGAATTCCTGGATATAACGAAGTTTTTCGATTCCCCGCCGTTACTCCATAGAAGCACATGTATTTCAGACCTCTACGTAACGAAGTGGCAGCGGGAGACCCCCTTGATATAACGAATTTCCCCCTCCGACCACCTAGAGATTTCGCCCCAAATTTTGTCATTTTTGCGCGAGCAGCAACTGGAAGCACCTTCTCCGCCGCGACGGAATGCGAAGCGAGCGCACGTGTGCGTGCGTGCGTGTGCGAGGCGGCCCTGCATCCCTCGACCCGGCGATCTTGCCGCCGCGGGCGTGACCTTTCCCCCTCCCTTCATTCAAATCTGATCCTGCCGCTTGCTGCAGCTGGCCTAGCCCGCCAAGCCGGCACTCTCTCCTTTTCCAGCTGATGTTGCCGAAGTGCTGGTACACGCTGTGGCACATCAGACTCGATGAGCGCGGACACGCGCTGTCAAACGCTGGCGGCGTGTGGAAGCACCACTGGAGAAGCGAGCGAAGTGACCTTCGTGCTGTTGTCTATCGCTTCAACGCAAACTGAGCGCCGAGAACACACAGCACGGAGAAAGCTACGAGCCGCCGATGCACCTACACTGCTAGACTCTGCCCCAACGCAGATCGCTTTCAAGATAGCCTCGCTATCCCTCCCCCCTCGCTTCCTCACCGGTGCCTCGAGCGCAACGGAAGAAGGCGCGCTTCCTCCCTGCTTTTCTTGCGCGCGCGAGATTTAGACGCGGTCGTCGGCTCCCCTCGCACGTTTTCACTCGCACATACAGCATACGGCGCGCGGCGAATGCGTTATCGCCCTTTATTACTTTAGTACTTTAGTATTAGTACTTTAGGGTACGGCCACGCTAGCGGCAAAAACATGCAGGAAAAACGCACGTCAGAAACGCGCGGCAAAAGCATCAGGAATCGGGGGTCTTGCGGCGTGCCGCGTGAAATGGGTTCTGCGGCAAATGCCGCGTGCCGCGAGATGAAGAACAATTCAAGAGCGACGAGGGTGACGTCACGGAGCCATCACAACCGGAACGCCGTCGGTGCGAGAGCGCTCGCGGTGTTGCTCGCCTGTTCGGAGAGCGCGGGAGATCTTATCGCGCTGTCGCGCGGCGAGACGCGCGTGCCACGGTGGCCTCGCGGCGAGACGCTGACGCGCGGCACCTTGCCGCTCGCTGCATGACGCGTGCGTTTTTTGCCGCTAGCGTGGCCGTACCTTTATATACGGAATATCTATGAGCCAAAACCAATTTTAGGGCCACAACGTGTCATGGACACCATCTTTATATAGCAAATACGGATCTCAAGGGCCATACTTTTGCTGGCGGAAACCGAAAATACGTCATAGTAGTCGCTCCCGGCACTTTGGGCGGCCAATGCCATCGTCAAGCCACCAAGCCAAGCGGCATGAAAAGTCAAAATGGCCGCTCGGGCCGGCGCGGGCTGGCAGTTCGCAACGTATGATGCGGGAACGGTCCCACAGTTGCGACGCAACAGCGGGGCTACCAATGCATTGAGTTGTATGGGAGCTGTGCCAGGACCGGTCGAAAACGACGTAACAGCCGGGAAAACGCAGCCCCCGGGAACGTAACAGCGAGGTTCTACTGTAACACTTTACGACGCTACGACGCCATCGTGACGCTCGCTCTTCGTTTCCGATGCCTCGCGCTTGTGCGAAACGACACGCGTCCACGCATCCGGTACCTGGTGTGACATTCCGAGGATGAGTGCTTCGACGAAAACGGAAAACGGGTGCGCGTTACAGCTGAGGGCGCGTTAGAATCGAGTAAATACGGTAAACGTTTATTTTTCGAATTTTCGTGCCGAACCTGCATATAACGAAATCCTCTTTATAACGAAGTTTTTCAGTAATTTGTCAATTTCGTTATATCCAGGTTTAACTGTACAATGTTATCATAGTTACAACACAAAGCTGCGATGTTTGACGTAATAGTTCAGCAGAAACCTGCTACGTGGAGAGAAGTAATTAAATGGAAAATTAGATATCCACCCAATCGTAGCAATTGCTACAAAGGAAACTCATACGGGTGCCTTTGTTTTGAGTTGTGGATAAATTCGACTTCACCCTGCCATCTGCTTGCCGTCTGGTTAGCTCAGATGGTAGAGTGGCTGTCCCGGAAAGGCGGTGGTCCCGGGTTCGAGTCACGGACCACGACGAATTTTTCTTCAACTGCGAGGCTTTCTTTAGAGGAACCCGTAGGGGTTTCCTTTATAGCAGTTGCTAGGATTGGGTGGACGTCTCATTTTCCATTTAAAGCTGTGATGTAGTACAGCTGCGCTCATCCACTGTAATAACAAGCCAAGTCAATGCCACTTACTGTGTTTGTCTGCCTCGTGCTGCTTCTCAAGTGATTGCATAGCTGCCTGGATGGGATCGTTTACCAGTTCCTTCATCATGATTTCCTCACGGGCAAATTCGTAGTCGATCGGCCGGTCAAGAATGGGCGTTTCCAATGCACCGGCTGAAATAATGCCACAATATAAGTGCACGTTTCTTCTGAAACCGCATTGCATGCTGAGACACCCTGTGTCCGTAACTTTTCAGCTGCAGTCACACCAGAGATGCGTGCGAGGTCCACTGCAAGACGTCATTTCACACTCACAGGCTTTCTGATCCTTACCTTGTTACAACTTCTGTGTTGCTGGCTACGGCTTGATACTTATCTCACAGTGACTTAAGAGCGCTAACTTTAATGATGTTTGGAGTAATGTACTTAGCTTACACATTTTTGCAGACTTTCGTTGTAAGTCAAGCATTACATCATAAGAGAAGTGGGAAACAATCTGATTTACAAAGTGCTGCTTCAACTCTACTAATGTAATGGAATGAACAAAAGGAATGGAACAGACAGAGAATATTCAGTTCCATGTCTACATTTATTCAACTGCAACAGAAAGCCACTATAGAATGGATTACCAACGAGCAAGATGACAATGCACACAGTAATCTGCCAAGTCCAACATTGCTTTTAACTTCACTTTAGAAAAGAGCCAGGCGTGGTGGGTTTTTGAATCTCTCACCTGTCACATGTTCAATTCTACATCAATTCTACAATTCTACATCTCTGAAAGTGACCAGCCCTGAATATTGTTCTAAATATCTAAAAAGCCCATTTTAATTGCTGTGGGGTTTTTAAATGTCACAAAGAAATAGTGCACTATCTTTAGTAACAACCTCCCGTTCACGAATTCCGCACAAGTTGTCGTTGGCTTTGTCTGAATGCTTCAGGGAGCATTGAGATTTTTCTCATGGCATGAAACTGGTGCTCATTGTTACTGCAAGAAAATTAATTATTTTTACAAGGTAAACGGTTTCTTGCAATTACATTTCTTGGATTGTGCTGTTTACATCACACTAGTCTAACGCGCTCTTGACGAGGCCACCCATGTCCGCTGTTTGAGGACCTTCAAGATTACGATAGAGATTTAAGTAACTCCGTCAACTGGATAGACTACTGACTCGACAGCCATTGAAGTTTCCCATGTAGCAGCGCCTATTTCGTCCTCGAGTCAATCGACTACCATTTCCAATTACTTCGAAATGCCGGCGTGACACTGGCATTACATTATTGTGGCCCAGGGAAAGGGGGTGGGGGGGAGGGGGGAACCCACCAAAAAAATGGATAGCAGGGAACTGCATTATCCTTTAAAGCTTTGTAGCACTAGCAAAGAAGGCATAGAAACCACCACCTGTTTGCATCCGTGGGCAGTTGACCCTGAAGAAGTGGTTGTTGCCCCAGAGCACTCGATCACCATGGTGCAGCTGTGTCTTGGACACAATGGCTGACCCATTCACACACGTCCTGCGAACAGAGCGTTCAAAAATCCAGACTCGTAACGCCAACTTGAACCCTTCATTGGTGCCGACTTAAAAGATAACATCACCACCTCAGCCTCTCAAAAGGCTGTTTCACATTGGGCACACCTCGGACCAGTATGTCTAAATACGCAGAGAATGCAAAGACATTGACTGACTGATTTGATTTGCGGGATTAAATGTTCAAAAAAAAAAACACTTTGTCTAAGAGGAGAAGCTGTTATGGAGAGCTCCGGATTAATTTTGACCACCTGGAGATTCTTTAAGGTGCAACCAAAGCAAGGTATACGAGTGTTTTTTGCATTTGACTACCATCAAAGCGCAGCTGCCACAGATGGGAATCGAACCTGTTACCTCACGCTCCGCAGCAAAACGCCATAGTTTGCTGCGCCACAGCAGCCAGTTGCAAAAACAGTGTCAGGACGCTGGTGAAGCAACATGAACAAAAATGTGCTGCAGTAGTTGATGCAGTGACTGATGTCAGCTGTACTCTGAACTCAGCTCTCAGGTATTTGCATAAATAGCTAAGAACTGCAGAATTTCACATCTTTGAAATGGCGCACACAGCAAATGTTCTCGAGCATGAATCGGCCTCGCAGCTTTACGTTTATCACTTTATTAGATGATGCAATGAAGATACTAGACAGGAGAAATGCCTGCTTGCATTAAAGCGAAAAATAATGAAGGAACCAACATAATGATGACAACATAATAAAAAAAAAAAACTACAGACAGTTCCTCACCTTGCTCCTTCAAGTGGCATTATGTACAGTTCAGGACCTTCGATAGTGATGATGCAGTGCTCTGGCATGATTCCCAGGCCACTGAGTTGAATGTCCTGTTCGGACGGTGCGTCAGGACGTCCTACGAGAGTCCTCTCCTACAGAGCGAACACAAAAACAATACTGAGAAGCTTGCAAGTGCAACTTAGGTGATGAATAAAACCAAGTGGAGGCATACAAACACAAACTAAACAGACGGCATTTTTTGAAAAGTGCCATGCACACATATAACTATATATATATAACCTCTATGTTGCAATAAAGAGTAGGGCTGTATTAACGAGCTGTTGTGATTTATGTTCTACCATCAAAAAAGGATTAAGCGACATGAAAAGCCAACTCGACAGAGCCCTGAAGGTACACTATTCACAATTATGAAAGGGAACCCCTAATTTGCATTTAGATCATTAAATGTATTTGCCTTTTTGGAAATAAATATGAAAAATTCCTACGTGACACTTTCTCAAACACGACATCTACATAAATGCATTAGCAAGTGATGTTCCAACTGAAGTTTCTGCAGCAATCATTGTCCGATTATTGATAAAGTATTTCATAGGGGTGTGCGTTCGAATAATTCAATTCGCAAATCGAATATCTAATATTCAATTTGTTGAATATTCAATTTTTTTAATATTGGTACCTTCGGCGAATGACCTGGTCGTGGTCGATGCCTTGACGCGCGCAGCGTTCCTACGCGCGCAATCTTTATCGGTACAAGGTTCAAGCTCCGGTCGACCGAGCTACCGAACGAAATGATTAATGCTACACGAACAGAGCGAACAACAAAAGCAGTACGTATGGAAAGCACGGAAGCATGTGTGAAGATTTGGGCAATTAGCTGCCAGAACGCACAATTATTGCATCGAATACGTGACTTCAGAGTTCACGAATGCAGATTCATGCAGTTCAGAGCTTTCTACCTACATGCAAACGCACAGACGAACTTAGCACACGTGCTCGCGGTAGTTGCCGGCTGGTCAATCGCCGACCCGAACGCCATTTGAACGGCCGTCAGGGTTAGCACATGCCATCTCGCAGCCGATCACTAATGAGCCACCTGTAGCAACATATTAGCGACAGGCCTTCCATGATGGCTTGTGGCCCGTTAACACATCGGCTGGCGGTGAATTTTCGTCACAGCCACACCATTAGCCACACTGTCTAGTCAGTTAGGCCTAACTTAAACTGCGTCGTCAGCTGTCGGTGACTAAAGTTTCGGTCACTGAATTGACGCAAATCTATTCACAATGGTCTCTTTTCGTAACTCAAGTGACCCGTCACAAGACTAGCTTTGACTTTAGTGGGCTTGAAATTATTATGTGACAATGCCCTGACCCTCGGCTGCAGACGCATTTACACAAATGGAAGATGAATGCGGATGAAAAAGAAATGGGGGAGAGGAAGGGGGGGGGGGGGGAGCGTCGCGCGAACTTGCCGTGGGCATCCCGATTTGAGAACTCTTTAACGTCGGCGCCAATGACAGTGCGGAGTGGTGCCGAGTTACGTGATGCGCATTCCCCGCTTTCGTCTGTCGCACAGAATAGCCTTAACGAGCTGACGATAACCAACACAAAAGACCTACCATAAAGATAGAAAAACCCTCCCTCCTGTTTTCTGGAAGAAAACTGGAAAGCAATACTTTCTAAGGAATAGAAGATTGCCAAGAAGCACAGTACATGGCCTATAATTAAACTGAAAACCCCATTGGAATTTAGGACAACTTCACTAGTATTTATTCAAATTAAGAGGGGAAAAAAAGCACTTAATTCTATTTGACAGACATTCAACCAATGAAACATATTTTCCAGACCTTCTTACATGAACTAAATTGTTATCAGCACTGGCGTACTAATTTGGTGTTCTCTTTAATAAGAGTAGAGCATGCTACGCATATCGATTCACAGGTACCCAAGTAACTGATAGCTAGCAAGATTCTCGCTAAATAGTGTGATTAGCCTCCTGAGCAAGTGCAGCATGGTGATTTTTGCGCAAAATTTGGAAGCGTAAATGTTAATGCTAAATTTTCTGATATTTCATATTCGATTTGATATTCTGCTTTTTCTTTCTCGATTCGATTCGAAATCTACGATTCAGCATTAGCACACTCCTAGTGTTTCATAAGGTGTGATCCATTTATCTCTCATCAGCAAGTGATGTTCCAACTCGTGTTTCCGCAGTAATCATTGCCTGAATATTCATCAAGTCTTTCCATTCACACTGCACAATCTACTTATCGTGTCATTAAATGAGGTTCCAACTCACATTTTTGGAGTAATCAGTGTCTGATAATTAATAAGTTGTTTCATATTGCTTAATCCACTTATAACTCATCAGCAAGTGACATTCCAACTCACATCTCTGCAGTAACCACTGTCTGTATATCGATTTATTCTCCTTAATATTAGTACCTCCTGTGCATTTATGCTGAACAAAAGTTGTCAGCCCTTCTTTATATTGCGCACACTTCGGTCACAATGTCATTGTCCAGTCAGAATAGTTGTCCTAATCAATGTGGCATGCTTTGTCAAATCGCTAGGTGGGTTGGCAAAATTAGAAATGCAGCCATTGTTTACGTTATGTCATGTTCAGTCTCATCGTCACAAAGACCATAAGATAATGAAAACATGTAGAACAGAGCTGACCTTCATGTAGTAGACAAGCAGTTCGTTGAGCGAAGGGTCAGCGTTTAGGTTGACCATGTAGTACTTGTCGTTTTCTACCTTGATGCCCGACGCCTGAACTGAGATGCCCATCTTCTCGAGGGCTTGCTGCCTTTCCTGTATAATTTAAGACAGAAACACCAAAAGAACAGCACATACATTAAAATAAACTCAAAAAAGGACACACATATGCTGAAGATGTGTCACAGCATTTAAACAGTAATTGGGAGATGAACTGAAGCTTTTAAAGCAATACATGCTACCTGGTGACACAGAAAACCAAACTGTACAAAAAATGTTCAACTGTGGACAGCCATAAGGATCTGTAACAAAGCAAGCCGCTGATGAGGACCGAAGATGCGAGATGTGTGGAAGCAGGTCTAATCTTGGCACAATAAAATCTGATGCGATTAAGCGGACTTTTCCCACGTGATTGCGGTATAAACGAAGCAGAAATTACAACTTTAAACGATTTCGCCAAAGGGAAATCACTTTTCCCTTTGACAAACAAGCCTCGCAGGGTATATTTTGTAGCACTTGGCAGGGCTTTTGACGAACTGAGTGCGTATAACAGTTTTGTGGTTATCATTGCATGAAACAGATGGCAGTAATGGTTCTAAGGAGCACCACGACATGCCGCCAGGCTACACACAACATTCGATCAGGCAGATTTACACAAGAAGACTGTCGCCTAGTGCACAACTGCATAATTCACCTGGTGAATCTTCTCTGTTTTCCGCAGCTTCTCTTCCCAGGTCTGTGAGATCTCTTGCATCAGGGTCTCGGACTCCCGTAGACGCTCACTCACACCTTCTGGTGTCTGGATGGACAATGCGCAAAAGAAATAAGACACTACATAGATGCAAGTGCATCAATGACATATGACCACTGAAACAGGTACAATTTCAAACCGAGCTCAGTAATGTGATGTGCCCTTTCAAACACCATCTCCCCTTCTCGTGGAACCAAAGCACTTCAGCATAAATATCTAGGTACAAGTAGGATATATTCTGGACAGTATAGGTAAACCAAGGAAGAAACCCAACAAGTGAGAACCTCAATACACAACACTTCCTGTCGAACAATGACAAATGAGTACTGCAAAACTACGCTTGCAATGTTAACAGCAGTAATATTCAGGTGCAGATGTCACTATACTGGATGTTTTATACTGGTGTGACAAGCATTTTCGATCGTGATTGAGCCGGGTCGGGATTTAATTTCTTAACCGCAATGGGCTCTCTTCCGAAACTTGCACAAATGAGCCAATCGCGATCGAGAAATTCGATCCCGATTGGGCTCGATTGCGATCGGAAGTGCACTCTTATGAAATAACATGAACTAAACAGCCGGGAAAACAAAAAGTGGTACACTGTAAACAAATATGACCAACAGTATATTCTTTGTCTAGAGTTATTCAGACTGCTACTCAAAGTGAGTGTAGTTTGCTGATTAGTATGTTAAATTACGCATTTTAAAAGAAATAGTTGTTTTAGGCATAACTTAGAAAGTTGCAGAGCATGCTCAGAAACAGCCAATGAAGTTGTTTTGACAATGAAATTTTTTACGTGATTCTCTAAAGTGGCTCAGAACAAAACCCACAAAATATGAAAAAGGATATGATATCACTATGAGCTCTCATGCAGGAATTGCAGCCATGTAGTATATTTGTTATCATCAATGAATAGATTATTACCGCACTGCCACTTCTAATGCACCTGCAGAAAGCCTTATTGGCTAGGGATCAAGTTACATGCAGTTACAATTGCTTTTCTGTGCTAATATCTTTAGAAAAGAACCGAATATATAATTCTGCAATGCTGCTATACATTTACAATCCTTTAATGACAGCTTGCTCTATAAAATATTCCTTTGCAAAAAGAGAGAGAGAGAGAGAAAAGAAATGAAGACATAAACACACCGTGGCATGCTTGAGCTGATCCCTGAGCATCTCCACTTCCTCCCGGAGCTCACGAATGATGCGGGCATTGGGATCTTCGTTGACTACGGCGTGGTTGATGATACGCTTGGCCCGGTCTGCGTACCTCAGGGTCGAGAGGGTCTCCTCATAGTTGTCGGCTGCCGGGCTGATGGCAGCCACCATCACAGTGCGACTGTTGCCTCCCAGGTTGTCCTGGAAGCGAGAGACGCATGCAGTGCCATCGATGCACGCTAGCGCGATAAGCTGCGGAGTCTTTAGCACTTAACTATGTACCACTAGGTGAGAAGAAGCGGCTGTCACAACTCTACGACGATTAGGCCTCTTTTCATATAGTAAACCTTCGTTATAACAAAACCACCGGGACAGAAAATGGACTTTGTTTTAAGAAGTATGGCATCAAAAGCAGGAAGGCTCTAAAAGAGCCATTGTAATGCAGGACACTCACTCCAACAGTGCAGGAGCTCGTAGAACGTTTATTTTGATATACGTTCTACGAGTTCTTCCACTCAATAGTCGTGGTATGACAGAGGTGAAATTCTGCTGGCGCCCCGTGAGCAGCTGCCTCATCTGCCGGCTATCATCACGTGACATAGTTAGATCGAAGGACATGATGCCACGTGGTGGGGTACCCTTTGTAGCACTCTTTTCCTCTCCGATTGGTACAAAGAAAAGCAAAGAGTCATCATGCACGCAGTACTGAGCAGCCCCATGTGGATTTCCCACTTCGTATTTCCCACTGCGCATTTCGTATTAAGCTGTGTCCGGCGCCACTGCACTGTGAATAATCCAGTATGAAATGCGTGCACTGTAGTCGGGAACGCGAGAAAGTTCGAATAAAGCAATTTTGTTATAACGAGAATTTACTGCATTTTCGTTTCAAATGAAGAAATAAAACTTTCGATGGCTCAAGGTGGCAGTGTTTCAAAGTTTTCACGAACAACTGTTTAGTATACTGTCACATGTGCATTGTTTTAATTTTTGCCGGTGATTGTTTTTCAGCAGCTTATCACCGTTATCATTGCTCAGCCTGGTGCAAGATGCGCCCACCGCATCATAAGTTTCTTGAATGCTGCATCCAATTCTGTAGCAGAAGAGACTTGTCTAATTATATTACACATGCAATGTAAATAGTGTTGTACATTCTCGGCTATACATAAGCACTATCAATTTCTCTATAATGTATGATGAGACATGTATAAAATGGCAGACGAACTTGATTCATTAATTTAAGTCTGACGAGCGACAACTGTGATCGCTCGTATATCATTTTGATACAAGTGTTGCTTATTTTTCTGGGCACAAGTTCGCCCAATGAAGAGTTGGACTCTTAACACAAGCTTTTGGCAGTGTCTGATTTTTCATTATCACTTCGTCGAGACAATGCGTAAGAATGAATTAACATTATGCAAGTGGGCTACTTTGTCAATCAAGAGATGAGCGAATTACCTTCAGGAGCCACGTGAGAACGGAGTCCCGGTAGGGTACAAAGGAATCCTTCGCTTTACCCGAGGACTGGTCGGCTAACTTGGAAATGACTAATCCCAACGTTGTCAGGGACCTGAAAAAATAATTTGCATAGTTTAAGGGCGCAGACTAGATGTTTATGAATTTGAGCACTTCATGTCACAAAGAGGCTGTGGTCGACTGAACACAGTCCTGACTGCTGACGCAACAGCCCTGACAAAGCATGTGCAGTAGAAAGCCGGTTTGCACTAAAGGTCATTGTTTATGTGTGTGTAGTGAAGGTTTGTTCAACAAATCACAAGACCAAAGTACAAGCCGACTGAAAAAAATTTTCTGAGCATGGAAATTGCGAAGGAAGTTTGACTTTCTCATGACCTCACCAGTGAAGTCTGGAATTAAGGTCAGCAGTATGATGTTTTCACGGAGAAGCATTGCACCCCCCCTCAAAAAAAAAAAAAAAAAAAAAGAACAAGTTGGTGAAAACAACAAGATTTTTATGGATTCTGGTTCTTTTTTAAAGAATTAAAACATCTGTGTCATTTACGCAGATCTTATGCCAAGGTAAGCCAAGAAAACATGCTAACACCAATGCCGCTGTAAAATTTTAGGACCCGACTTACTTGTTGATATTGGAACCTTCTTTTAGCCGATCGCCAATGGCACCAGTCTTGACCGCCCGTTCACTGCCGGCCAAATCTACTAGACTCATTTTGGACACTTTCTCTCCAGTGACCTGCAACAGTGCATGGAGTGCTCAAAGTGCAGCAAACAATCCAGGCCAGTGGCTCCGAGAGTGCTGAACAGAACAAGGAGGAAGTCTTACCCCAGAGGCATTATCCCTGATTAAACAAGTCAGGGTAATATTGAATACTGCGTGGGAGCGACTGGATTCGCTGTTCATGTTAGTTGCTGCAACTGTTCGAGACTTGTTGCCTTCTGTCATTAGGTTATTAATTTCCTGAAATTTAAGAAATAGAGCATAGTGTTAGCAAATGTTAACTACAGCAAACACAGAAAGCTTTGCACAACTTAGTAGCATGCTGTGTACCATTGCAGAGAACTATTTTGCGGCAGAGATTCGTTTACAACAACCAACGCTCACATTTGGAAATTTATAGTCGTCTTACTAAAGTGAGCCCCAGAGTCCAATCCTGATCTAACAAACACGGATATAACGAATTATTGGGTATAACGAACTAAATAAAAAATCTGCACATTTCTTTTTGTGAGTATATCAGCCTGTATGCTTATGATGAATATCATATATAACAAAGGAATTTTTGTGTGAGATGCATCTCCATTACATTATCACCATCATTTATTATAGCCTTAAATAAGGCCCCAGTTTGGTGTTAAATAAGGAAAGATCAAGAAATACAAGAAACTGTCATAAAATGAGAAGCTTAAGGATGATACAGGCAAAACGTTAAAATAGGAAAGGTTACAAAACAGGGTACAGAAAACAACACACAGCATAATGAGGTTCGACCATACTTTTATGTGCTGCTCATAATCACACCCCGTGCTGGTAGTACACCCAACCACAAAATATTACGGACCATGAAATCTGAGAAAAAGCTGAACATCTCTGCAACCTCACAACACAGCCTGGTATTTGCATTTCGAGCCTTGATTAGAATATGTTAACATTGTCGTATACAGTTTTAATGGCTACTGCAACAGGCCCCTGCTTGGGAATTGAACATTTTCCGAGATCTCGTGGTCTGTAAACTTTTGTGGTTAGGTGTACATGTTTAGACCCGAGAGAAAAGTGCAGTGGTGATATTATAGCAGGACTGTCGAACACTCACCTCATAGGAGGACACGGCTAACGTTGAAAGACCATCAACGTACGGACCAAGAATGTTGTGTTCCCGAACTTTTAGATGCTGTTTCCCACTGGAACGAGAGGCCCACACATATACAATCTATTATTTCTAAAATGCTGAAAAGCATGCTTTTCAGATATTACGAGTTATCGAGGTGAAAGAATCTTTTGTGCTATGAGGATAAGGCACACACATGTTTTTCTTGTGCATGGGTAATGCTGATCTCCATTAGTGAAAGAATCTAAAGAGACACCATGACATCATCCATGCAAAAACTTCCTGCACATAAGTACAATCCTTAAAGCAATTATCAGAATAATAACTTGAGATTCACACAAAGGCATCATACTGACAGTGGGACACAAAAAGGATCAGTTTAATAATTTGAAGGTTGAATCGAACGAAGTCCTCTAAGTGTAGGGTACCTGCTAAGATTTTCTAGCGCAATTACAATTACATGACAGGTTAAATTAGAATAACAACTAACTCCTCCCCTTTCCCTGAGCGCAGAGTAGCTGGCTAGTGCAAACAAACTGCAGGTTGACCTTTCTTTTCACAAAAAAAAAATTGAACATAAACCAGCGGGAGATGATGGTCAAAGACAAGCAATAGCTTATGGTAGACCTAGAGACAGTCACTGCTGCTATAGCTTATGCTGCTAGAGACAGTCACTGGTTATTTCTATTGGTTAACACTATGAGGCGTGTGGGTACTGCAATGCCGCACTGCCTTTAGGATTGGCTGACGTTACAAACCACATGAAAACCCTTGTGAGGACACACATTGTGCATTGGTATCAGGATCGGCCTGCCGAGTCACCACTTTTGATTACACCGTTTCGGGGATCGGCTCAGCTTTGATTACACTGTCACTGGGATCGGCCCAGCTTACTGGCCAGACAGCTTATCACAAGAAGTGGGGGAAAGGGCCAAAAAAGGTTTCAAGTTCAAATTAATATTTATTCAAAATGGGAAGCGTACACAGGAAATATTGTATAAAACATCCGGACCCCTAGCTCAAGGCTTGTTAGGATCCATGCTGGTCAGTATTCACGATCACAACTAGCTTTAACAAACATTCTCTTCACTGTTTCACTTTTGGCAGCTTCACTAGCCAATGGACTGATGAGTAGCCCAACGCCAACACTTACCCCCTGGGGTCCAATAAGTCGTGAACCCGCTCGTTGTAGATCTCCATGTAGGACACCTCCACCTTGTAGCTGATGCTGGGGTCCGTGCAGCAGGCAATGCGCTCGAACAATGAGTCGCATAGCCGCGGTATCACCCCCTTGTTGTCCGCAGTCCCCATCATGGTATAGCTTTTGCCAGAGCCTAGCAGGGTAACACCGACAAAAAGGAAATGATTAAGTAAGGTGTGTTGGCTCTGTATTGTGACGACCAACGTGTGATGCGAGATGAAAAACACACAAGGAGATGAAGACGGGTGCTGACTTCTAACTAGTACCTTTATTGCTAATCAATCCCTTAGTCACGTACACGCCTTGTGTACTGATGTCACCCATAAAGGAACAAAGTTGAAAGCAATTCAGCAAGAAGGAACACAAGTTCTGTACCGCGCTCATGTTACAGCGCTCATGTTACAGCGCTCATGTTTGTTCCCTGTGTTACGTCCTTGTATCGAAGCGCACTGCCATATTACATCATAATTAACCAACTAGCCCACCAGTATGTCTTAAACAAGAAACAAAGACAACTAAGCAACTGAAATCAGGATGAAATGGCCTGCCCTAAGAACAGTGCCAGTCTTCGTCTCCTCGTCATATGGCGTCATGCACTGGTCATCGTAATAGACGAAGATGAAAGAAATAGGGGATATATGCAAAATTCTGTAGGCAGGTTTTCCCACACAGCTAACTTGCCCTAACCAAGATGGCCCAGCAAGTAGCACTGTTAAACATGCGTTTTCAAAGCTTGGATGGTGCGAGGAAGGGAAGGCAGCAGGAATGGTGTCAACAGCCTGCATGTTGATACCTTAATTATGATTCTAACCAGAGGTCTGCTATCGTGGTTGGGTCAAACTAGCTGTGTGGGTAAGCCTGCTTACGGAATTTCGCTGATACCCCCATTCTGACGAGATAATAAGGCAGAAACTCGTTAAAATTATATGTAACTAGGTCCCTTATGCAGGATTTAAAAGGGCACTGAAACACCTTTTGAACATGGTAAGAAAACATTCCCTATATGTAGATGGTGCTTCCGTAAACATGCGGGCCAAATGTTATTTTGGTGCATGCAGCAGAGAGTCCGTAGTCTCGTATTTTATTTATTATTTACATATACTGCAGCCCAATATACGGCTATAGCAGGAGTGGAACATTATACATTACTATAGATTATACATTAAAAACACACACATGCACAAAAAGATGAATGATTAAAAAGAAGCGCTTTACATGTTAGCGAGGTGCTTACCAGTGGTAGCTGTAAAATCGTTTAGTGATAGTGAGCTAATGTTACCGGGTAGAGAATTCCAAAGCTCTATTGTACGTGGAAAAAAAAATGTATTTGAACGTTTTGGTACGAGCAAAAATAGGTTTTATGTTTATAACAGATTGCTGGCTATTTCCTGGTGGTTTCCCAAACCGTCATTCGTTTTTTTTTTCAGTTTATGTGACATCAGTGATCATGTTTGAGCGGATGCGATGGCCCATGAACGGCAGCCTCTGGGTGGATCATTTATAACTGCAGTGAATTACTCGCAAGCAAAACCTCACAAACGGATGCACACTGCTTCAGCTATAGGAGATTGGGAGGCAGCAGTTGTCGGCGCGTCCCGCCCATTCTAATATAATAGAAACATCAGTGCCACTGGCGTTCCTAAAATATGTTTGTCAGGTTCCGTTCTCTTTACTATCAGGAGGTTATTGTTACAGAATAACCAGAGGGAAACATGGAAAAAGGGGTTGAACAGGTAAGGAAGCACATGAACAATTAATTTTTTCGTTGCTATTTATTCCATTGCTGCATCTCTTTTCTTGATATTGTTACCACAGCTTTTGTTCCATTGTGGATTCTTACCATGTACACTATTCTTGATACTGATATGTTAGCCCCTCTCTTTATATTGCTTCCTGTAAGCCCTAAAGATGAACTCAACAGTTCAACGGAAACCCGTCTGGTTGAGAGGAGACATTGTTAGTACTGTAGTAGAAAGTTGGATGCCGACCATAAAAATTAGAAATATATAGACATTTCTTGGAACGTCTTTCCATATGCATAACAAGAAACTCTCCTCCTAGAGCGCACAGCACTGGAAGAATACAAGAGGCATTCTACAACTTAGCTGTCACAGAAAAATTTGTATGGCACACAATGAAAACATGATGACGCACCTGTCTGCCCATAGGCAAAAATGCAGGCGTTGTACCCTTGGAAGGCATTGTCCAGGATGTCCGTCCCTAGGCAGGTATAGACATGTTCCTGGCTGGCAAAGTGCGTGTCTGCTTCATTGAATGACCAGAAGCAGTGGTCGAAGGCAAACGTCTGCAGTACAAAGGAAATGCATCCAAAAGTAAGCAACGTTACACCATTAAGAAAGGAAGTGTATGTTCAAGGCCGCAGCTGTCATACTGTGTTCAAAAACTGAAAATCCCTCCTCTATAGAATATACATAACTTGGTCTTTATAGACTGCTTATCAGAAACTAAAGAAATTAAGCCGTCAGCAATTATCAAAACACACTCTTTAAGTGGGAGTACAAAGAAAAAGGTCCAATCCCACTTCCAATTCCTCAATAAGGTAAATCAAACAGCAAAATCAGCTCTACAATGATATCTGTTACATGAAAAAAAAAATTGTTGAATGTCACAGACAGGTAGATCACAATGTACACAAGGGCCTTAAACTCTCAAATTACTTCATGCCAAAAATTAGGAAGGTAGTCAATGTTTCCCCAGGTTATGTGCTTGGGGTCTCTGCTCTCCGACAACCTTGGTTAGAATATACCGAGTGTGCAAGCTAACATAAAGCAAAGTTTTTTTTTCTTTGTTTTTTAATAAATAAAGCAAGCCTTTGGGTGCAAGTGGACAAGACCACTTGCATGGTGTAACTCCCTCAAAAAAAAAAAAAAAAACCAAGTATTTCTTGTGTTCTTATGTGTTCAGTAATTCGTAATGATTATTTAAGTAACTCTCAAATTATTACCTTTATGGCCACAATGTAAAACAAGGTTTGTAGAGCACATCTGAAACCATCACTTCCACTTGTTTGCAATGTGCTACACTTAAGTTATAGCTCTTTCCTTAAAGGTTTCCGCTCTCTGTGTGCTTCAAAGAAAGCCCCCAAAACCTTCAAAAAGTTCTCGCGGTCCACTACTTGTGCTCCAAGGCTGTCAATTAAATGAAGAAAAAAGAAAAGTGTTAAACATAGGGTATAGCAAACAACTGAAATTGATGTTTTCAAACACACTCAACAAACCTTGTATTGACATTGTGGCCATAAGTTAAGAAATACTGGAGGCTTTTTCTAAAGGATGCTAACAACACACAGGTGGCTTCGTCCACCCACAAGGTATCACTTAACTTTTTAAAGCTTTCTCCATGTTAGCTGGGACATCCATGAATCTTAGTGATGACACTGGAGACGGACATCTATTAAAACAGCACTGACGTTACTACATGTTTGTCGTGTCTAAAGAAGATGGAAGTTCACATGGAAGCTTGCAGTGACCAACAGTTGGCGAACAAAGAATGCCGCCCAGGGAAAGCTGTTGCTGCCCTGACGAAGACAAGTCCTCTTGACGAAGTGTTGGCTCCACTGGCATTCCTTGTTCAACCACTGTTGCTCATGTTTGCTGTGTGTATTTATACAATAAATATGGTCTAGCTAAGTTAGACAAAACTGGCCCATGTGGTATATATGCAGAACAAAGACTGCAACACAGGAAATATCGTTACTTAAAAATGACAAGTTCACAGAGCGTATCTCACCTTTGGATGTTTCCGCCTAAGCCAGCAGCAGTTGGAAATTGAAGCAAAGAGATGAAACAGAACAAAAGAGAAACAGGTGTCAGGTTAGCGACGCTGAGAGGTCTCTACATGGACTACGTACGCACTGACACGCTGTGTGCTTGTAAAGCTGAATTCAGACGACAGACACGATTGCGGGTGAAGCGGTCATGTGACATATTATGTACATCAGGGCCAGCTAATGTAAGGATTCCTGCTGCTCAATTCTATTCTTGTCTTATCATCTACTGGTCACGGCCAGCCGATCATGCCGCGCTGCTTGGACCGCTGACGAAGCATGAAAAAGAACAGCTAAGGAATATAATCGTTACATTATCCTGACCCTGATTATATCACAGCTAGCATTCAAATAACACAAGAGAAGCCGATCATGACGCGCTGCTTGGACCGCTGAAGAAGCATGGAAAAGAACAGCTAAGTAATATAATCGTTACATTATCCTGACCCTGATCATATCCCAGCTAGCATTCAAATAACACAAGAGAAATGTACACAAAATAATCCCTACTTTCTCCTCCAAAATCTAGAATAATGGCACAAATGCATCAGAATATTCGTCGGAATACTGCGCTTTCATTAGCAGCCATCCAGCTAACAGCGCTAGCCACACAGCTCCTGTTGCCACGTTTCAATTCAGCGAGAGACTTAAATTGAACTAAAGATGGCTGTTGCCAGACTAAGATGTCTCGATATCAACCTGACTAAGGTGTCTCAGTCTGTTGGTATGCCGGCATTTCTCGCCTAAAATACCAACAGTGATTTGGCTTTCGGTCATATGGTGAATCAATTTGCGTCGACCAAGCGAGTGCCGCGGCAATGGATGTTGTGTGATCCCGTCATGTGCAAATGCACAAGCTCAATATCATGACGCTGTCTGTCATGCGAATCCAGCTTAACGAGGAATGGTGAAGCATAGTGAAGAAAAATACATTCAACACTGCTTCTTCTTCACTGTTTTGCCCTATGAACCATGATCATTGCTAGGCAACTCTTGAAAACTTGACCCCAATTATACTAACCTCGTCTTATGAGAAAATGATGGACAAAAACAGAAGCACTGATGCTATACTGTGGCACAATAAATAACCAAGCATAAATTATGTTAATAATTTCAAGCTTCATGCTGTAGGAATGGTTCACTATTAAACGGAACAGCTACTTAGTAATTAGGGTAATGCAACTGTAGCACATCATTTTTACCAGGATATGATGTTGGTATGATGCATTAGGCAGCCATACAAAAATGAGAAATAATATGCATGTTTTCATGGCCTGTAATCATTGTAATCAGGTGTAATTGATTGCAGAATAATTATTAGGTGCTCCCTTAAGAGTGGACCATACTGAACGTCACGCCTGTTCTCACACAAACTAGATAAACACAGCCTCATAAATATGTCCTAACGCCACAACTGTCCAATCAGTGTATAAGTTTGAAGCACTTTTGTGGCAAGAGCCCAGAACATTGCTCAAATTGTCAAAGGACCTTGTCTCCTACAACTCCAAATTTTATAATCAAATGAAGCCCTAATCTATTCTTTTGCACGCAACCTGCCATGCCTAAGGCTTCCTTACTTAAAACTCCTCTACTGACAAATTCAATCCGACTTCACAACTTCCAACAATTTCTAACTTGCAAGGAAATGGAGGACGTGATTTCAAAAATACACTGCAGTGAATGTGAATATACAAAAAAAGGAACCCACAGGCGTTGACCAAACTAGTTCCAGATGACGAGAATCAATTTTATGCAGCTCTCGCTGCAGACAAGCGTACGAACCAACAATGGCACAAAAAATTACGTCCACGCTGTTTGCACGCTCTGGTGCTTCGATAATGGCCCAAACCAATTCGTATTCAGCCTGCCTGTCACACGGGGATGCAAAAAAAAAAAAAAATGCAGGGCGTGCCTTTGTGTCTCCCCCAAACACAACAACCTGCAAGATAAGACACGACAGCACCACAGACAAACTAAACAAAGATAAAAGCGGCACCACCACACATGCATCCCCCCTCTATCCAGCCCCTGCTTGTTTTCTCTGCTGAATGCAGTCTTTCCGCTCCGATGCCTACCCACAATGGTCACTGTCAATGCCGGCAGCGACAATGCAGGTGCATTTGGAACCGAACGGGATAATGCGAGAGCTGCACAAGACTGGGCAAAGGACGGAACGGGACTCACCCTTCACCCTTGTTGCTGTTGTAGAGGATCGTCTGACCCTCGGTCATCTCGACGACGCATTGTGCCCCTAGGTCCACCTCTGCAACAGACAAGACACAGAACAGGCTTGCATTAGGAATGCACGCAAGAGCGCTGGGTGTGCACCAAAGGCTAGGTGGCAGCCCTAACATTAGTGAAAAGACATTGCATCACTGACACGTGTTAAGAACAAAAAGAAGGTAAACCTTCTTGTGCTTCACAGTGGCCTTGGCTAACACTACCAGGGTCAGATCTGGTACGCATAACCGAATATCCGAAAAAGTTGACGGGGGGCGTGGTAACTGTGGTAGCTCAATAGGTGGCGGCATAGATCAACAGGCAAAGCATAACAAGTGTAATGTGGGAGAAGTGGGTTCGGATCATGCCGGCAGCAAGTTGTCTATTCATTCACTTTCATTCCCCTTTTCCTCAGTATTTTCTACATTTCAATTAAAACCAGAGTTAATTTTTCCTATGCTTTCCTTGGCTTCATTGTCTGTTGGCTCAATATTATTGTTACACGTGTTAACCGAGACAGTGGAGGACGAGCGATGAAAGCAAGGCAGAGCAACAAAGGTCCGAGCACTCCAGGGTGTGGCTGACACTGTGATGAGCTTATCTCTGCACAGAAAATGCACACAATGCAAATTGGTGCGTAGACCCAACTTTGTGCATTGACCTAACTTGGTGCATAGACCCAACCTGGTGCATAGGCCCAACTTTGTCCGTAGACCCAACTTGACATTGGTCAGGTTAACAATAACTGGAATGGTAGAGCAATGGAAGAAAACCGAAATGGCAGAGCCATGGTCCTGATGAATTGAGACAGGGGACCTAATATTTGTGGAAAGCAGCTAAGGACATTCCCCTTTCAATTTGACTATAAATGTAGCAGTGGGTTCATTATAGTCAGGAATCATTGACGGCAGCCTGTTTACAGAATTGAGGAATAGATCAAACATTATAAGCTGTGTGTAGCTTAAGCAAAACATTATAAATGGTGAGAGAAACGAAAATTTGCTGCTTAGTACAGTCTGCTTATTTCCAGCTTATTCTTGCCAGCTAAAATTTACATTTCTAGCTGCCTGTTGGCAACTGAAAGTTGGGACACAACAAGGCAAAGACGTCAGCAAATAAAAGTGCAGACAAATGAGGCAAACAACAATTCTAAGTGTTTATCACGTGACATGGAATATAACACATAATAAAATAGCAAGAGTTGTGTAAGAACAAAGCAGCAATAAGTGCAAGGTCTTCTTTCAAAATTGTTCAATTGAACAAAGGAATTCAGGAGCTTGTAGATATTTCAACGACACAGGACATATTATGGGTACTATTCGCTGCTTCCAGAGTGCATGCAGAGATAAGCTGGAGTAATTGTGGATCAGATTAATGCTCAAGTTTCCAACATGGTAAATGGGAACTGTGTGGAGTTGCACTGTGCGGAGATACGATCCTCCTATTAGCTGCCTCTAGTGCTCCAACGTTGTGGCAATGATGACGTCTGTGTAATCAATTACGACAGTGTCCGTTCAGTTTCTAACACTTGATAGCAGTGAGTGTTTATAAGTAAGCGCCTTAATTCAGGGATCGCTTTTGGGGGGACATACAAAAGAATCCAAAAAGAGTGCAAAACAACCCAAGCAGAGTTTGGGTTTCGTATATGTACAGTATTGTTGATACTACTACAACAGTATTTTAGCATATCATTACAATTACTGATACCGCTTCCTCCAACAACTGCACATGTGTGCAGGCAACATGCACAGTGTCACCGACACTATTAGAGTATTTTAGCATATCGTTAGAGTGACCGATACTGCCTTCGTAACGTTTGGAACGGTGATGCTATGCTAAGATTCTCCATTCTTTCCTTCTTTTTCTTTCTCACCGGCTCATAGGATATATTCTTTTCATTCCTTTTTGTTTGTTCGTTTCTGTTCCGACATTTAGGTCATTTTTTTTTTATTGTACCTAATGTCTTCCTATATTATTTACATTGTACACATTGCACTTACGCTTGACCTTTTCCCTCCCCCTATGTAATGCCCTAACGGGCCCTTAGATTACTCAAATAAATATATAAATAAGTGCGCTATCTGCTTGAGATTGCTATTCCTAATCCTCCCCAACTATACCAAACGTCGCTAATAGGCCTCCCAAGCAAGTATCCAAACCCTCCGGGAGACGCCCCCCCCCCCCCCCCCCCTCACCCGCAGTCAAAAACAACAAGGGCGTAAGAGACCGGGTAGATAAGGCGTTCCCGTCGCACCCGAGCACAGCACGATCGTGACGCGTCTAGTAAACCGTTACGTAAGCACGTACGTGGCGCCAGCACGCGCACGACGTCGGGTCCTCTCTCTCTCTCTCTCTCCCTCTCGCCGAAACGTCCTCCCACCTCCCGTAGCTTCGCGCGGAGCTGCGGAGGTCACGGTGTCGAGCCGAAACCGTATCGAACGCGGTTGGGCGAAATGCCGCGGGCGAAAGTCGTGAACTCTGGCGCGCGAAAAGGTACTCCAGGGGCAAAAACAACAAAAGTGCCAAACCGGTGCGGCAAAGCGAAATTGCGGCGGAAGAAGAAAAGGAACGAAGTTTGAGCGTGCGCGTTCAAACTGCGTTTGGCGCGATGTTCGCATCAGAATCGTATAACCTTGCGGCGCGCTGCCGTTTCACTCGTCCTCGACTATAGTCCTGACGGAATAAATAAAAGAAGTAAGATACAAAACGAGGCGAGATATATGTATATGCGCTCGTATATAGCTCTGTATCTGGGGTTTCCGGGAAAAACGAACAGAAACCGCACTGCACCTGTCCTGTGTGCCTTTGCGCTTCAAAACATACATATAGTTTCCTACTAAAATTTTTGTACGAAGCTCTATGAAAGCAGAGTTCCTGATGGACGTCGACACTGAAGTAAGTTCGCCTACGCCGTGACGTCACGGAAATGAGCGAACGTAATTGGCTGGCGCCTTGTTACCAAGTGCAGCAAGCATGGAGGAAGGGGCGCCCTCAGAAATCTTCCGACTGCGTGACCTTACGCAGTTAAATCTAACCTCAACGCAACAGTGCTGGCCACCTTTCAACTGCGCGTCCGTGTTAGATGCACGCGCAAGCTAGCGAATCAGCTATATTGCGCACAAGGCTGGCAGGTGGGTGAGGTAGCGGTAGGCCGTATACTCGAAAGAAATCAAGAGACGCAAGTCCCCCCTTGAGTATCCGAGAACTCTGCATGCTTGACTTTCGCTGGGACCGAGATGCCGCAAGCCTCTTGCGTACCCTATTACAAAACTACATAAAATAGAGAGTTTTAGATTAGGGGACGCAAGCCGCACCAAGCGTTGGGGGGTTGCAAAGTCAATTGAGGACCCTTCGCGCTCTTTTGTGCTTGCTTTGGGTTCTTTTGTACGCCCGGTGGTTAGCGTCTCCCAACGATTGCGTGCGGCTTGCGTCCCGCTAACCTAAAACTCTCTAATATTAATCGTCATCTCAGGTCACTAACGGCACGCGAGTCTCGGCGTGACACAGCGCTCTCGACGAGAAAGTAGCGGGCGCAGGGTGTTAAAGGAACGAAATCGCTCGCTGAACGACGTTTATTAGAGAGTTTTAGGTTAGGGTATACAACCAATTAGGCGATGGGCGACGCAAACCGAGTTGCGTACACCCTCTGCGTTCTTTTGCGCTCTCTTCGCGTTCTTTTGTACGTTGGGACGGTATACGTTCCCCCAACGCTTGGGCACCCTAATCTAAAACTCTCTAACATTACGCCCCCAAAGGGTTATGAGGCTCTTTCAGAATACACTCTTAAAAAGGTTTACACCCTTTGGGGGCTTATCTTGTCCCACAAAAATAATCATCATCTAGCTTGCCCGCATTTCCTATAACGCTGCGCTCAGTGGCTATGGTGTTGGGCTGCTGAGCACGAGGTCGCGGGATCGAATCCCGGCCACGGCGGCCGCATTTCGATGGGGGCGAAATGCGAAAACACCCGCGTGCTTAGATTTAGGTGCACGTTAAAGAACCCCAGGTGGTCCAAATTTCCGGAGTCCCCCACTACGGCGTGCCTCATAATCAGATCGTGGTTTTGGCACGTAAAACCCCATAATTTAATTTCATTTAACACTGCGCGCCCGGTACTTCACGTCACGAACGCGCATGCGCGTCATTAGCGTGACGTAGCATTCTCTACAGGAGAGCAGCGAGCGCAGAGTTTTCAAGAAAGGAAACGCAAGCCAGACATGGTGACGATCATCGTTCGGGAACAAGATACACCCCAAAAAGGGTGTAAAATTGCTTCAGAATTAAGGAGAGTAACGGGCAAGTTAAGTGCACTTACGGAGAGTGTCACTCGGTTTAAGTGCACTTTGCCCAATCTAAACGTCGCAAGTGGAGTGTCACTCGCTGCAGAGTGTACTCCGGTCGAAGTGCGTTCACGGAACGCACTTTGCTGGACGAGTGCGTAGCCTCGTCGCCAGCGGTTTCAATGGCATAAAATGTAATGCATAAAAAAAAGGACACAGAAGTTCATTTTAGTGGTTGAACAGCTCTTGCGCACAAATAACAGCCTAAAACGCGTTCATATTCTGTCCGAGCAGGATCAAATGCCGCCTCGTCGCACGCCGCTATCTCGTTCTGGATTGGCTAGGCATTTTTCTTGGCCAGCATTGACTTGCCACACTCTTAGATAAAAAATATTTCCGTTTTTTGTTGAAAAAACATAGATTAAGTTTGTTTTAATTAATGATACAACGTAAGACAATCACTTTTTAGAAGTACTTTTCTTTTTAATCTACGTTTTCACAAAACGCGCTCGTAGTCTGTCGCCATTTTTTTTACTGCGAGTGCACTCTGTTTTCCCGTTTAGAACCGCGTAGCCTAAAGTGTCACTCAAGGTTCCGAAGTGCACTCCCCGTAAGTGCACTTAACTTGCCCGCTTGACAGGGGTATAAGACGGACACATGGTATAGGGCTGTGGTATAAAACACCATAATAATAGAGCGCGTTAAGACACGGATAAAAGAACAACGACGACTACACAGTGTCCTCATCGAGCCCATTCTGTGTAAATTTGCTGATAAAAAAATGATTTTCAATAAACTGCCGTTAGCTGCAAGCTAAACGTATTGGTCTTGTTACCCACTATAAACTAAGATGCGGGTCATTTCAGAGGGCACTCCGGCGCTCACAGCAAATATCAGTATAGCAACGCAAACGTCCTACTTTCCAGTCGTTATCTAGAAGTAATAACATACTTAACGGGCCACTGACCTCCGCGTTTAATAAACTCTATGGGGGTATGCCGTGTAAGACGTTTTTCCTCTCGATTATACTTAGACTAAAAAAAAGGGGGGGGGGGGGGGAGCGAACATTGGCGATCGTCCAAGTGAGCGGCTGCAGTGCGAATTCTTCTAGCTGAGCGCGCCGTGCACGCCTGGCAGTCAGAGGTGGCGCACGCAACGTTATACGCGATGTCCGTCTGATCGAGGCGCTCTCCGACGCTGACCAGGCCAGCGGGGTGGCCTGGACAATGCAACGCGTCTGCCGCTCTGACGTCAGTGCGGGGCCCCGGCAGAACGGAATGCGATGTGTCTCTCCGGCGGCCGTTGGAGCGTCGCCAATGGAGAACGCGCCGCCAACCGTATCTGCACTTACTGGCAGATCCAAGTCTCCTGCCCTTAATTCACATGTATTCAACCCCTTAATCATGTATTCATTCCCTTAATTCAGGTTACCATAACCAGTCTGTCTGGCAGATCCACGTCTCCTGTGCTTCATTCACACGTATTCAACCTCTTCATCATGTATTCATTCCCTTAATTCACCTTACCATAACCAGTCTGGCTGGCAGATCCGCGTCTTCTGCCCTTAATTCACATGTATTCAACCCCTTAATTATGTATTCATTCCCTTAATTCAGCTTACCATAACCAGTCTGGCTGGCAGATCCACGTCTCCTGTGCTTCATTCACACGTATTCAACCCCTTCATCATGTGTTCATTCCCTTAATTCACCTTACCATAACCAGTCTGGCTGGCAGATCCACGTCTTCTGCCCTTAATTCACATGTATTCAACCCCTTAATTATGTATTCATTCCCTTAATTCAGCTTACTATAACCAGTCTGGCTGGCAGATCCACGTCTCCTGCCCTTAATTCACACGTATTCAACCCCTTCATCATGTATTCAGTCCCTTAATTCACCTTACCACAGTAGCGCACCCAGGATCTCTGCCAGGGGGGGGGGGGGGTTGACAGTTTGCCAATACCATCTAAACAGCACTAATTTCGATTTCTTCACTGGAAATTGTCAAAAAAATGCGCTTTTTGCGAGTGTGCAGATGATTGCGCGTCTTACATCGTAGTTGCAGTACTCAAATGCGTAACGAAAGAAAAGGGGTTAAACAAAAGGGGGGTTAAGTCGGCCTCGGGGGGGGGGGGGGGTTACAACCCCCGAATCCCCCCCCCGTCGGTGCGCCACTGCCTTACCATAACCAGTCTGGCTGGCAGATTCACGTCTCCTGCTCTTAATTCACATGTATTCAACCCCTTCATCATGTATTCATTCCCTTAATTCAGCTTACCATAACCAGT
This sequence comes from Dermacentor silvarum, assembly GCF_013339745.2. NCBI lineage: Eukaryota > Metazoa > Arthropoda > Arachnida > Ixodida > Ixodidae > Dermacentor > Dermacentor silvarum. The sequence continues at coordinate 31,000,243 of NC_051160.1, read as the reverse complement.
CTGGCATACACACCCATGGACGGGCCAACAATGGGCCAACCCAAATGTAAGAAAATTGAGAAAATCGAAGAAGCCGTTAAATGTCACGCGTTATTCCATTGAGAGAGGTATGTGCTGTTTTAGAGATTACCTATGAGGGCTATACGTTATAATTACAGGTTTTCGGCGGTGATTCATGCTTTTCCAGCGCAGAACGGAGATGCGCTTCGGTCGATATCGAGTCACTCATATGCAGGAACGACGTACGAACAAAGTCGGAGATCAATCCCAACAATGCTTCGCTAATAATAATAATAATAATAATAATAATAATAATAATAATAATAATAATAATAATAAAGCCTTGCAATACCATCTGTAAAATTAAACGAGGGAAGCCAACCGCTAAAGCTACCTTCTGCCTGCGAGGCCACTCAGGGCGGGGGAAGCAAGCTTTGACGAAAGCTTTTAGAAAGCTACAAACGCACCCGTGCAAGATATATCGTTACCCGGTAAAACAGATCCAAACAGGAAAGCGACCTCTAAACAGTCACAGGCCAAGACGAGACGCATTCAAGCGATAAACGCTTAATTAAAGGTCAACTGCAGCGAAATTTCACTTTGGCTCAATTGGTTATAAATAAGTAGTAGTCGAGCGCCTCTATACAACGAATACCTCTGCAACAAAATGACCTGTATAACGTAATGGGTCCGTAATGTCACGTGAAAGCTTTCAATAAGATGGATTGGACTGAAGGAATCGTGCCCCGGTTCTATTGTGAGCGGTCGTGTGCGTGACCTTTTACAACGAAGTGACCTGTAAAACGAACGATTTCGGAGGCCCCAAGCACTTGGCTATAAAGGCGTTCGACCGCACACACCATTAAAATAAATCTTGGCAAAGCCGCAGGACTGGTATAATTGCGTAGTTTTCTTGTTAGCAGCATTTAAAGAGCACCTGGTGGTTGTCGCTGGGACGTGAGTCCTAGCACGCTGCCTTATCTCGCCCCCCCCCCCCTTTTTTTATAGTTTCGGGTTCAAAAACGGCTCTTTTTGCCAGCTTTTCGCGACGCTTCCGCTCGCATTTCGAACGTGAAAGTTTGCACGATGCTTCCTCTATATTTACACTGTCTTAAACTGGGCTTTTCAAGCGGCCCGAAAATTCGTCGCAGTTAGCCTTTCACGTCATCCTTTCCAACCGTCTTTTACCACCATACACATACCGAACTCACTCGGAAGCGCCAGACGACAGACGTTTTCGTAAAATAAAATAAGAATGGTCAAAACGCAACGACGATGCAGGTCCAATTCCGAATTAATGGAATCAAGGAACCGGACGAGACTATCGAGAAGTGTCTGAAAATTCGATCCGCAAAAGAAAACGGTTGAATGAACGATGGTTGAATTTATCCCGGTTCGACTGCGTATTCTGCAGCGATATCGACGACACAAGGAGACGTCGATCATCTTTCCCTTTTGTTTTTCCAAACAAAAGTGGCAATAAAGTGTTCTAGAATAACTAGACATTTTGTATTAGAAGCTAAATATCATTATCATTCCCTTATGAGTGCCACAGCGGAGGATTTACAGAAGCAATAGACTGCTTATGGCCAAATATAAACACACACCATATTAATCATAGTACGACAAGTAATTAAGTTGGGCCGCAATGCGGGGCTACAGCATCTTCATAGACAGAAAAGTACGATCGAGCGATCATACGAACAAACAAATCACTAAAGGTAATACGCTAGAGCAGCCCCACACACACACACACACACACACACACACACACACACACACACACACACACACACACACACACACACACACACACACACACACACACACACACACACACACACACACACACACCACACACGCACGCACGCACGCACGCACGCACGCACGCACGCACTGGGGTGAATATATGTCTAGAGCAACCAACATTGGGAGCCAATTCTTAGCGCGAAATGATGGAAGACAGAAGAAGAAAGAAAAAAATTGCCGCGTATCTGCGTGCTTCGCTGCAAATGTCGTCGAAAGACGATAGTCTTCTGCCGGCCGTACTACATGAGTGCTGGTCTGATCCGCGGCCACCCGTGATGCTGTTCTCGTACCATTTCCGTCCTAGCATGATAAATGCAATGGAGGTTTGTTTGAACAGATTTCATTTTACCGCATTATTTCATCAAGCGGCCATTTATGTTTTGCCCTGCCTCAGACAGCGCTTCCTTTATGTTGAATCGGCCGCATCTGGCTGGCATTGATAAAATTGAGGAGGCGCTGCGTGAGACATGGACGCCATCTGGCAATACATCGGGAAACATGAGCTTGTGCAGAGGGTTTCCTTCCTCCATGGCAGAGGGCGCTCGTCGGCGCGCAGTCGGGGAACGTCGTTCGTCGGCGCGCATAGCATGGCATTTTCAGCGCAGCTTAAGAAACTAGGGTCTTTAGAGTTACGTATCTATCTATTTTCTATTAAAGGAACACACCTCCTAATACTTACCTAGTGATGTTGCGCCTCAGATATGCGTAATATTTACTTTGTGATCGATAACGTTCACAAGTATGAACAGCCGTACCAGTTTAAGTAGTGTGGGCGGTAAGCAAGTGGTCCAACTTTGGCCGGATGGCTGAATCGGGTGACAGACAGACAGACAGACAGACAGACAGACAGACAGACAGACCAAATTTTCAGCGTTTAAGTTCCCCAAGAAAGACTATCGTCTTTAAAAAAGGAAATCATAACGCGCTCACAGAAGGTTAGTGTATAGCATCGGTGCATATACATACACATGGCTTTTGAGTAAAAAAAACATGCAATGCCGTTCGCGTCAACTCCCGACATTTTGTTTTTCAGACAATGCGTAAAAGAGCGCCGGGACTCGACTTTCCTCCGTTTCCTACAAAAGTGAATGAAAAAAAAGCAAAAAAAAGCAAAAAAGATGCCCGACTGCAATTTAAGAGCCGCACGCGTTCCATCGAAGGGAGGACACGGGCACCACGACTGCGCGTGGGCGCGAAGCGCGTGTATATATATATATATATATATATATATATATATATATATATATATATATATATATATATATATATATATATATATAACGCCCTTCGAGCAGAACGCAATATAGTATGTATAGATGCAGAAGGGGGCACGCCACGCTCGGTCGACGCAACAAACGTACGAATAGAAGAGATGCCAAAAGGGACTTGAAGCGTTTACGACGAGGCCGGACACGCGTACGTGCATGTGTTCGTTTTCTGGCGGTGCTCTTTTTAGATAGTACAGACTAGAAAGGTTTAGCTTTTCCGCAAACGTACTGCAATTTACGGTAACAGCTGGTTTACGGAATAGCCGGGGACGGAATTTATGGACGACAATTTACGGGATAGCAATTTACGGAACAGCCGACGACGCAGACGTGGACAGCCGCGTTGGTGGCGCCATCTGAAAGCGTATAGTTTCACCAGAGAGGATAGACAAAGAACTATATTACTGCAGTGACCGACCACGTAAGCTGCTGGTGCTGTGCTTTGGCAACGAGGTAATCGTTAACGAGAGAAGACCCGTGAGAGAGAGAAAAAAAAAAAAAAACGTTTCTAACGCGTTGTGGTTAGACAAAACACCGCAAGGTGTCGCTGCCAGCGTTGTTACCGTAGTGTCCCTGGGACACTATGTCACAGCAGCAAAACGTCCGGGAAACGACTCAGCGCATTGTAATGGCACGTCAAGATATACGACCAGCAAGACCCCCCCCCATAGGAGAACGTCCACCTTCCGGATTAAGCGTTGGGATTCACAGAAGACGGAAGGATTTAACTGGTCAGCGGTAGAGATAAGCAAGATACGTTCGGAGTATCGCTGAAAAAAAAAAAAAGATAGAAGAAAAAGAAGAAGCAGGGAAAAGATTGACAGAACCGGAGCGGTTAGGTGGTAATTTTGTGAACGCGGTTTGACTCATGGATCCGGGACCTCAAGGAGGTGCGGCGTAATGTATAACGCATATTTCTCTCCCGCATTTGCGGCTAAATCGCCACTGAAACTTTCATTTCCTTTCATTCTACGAGAACGGTACGTCGCAACACAGGAACGTTTCCAACGCGTCGTGTGTGGTTGAGGAAAGCGTCACCTGGTGCCGTTGCCAGCGCTGCTACTGCCGTAGACGTTTCCGGTATTCCGTAGACAGCAATACGTCTACGATCAGGCTTCCAACTCTCTACTAACTTGCTGTTGGGCTGTGCAGTCGCACCTATTACGTATCTTCAGATTCTTGCAAGAGAGAGAGAGAGAGAAAAGTTGAATAATACGAAATTCAGAGAGGTAGGCCTGCGGCACATTCCTCTAGCCAGCTATGATTCTTGCAAATCTTCTCTTGGCCTTACCTGTCTAGAACGTTGTCAAAGTTATAGACCTACACCATGTTTGTAAACAGCGGTAGGCACCGTCGATATATTTTAGGCCCTATAGCGACGTCGCGTAGGCTCCGCCCAACGTTTGGCTCCGCCCACGTTCGCCGCCACCGCTTGCACGCGCGGATGGCGCATTTTTTTTAATGGGGTGGGGGAGCTAAAACCACGATTTCATTATGAAGCACACAGTAATGGGGGCGCCGGATTAAGTTTAACTACGTGAGACTCTTTAATGTGCACCCAATGCACGTTCTTGCATCTCGCCCCCATCGGGATACGGCCGAACGAGACGCTAGGCCTAGCTCGTTGACCGCCGCAGTGACGGCCGACAGCGCTTGCGGCCTGGCCTGCTGCTCATCATTGTGCGCTTATTTTCGACAACACGATTAATGTGGGCTTAAATGAATCGGTTTTGTCGGTGTCGTTGGTGCGAATAACAAACGAAACTTATTGTTTGCAAGCCAGCCGAGCAGCCTCGCTGAGACGGCCGGTGCTTCGGTTTCCGTCTGCGAGACGAAATGCCGTCGGGTCGTTGCTCCGGATCGCGCCGGTGGTTTAGTACTGGGCGCTGCTTTACGAAACACGCGCAAATTCGAGATAGATTTTCTATTAAGAACTATTTCATGTTAAAAACAAGCTGTAGCCGATTTCTACGTCGCCGTGAGCGGCGATAGAAGCGATCGCCTCAGCGATGGGACCGGCAAGGTACCGGCCCTACGGCGACGCCGCCTGTGTAGGCCCGCGCAATGTGAGCTAGCTGTTGTACGCGGCCGTCCGATCGCTCCAACTCTGTGCTAACACTGTACATTTTGTTTCGCGCTCGAAATTTAACTGACACGTTTAGGCGCATTTATGACTTCCACACTGCAATAAACGCAGCTGTGACCCTGCTGCCTGCGTATGTGAACATGTGATAGGATATTTACACTGCTTGTGGCTCAATTCTTTGAGATGAAAACAAATTCGAATGTGACGTGTATTGTGGGGCATCTGCTCGCTCGACCTACATTCAAGGCTAATCCTAATCTAGCTTTCCCACTGTGCGGTAAGCAATTATAATGGCACGCTAATAAGGATCCTAAGATCGTATATGATCCTAAGATCGGCTAATGCACGCCAATCAAAATAAATGAGAAGCTTAATGGTTACGAAATGTTTTGCGCATGATGGATGATCTGGTATCATAATCCAACTTTCGCTTTTTACCGCAGCGGCCCATTGCTTGCGACTGTTTTCATCAACAGGAAACCTATGAAAACTTTAGTCTCCTGCGTATTTCGACGCAACTCAGCTCATCCACATACTGCGTTTCTTTCATTGTAAAATCGTAGAATAAAGACCTCACAGATGGAACTGCACAACCACGCGCGAAACCCAGCGGCTGCTGTGGTAGGCGCGACACGGGCGGCGGCTCGGCGGCGTAGTGCCTACCAAGCGAAACTAAATTCCGACGACAGCGCCACCGCATTTTCGTGACGTAGCGCCGTGGTGTAGGTCTATACAGACAATACGACGGGCGTAAAGAAGAACGCAGCCGCAAGCGTTGCGAATTCTTTCCTATACATTTGCGATCGTCTGCTTCGCGCCATAAAAGCAAGACGATCAGATGTGTAAACAGAAAGGCAGACGCCCAGCGTTGTGTGTTCGGTCTGTTTGACGTCGCCTGGTTTACATTCTTTAAAGCAGATGATCACACGTGAAAAGAGAGAGAAAGGCCGACAAAAGCGTTGCATTTTCCATATATCTTTGCGATCTTTTGCTTCGAGCCTGCAACAAATTTGTACACACGCCAACACACAGAGGAATAAAGAGAGAGAGAGAGAGAGAGAAAACACGCGGTAACACAAGAAACGTCTCCGGTGTCTACATAGACAGGCGGGGCGGCGTGTTTGTTAACAGGCATAGAGCAGGCAGGCGAGAGCAGACAACTACGTCGACACTTCTCTTGGTCGCTTCAAACAACTACGTTTGCAAAGCAACCTTTTGCCTTATTAATCTTGCCTGCAGCAAAAATTCACGTTAGCAGAGCTTGTAAATATTCGTTTCTTGATTCGTCTGCACGGAGCGTGGCAGGCAGCGCCACTGCACGTTCATGACGTCGCACTCAGCGACAAAAGTGTCTACAGCGCCTGTCACGTGCATGACGACACGCTCTACAAACGCAGCCGTCTACACAGCATCGTGCTCCAATGTTTCTCTTTCACACTGTTCGCGCGTGTCCACGAGATTTCCTTTTTTTGTGTGTGTGTGAACTTGCTGCAGCGTTGCAAGAGACGGAAAGACGAAAAAAGAAACGTGCGTCTTCGTAAACATAAAAAAAAAAGACTGACGCTACAGGTACGCATGACGTCTGTATTTTTGTGATCATCTGGTCTGCTTCGCGCCATTCAATATGCCTATGGTTGAGCTCTGGCGGCGCCGAGCTCAACCAGACAATATTGCAGTAACAAAGTGTATTTTACTTTGTTACTGGTGTAAATTTTGAGCAGCGGCGTAATCGTGTTCCTAACGAAAATTTACACCAGCAGCAAAGTAAAGTACACTCGGTTGTTGCAATATTAGGTGTGTTTGTCTGGTTTAGTTTTGCGCCACCAGGTGGCTGCCCCGCGCAGGAAATTCACGTTTGCGCCTCCGTTCATCCGGTAGAACGCCCAGTCCGCTTGCATTTACCGGTATACCGGACACGCTGAAACTATTAGAGATTTAGCGTGTTCGGCATTCCGGTAAACGCAAGCGGACTGGGCGTTCTACCGGATGAACGGAGGCGCAAACGTGAATTTCCTGCACGGTGCAGCCACCTGGTGGCGCAGAACTAAACCAGACAAACACAGCTAATACTGCAACAACCGAGTGTATTTTACTTTGCTGCTGGTGGAAATTTTCGGCAGCAACACGATTACGCCGCTGCTGAAACTCTATATTCCCGTGTTTTTGTGCGATCGTCTTGCTTCGCGCCATTTAACATGTATTTTTAACAATGACAGCGCGAAAGCACACACACACACACAAAAAGAAAGAAAGGAAGAACAGACGAGAGCAAGGCACGTAGCGCATCGTACCCTTATTACTGTTATCGTCTGCTTCGCGCCGTTCGATACGTCTTCTAAGCACCTGCCTGTTTGTTTCTGGATGCCCTTCCGATATACCGCGATAGGGGGGCGTTACACGTACGATATATCGAGCCATTCAATGGACAGTAAGCAGACCTACTGCTGCAGTTTGCCGCAATAGCTGTACGCCCTCGAACGAAGCCGCCAAGAAGCAGGAAGTTGCGCAGAGAATAAACAAATTAAAGGAAAAGGCAAAGACTCGAGAATTGATAAAAACCAAGAGGCGCGCGGGGAGGTAGTACGCCGTAAGTGTATACACGCTTGCCGGCACTCCAGACGTGCTCGAGACCACCGATAAGAAAAATGCAAGGCATGGACTCTGCAGCCTGTATACCTTCGAAACGTGCGACGCAAAAAGAGCCCGATATGTGAGAAGATAAACACACGCTATAGCGGACCCTGGAACGACGCCGGTTTCTTTCCAGAAGAGCATTGCTGCTTACTAACATGCGTCGTGTTAGTAATTTACAGCCACGCATTATAAATGATTTACTGAAATAACTTTTCTACGAACCACTTTCGGTTTCGTTTGACAGGCGGTGTGTGTGCGTGTCGATCGTGTCGTCACGAAGCAGTAAGTGGTCACGTGGGAGGAGCTCACCGCGACGTTTCGGCCCTCGCTCGGTTGTTTGCTGCGCTGCCACTCCTTGCGCAGCCTGACATTTAAGAGACTTCAGCCTCGAGAGTTTCCTGTCTAAATGCGCGATAACGGAGGAATCGTTTTCATCAGCAATCCACGCTGAACCGATCTTGACGAAATTTCTTGCGTCTCGGACACTACAACTGACGCAGTTCACTGTATACTGTACACGAATTGCTCAATTTTTCCTTTTTTTTTTTTGTGCGCATCGACTTCGCGTTAACAAAGTCGTGAAACAATGAACGCCCCTGTACACAACCATTCCAATACACAGAATCGACCGCAGTACTATGCATTAGTTGTTACGGTTATTAAACACCCTGGTTAACAATCCATGATGGCGGCGCTCTAATACCGCATAAGTAGTTATCTATTAGCAAGACGGGCGCCAGACGACAGGCACAGACGACAGGCAAAGCAGGTAGGTTCTCGTCTTTTTAGTCCTCAGTGTATGTGTGTCACTTCGCGCCCTCTTTCTAATATATGCTTCGCCAACTAGCTTATAAAAAAAAGAAATACTTTGCCTACAGTCCAATCATATGCGCATTCTAAAAAAAAAAAAAAATCACGCTTTATCTCAAGCTCTATCGAAATTTTAAGCGCGGTCCACACGTGAATTAAGTTCCCATGACGTTGTGGGAACCACGTGACCGAGAATACGCGTGAGATTCCTTCATGCAAGCGCGAGGACAACTCGCAAGGGGGCAAGGGAATTACGTCATCTTTATCGACGGCCTCGGCAGGCAACCCCGAGTTCCGCGCCAGAGCAACCCTGTCTCACCAACTACGTAATGATCAAGGTCCCCCGGCTGCCCTCTCAAACCGGTGAAAACCTTCAAAGGCCCCTCCGGGCTAGACAGCTTAGCGCGACTGTGGACACAGGCGGCGTACTGAAAGTATAGAAAAATCCTCGTTTTTACGAATTTCACGCTTCAGCGAATGAATCCTGGTTCTCGCGAAACTATATGCGCCTCTTACGTTGATCGGTTTCTGTATATATCACCGTCGAAACGACATTGTTGGGTAATAGAAACCCTTTTTTTTTTAGTTTCGTAACCAGTCAAAGCGAACTGGCGCGAAAAAGTCAACGACACTAATATGAACGCCGAATGTATGAGTCTAATCCCGTGATACAGCCCTTTGCTAATCTATATATAGAGAGCTTGGACGCGTCGAACACTTTACTGCGTGCATCCTCTCGCTCGATACGAACGTTTCTACAATGTGTGTACCTAATACCGGAGTCATTTTAATACTTGTTTCCCACTCTTATTTTTTCGTTTCCTTCAATCTTTGCTATCGCACGGCTGACTACCTAATACCGGAGTCATTTTAATACTTGTTTCCCACTCTTATTTTCTCGTTTCCCTCAATCTTTGCTATCGCACGGCTGACTGCATCCCAAACCAACATAGTTTCCGCTTATGCTCTTTTTATTGCTCTATTTCTTTGTTGTTGTTTTTTTTTTTTCGTTCCTATCACCCCATTTTCGGACTATCCGTGATTAAAATCCATACGCCAGTGTCAACAACAACCGACCACGGCCAGAATTCTATTAAATATATAAGACCCTACAAATTGTCTTTACACGCAGAGCGCGATTGTTCGCCGCTTTCTCACACCCCAATATACTGGCGCCATGGACATCATCACCGCCATCATCATCACTGGCTGCCATTCTGCTGCACACTCAAATTCCTCCATGTTGACCTTTCAAGCCAAGCAGAGAGGTCGTAGCAGCGCCGTGGGCCAATCAGAGCTGACAAGATGGCGAACTCGACAATATGGCGGACTTCGACAGTATACAAATTAATATTGAATGCTGCTTTTTATAATTTTTTTTTTTACGTGCCAAGACCATATATGATTACGAGGCACACCGTAGGTGGGGGGGATACCGGATTAAAAATCGACCACCTGGGGTTCTTTGCACCCAAATGCCACGGTACACGGGCGTTTTTGCAAAATGCGGCCGTCACGACCGGGATTCGAACCGGCGCCCTCGGGCTTAGCAGCGCAACGCCGAAGCCACTATATATACACCACCACGGCGGGTGACAGATATCCAGAATACCACCGATTATCAACAACGGTATAGCAGCGACAATGACGACAGAGACATCAACAACAACGACAAGTTGAAGCAGACCACCAACATCAAAAACCGCAGTGCCTATAGTAGTAACTTGGCTCAATAGAGTCATTTAAAACTAACGCGCCTACGACATTCACGTATACTCTACATACCACTTCTTACTAGCAACGGGGTGGCACGGCAACAAACAGCGGGGCCACTCCGTAATGTGTCATTGTATTGTAAGCGACCGTATACCTACCTCCCCTACGTACATGTAGCGCTGACGACACCGGACGAATCGAACCGTGGCTGCGTGGACGTGTAGTAATGCGCATGCAGTGCGCGCGATAGGCACGCCGCGAGTGTCACGATTCCCATGTGCAATCCCCTCGCTATTCTGTTACCTCGCGCCACAGTGGGTCGGCCCGGGAACCATGCACTCAACTTTGTTTGTTTGTTCGTTTTGTTTTTCTTTATCTCTCCGACGAGACGCGCGTGTCGCAACACGTGCAGACGTACGTACAAGCGCGCGTACGGACACCGCACGAGTTTGCGAGGCATCGCGCCACGCTATTTAAAGAGACACTAAAGAGAGAGAGAGAGAGAGAGACAAAAATATTTTCGAGCTGTACTACCGCAAATTACCTTTCCACAACAGCGACGAAACCCCCAGCGCCGGTATACCTCGGTGTGACGTCACAGATTCCGATGTTCTTTTCCGTTTTTCTTTTTGTACTTGGACCCATCGTGGCTCATTCAAAGTTCTCCAAGTTTGGTAAGTTCTTGCCTTTCTTAGAATACTACGTATATAGTCCAGCTTTACCAATAAAAAAATAACAAGGCGCGATCAGACGCCGTCAATTAAAGTTCATGACGTAACGGCGTGCTCCGCTTCAAGGCGGCCGTCGCCACGTCCGTCTCTCGTTCTGGCGTTCTTTTTGGCTTACCAAGACTACATTCACCGTAACAACGTCTTCTCTTTTCTTTTTTGGTTGAACAGTCAAACAAGCTTGTGCAGCTTAACAATTGTCAATGAAGGCATCTCTATACTATATCGAGGCTCGGCTCATACAATTCTTGAATAGCGCCAGATATATTTCGTTATATCCCTGTTCGCTACACAGTCGAACCCGGATATATTGCAACTGAAGGGCATCACAAAAAAGTTCGATATGCATACGTATTTCGATATATAAAATAAAAGTTTCATACAAAAATTTTCAAGGGGATTTTACTGCTGTTCGTTATACACAATAATTCGTTATATGCGGGTTCGATATAACCGGGTTCGAGTGTATATAGAGTTTTGGCTTTCTTAGCATCCCACTTCGCTGAATACCAGAATCTTATTTTTTTTTCCTTTGTATATCCGCAATTCACTATATCGAGGATAAGCGGCATTTCCTTAAACTCACGCCCCTCGCAATTCGCTCACAAATGCAACGCATTGTTCTCTGTACCATCACTTCGAGGACTGCATTCACACCGGCGACTCGTATAGAGGTCGCGCGACCATACGTCGCTCGCAAGGCGACCCCATCCGTCGCAAATGATCGCTTCGTTCGAAAAGCAGCAACAGTTCTGGGTCTAGTCGCGCTCGCTGATTTGTTTTTTCGGTCACGAACTTACTGAACCAATCAGCGGCGCAGGAGCAGGACTTCCGTATACGCTTTACGCTTAATTTACGCGGCGATGGCAGTGCGCGACAATTAATAAGGCGTGAATGGCATCAATCGCGAGACAATTGTGTCCGGCACGACGCCAGGCAGGTCGCGTTTTCCGCGCGGTGTGAACGCTGGTGCACCGTGTGTCGCGCTCCATGCTCGCCAGTCGCGGTCGGTCGCGGCGCGACAGCTGTCAGTCGCAGGTGTGAACGCGCCCTAACTGCACGCGAGACGCGTATATGCTTGCACGAAGGAAGACACGGCATACAGGCGCCCCGAGTACCGATTTTCTCGCGATCGAAGATATCGATCTATGGGGTGCGAAGTGATATTGCAACGCGAAGTTCGACATCTGTTCGCCCACTCAAGAGGCAAGCGCGCATCTCCAAACAAAAGGAAAGCCCGCCGGTTGCGAAACAAAGGGTTTGTGGCGATGCGTTTATGCAGATGAGGACATTGCCTGCGCGTTTCGCAGAGATGCCATCGAGTTTCGTTTGGAGCGTAGAAGAGAGAAGGGATAAAATGAAGGCAAGAAGGCAAAAAAGAAAGAGTCGGAAATAAACTATATCGATGAATCAATTAATCAATCAATGCATTACGAAGATACGAACGTTGCCCTACGCGATCCGCAGGGAGGATATCGTTTTCTTTGGGGTGGAGGAGAATACAAAACAAAAAATAAATACAGGAAGCGAAGAGACAGAGAGAGAGAGAGAGAGAGAGAGAGAAGATACTCCGAAAGAAAATAAATCAATCGATTACAACTGATTGTCCGAAGTGTGCTATGCGTTTTGATTACGTAGCGAGACAAAACAAGAAGGAAAGAAAATAACTAATGAAAGAGTTGTAACAACGGTTCGCATAATTAATACAAGTATCATGAAATCTTGCACATAATAAGATACACTTCTGGCTTCCTTGTCTTGAGTTTTGGCGCACCAAATCAGGCGGCAGGCGTCATGATCGGGGTATCAGTTTCGAAGTTTAATTCCTTTGGTCTCATACGACACAAAAGCAAAATAAAAGCCGCGTGTTTGTAGGGTTGTTTTATATTATTACGTCGGGAGGCCATTCACCTCTACCTCTATAATGGGCGCGTTTGTACACGCCTGCTTTCATGCGTTCAGTTAATTAATGGAAAGTGCCAAGAAAAGAAAGCGACATTTCAAAAGGTATATGGAAAGTCAGACTTATGACCCTGCGCATTAAGCGCAACAATAAGCAAATCAAATCAGCTCAAATCAAGTTTTATTCGCCAGTAGGAACACCTCTGCTCGCCGAGGTTCACAGGGAGTGGCGGACATCGGAAATTGTGCGAGAATACGAAATTAGCTGCTTTAACGCACATGCTGCGACTGCTCAAAACCGATGCCAGTCAGGTACTCCATTTCGATTAATTTTCGTTATATCGGGTTATTTGCTACATCGGCCGGTGTTCGCTATATCGAGGCTCAGCTTAATGTTGAAATAGCGCCAGACGAATTTCGTTGTATCCGATAATTCGTTGTATCCGCGTTCGCTATATCGTGTTTCTGCTTTCTCAGCGTCAAATTTATTTCGTTAAACACCGTAATTTTCTTTTTATATATAAGCGTTCGCTATATCGAGGTTAAGCAGAATTTTCTCAAACTCACGTCCCTCGCAATTCATGCGACAGAAAAAACAGCCCGTGTACCCCCCCCCCCTCCCACCCCTCTCGCTATTCGCGCCCTTATAATTTTAGGGGGTGAGTGAGTGAGTGAGTGAGTGAACTTTATTGGGTCCACAATAGACGCGAGTAAACTCGACGTCACCTGGCTAGGCCCACTCGGGGACCATCAGGTCAAACCTGATGGCCCTCTCGCGGGCCCTCTGGACTGCCAGGATTTGAGAGGTCTGATCCTGGGCCTTAATAAGCATCATCATTTCCTCTTGGGTGAAAGGGGGACCGGCAAATGCGCAGCCCCACAGGACATGCTCGAAGTCCGCATAACCACCACACAGGGGGCAGTCCGGGCTTGGGAACCGTTCGGGGTACATTGTGTGCAGTGCTGCAGGGCTTGGGTAAGTGCTGGTTTGTAGAAGTCTGAGAGTCACTGCCTGGGCCCTGCACAGTGAGGAGTGCGGCAGAGGCAGGAGTCTTCTTGATAAGTAATTGTGCTTGCATATCTCGTTGTATGAGCAGAGAGGCTCGGGTCGCCCTAGAGAGGACGCATTACCCGGCGCACGGTCAGTCAAACCTCGTGCAGCCGAGTGTGCCTCCTCGTTGGGGTTGAGCGAGGCACCTTCAATGTTTCCAAGGTGCGCAGGGAACCAGGCCAATGAGTGATCTTTGAGGTCTTTGGCGTTTTGGATGATACGTAGGGCCTGGGGAGCCACCATTCCCATCTGGAAGGCCCTGATAGCGGTCTTGGAGTCTGAATAAATTGTGTCATGTATATCGTCCGTCAATGCAAGAGCGATGGCAACCTGTTCTGCAACGCTGGAACTAGGGACCTACAGCTTTTCGCAAAGGTTAAACAATGCCAATCATCCCTTCTGGATACCAAAAAAAAAAAAAAAAAAAAAGGAAAGAGCAAGGTCAAGAATAGACGCAAAACATTCCGAAAACGATATGACCTGCTGAGTCCAAGGTCAATAACAACGTCTCCCCCCTCCCTATATATAAGTGCGCTTCAACTCCCACATTATACAACACGAACGCGGAGAGACGCCCCGGCACACACACACCTCTCTGTACATAGTTATATATCCGCGCCGAAGTGTGTGTCTCACCAATTGCGTGCAGTGCACCGTAAGCTGCGACGCGGATCTACGTCAACCGACCAGGAGAAGATTCAATGGCGATTTAGCAGTAAATGCAAGAGAAATGCGTAAAGCATTACGACGCACCTCTTTGAGGTCCCGGATCCATGATGTTAACCGCGTTCACCCACATTGCAAAGCGTTGTTCAGGAGCTCACGCGACACACGTCCTTCCTCTTCGGGGAGCGAAGTGCTAGTGACGGTGGTCCGGAGTAGACCACCGTCAGTTGCGCTGCGTGTGTATGTATGTATATATATATATATATATATATATATATATATATATATATATATATATATATATATATATATAGGAGAGCAGAAAACTAGGTGGGATGATGAAATTAGGAAATTTGCAGGCGCAAGTTGGAATCAGCTAGCGCAAGACAGGGGTAATTGGGAGATCGCAGGGAGAGGCCTTCGTCCTGCAGTGGACATAAATATAGGCTGATGATGATATACACAATATTCTAAGCTCTCCCATCTGCTCTCTACCGCGTGACTGGCTTCCCACACTACACACGCACAAACTTTTTGCCACTTAGACACTCCTAAGGCGAACGCATTAAAAAGAGAATCGGAGCAAAAGGGGCTACCCTCCTTCAAAAAAGCTACCCTCCTTCAGAGAGACGCCGGCTCCATCAGTGCGTTCGGGAGGCTGTCCCACCTTGGACCTGGAAGCGCGATCGAGATCCGACAGAAGCTCGATCACGTGGCTACTCCCGATTCCTCCGGGAGTAGCCAGGCGGGAGTAGCAGGTCAGTGGGAGTAGCTAGCATGTTCGGCTGGCGGCAGCCTTTTTTCTGGCTCCAATCTCGAGAGGGCTCTGCGCATCGCTGCAAACCGAGTCGGAGAGCGCGGTGTAGAAAACCAGTCGGATGCACCATTAATCTAATTTCCGCATAGGTTCCACTAAGCATAAGTGGAACATATTTGCAAAAACGTTCCACTTACGTATATAGAACGTATTTGTAGAACGTGTGTTTTTGAGAGCATCGGCTCTTCGGTTGAGCATCTTGCACGCGCTGATTACGTACATCGCTCACACATATTAGGTTCCGCTAAGTGGAACTCATTTTCAAGAATATTCCGCTTATGCGGAACATATGTGAAAGATATTAAAGAGCTCACTGATTGAAACCAGCCTCATAGCCTTCGCTTCACTGCACGGACTTGGTAAGACAAGAGTATATACACCTGTGCGCAGCATTCCCTAATCGATACACGTGCGCACGACGGAGAGGGGTGGCTTTGACGGACCATCTATCACCGGGGCGGGCCGGGACCCAGGGCCGAGAAGGGATCGCCGGGTTCTAGCGCAAAACCCCTCCCTCCCCTCTCGTCCAACTCGATCCCTTTCCTACTACTACTACGACGACGACGCCAACGAAATGGGCGTGGCTTATATGTACCCGCTGCCGCGGGATCTTTTCACTGTACCAAAGAGTACACGCAGCGTGTGTGTTTGTGCGCGCCCGTGTGTGTGTGTGTGTCGCGGTTACAGTATAGCTCATTCGGTGTATGAATGGAAGCAGAAGAAAGGCGACGGAGGGGGAGTCACATGTCACTGCGGGACGCACGCCAGGTGGCGTGCTCGGCGCAAATCGGGAGTCGCTCGCACGCTAAACGGTCGAGCGGGCGGTGACATCATCTCTTGATCGCGCTGCCGCCCCGGGGATGACGACGTGACCTTGAATCCCCACGCCATCAAGAATTGTCGGGATCGCGCAGCAGCGGTTAACGAGGCGCGTGGTACGGAGTCGCGAACGCTGGAGGGGGAGGGGGGGGGGGGGTCACTATTTATTTACACGCGGACGAATTTGGAAAGGAATATTACAGGGGCTGCAGACGCGGCGGATTTCGGCAATATCTCCGAGCAAAAGATGTCTGGAGATGCCCCAGACGAAAGGACGTGATGGGCGTTTTTTTTTTTTTTTTTTTTTTTCGTGACGCCAAAGGTTATGCGACCATCGCGTGTTTCTCTCTACAGGCGACTTGAGTCGTAGATTTGGGACACGTGTTAGTTAAATGAGACCAGCTTTAGTCGCTGGACAATGTTGTCATGAACATTTAGACGACAGATAATAATCACGTACGCGCTGCAGGGAGACAGCATTTCAGTTCAAAATAACGCCAGGGCCGTATTGTATTCACAAGAAGGTGCTACGCTCGAATTTTCCCGTAAGACTAGGTGTCATATTACCGAAGGCAAAAGGCCAATGGTAAGCGGCACTTGCGAACGAAAAGCTTCGTGAATTCGGCCCCTTGTTCGTTTCACCGTGTTTCAAAGAAAGCCCGCGATAACTACAAAAGGCCGCCGCGGCTCATCGCTTTTATATATACACGACGCACAAGGTGGCGCACAACCGAAGGTGGTGTTAACAAATGTACTCAACAAACCTTTGTTGTATTGGCATTGCGGCCGTCAAGTGAATAATTAACGCTAATTACTAATTACTATATTAATTGGGAACACAAAAAATATATAGGACGCATTACCATTGCTAACATACAGTCACTTGCTTTCATCCGCCCTGAACGCATCACTCCTTCTGTTAAATTGCTCCCGGCACCAGGCGATGCTTTAAAGGGACACTAAAGCAAAAACACTAAATAAAAGTTTAGGCGGATAAAGATTTAGTTAGAAAGCTCTGTTGTCGTAATTTCTAATTACTAGGTTGATTATTAGAACAGGAAATGAAGGCCAACGTTTTAGTTTTTGAATTTCGCGCTGAATACCCAACGCCGTTGTACGTCACTGTGACGTCACGAATTTCGAAGTACACACACACACACACACACACACACACACACATATATATATATATATATATATATATATATATATTCTTTTTCGTATTTAGGCGGTGTTGGCTCAGCAAAGGTTCTCAAAACTCGCCGTGCTCAATTTTTTGGCTCCTTTAGAACACAATGCAAGTAGACTATCTTTACCGCTGAAGGATTAACTAGGCCCTGCAGAAGACGTTGCCAAAATGTATGACGTCACATTGTGCAGGAGCGGCAACTTCAAGGATGCCCTGCCACCCGTACGTCTTTATATATACACAGTTTATACTATACAGTTTCATAGTATAAATACATATAAAATGCAACGCATGTTCTGCGCACGTCTTTTCGCTGAGCTAGCGTGTGGCGGTCTCAACGACTGCAGGAACGCAAACAAGCCGGTGTAACATGACGTCACGGCACAGGCCGCGACAGCCAGAGGGAAGCCGAAACTGCAGCTCGTAGAAACAATTGTGTTATATAGCAAATAATATAGGGCGCTCTGATGCTTTTTGGTATGCTACAGTTTAGAGGGGGTTGGGCTTTTGACTTACCTAAAGAAAAAAAGAAATAGCAAGTCGTAAATGTCACGTGAGCTAGTACTCCTCCAAATAAGGATCTTCTAAGCGAGAAAAAAGATGAAGGAAAAAACGAAATAAGCAAACGTCATATGTTTCGCTTCGAGTCCACAAAACTGCCGCGAAGAACTTGCAGGCTCCTTCCTACCAAGTCATGTGGGTGACGGTCACAGTTTCTAAAAATAGACATACGCCGCATCTCACAACAATGGCGTCCCATCACTCGCTTGAAAATAAAAATAAAAAAAAAGGAAAGAAGGAAGCTCGCACGTCGCCCGCTGCAGCGAACCAACGATGACGGCGGCAGCAACGACGGTGACGACGACGACGAAGAGTTGCGCGGCAATTCAAGCGCGCTGTCCTACATATCGTCTTGCTGTACAACGTTCACTTTCTGTTTGTAGTCGCTTTCTTTTTAATCTTTCTCCACAGCGCTCCCTCGTACACTCCTTCTAGAGCAAGAGAAAAGAAAGAACAGAAAGAGCCAAAGAAAGATGCCAACTGCGTCCGCTCCGCCCCCTGGACATCCATTGCGATAAACCGGCGCAGGTTGCGTAGGCAAGGAGGAATCGCGCCCTGTCCCACTAAACTCACATAGCACTTTGAAAGGTATAGTGTTCGCTTCAGCCAATCAGACGACCCCACAATTCAAAAAAAAAAAAAAAAAAAAAAGCACACACAGACGCGCGCGCGTGGGGAGAGGGGGGATTAAGACAATCTATATAGACAGAAACAAGGAATTTCAGATCAAAAGGTGGCCGAACAAGCTAGAGAACCAATCCACAACCTAGAGCTAAACACTTCGACAACAAGACTTGTTTTCGTCAGGGCAGCAACTCTTATTCTTTTGTCGAACACAAACGGACGCGAGGACTTGATGACAACGGGACTTGTCTTAGTGAGGGTAACAGCTATTTCTGTCTTTTTAGGGGCGAAGCTCCTTATAGCGGCACCCGTTCCGTCCCCGTCGTCGTAGTAGTAGTGTGTAACCAGTAGTGTGTAACCAGTCTGAGAAAAATGAGAAAAAAAAATTCCGAAGTTGTGTCCGTAGCGCGGAATCGAACCAGGGACCCCTCGCTTCCGAGCGCGCGCGTTAGCGCACTACGCCACGAAGCGAACATGGACACACGCACCACGATGGCAATAAATACCCAACATTAACGAAAGGCCGCGTTTCTAGCGCGTTTCTAGCGCTTTTCTAGCGCTTTTCTAACGCGTTTCTAACGCGTTTCTAACGCGTTTCTAACGCGTTTGTGCTAGCGCGTTACGGCCCGTGTAAGAAGCTGGTGTAAGACGCTGTGGCCTCTCCGCCTTACCTTCAACGCGTTTCGAACGCGCTGCCCAAAGCGGTGGCAAGTCAAGTTCAAGTCGAGGAGCGTTTATGAATACGGGGGGTATACTCTCTCAGCAGTCATGTGATGGCGTCGGCAAATGCGGTGCACGTTCTGGCATGTTTAAATGGCTGCGTAAGACGCTGTGGCCGCTCCCCCTTACTAGAGAGTACTGCACGTTTCTAACGCGTTTGTGCTAGCGTCCCCTTAAGCGGGAGATCCGATGATTCCCTCCGGAGCTTCGCCCACTCATCATCATTCACCCCGTGGATATGCTGTGATTTTTTTGTTCAGGACAACGGGCCACAAAGACAACGGGAGTTATCTACGTCAGAAAAACACATATTCCTGTCCCGCTGCCGAAGACAAATGGACTTGAGGACAGTGGGACAGTGACGACTTGTCTTCGTCAGGATAGCAAATCTCCTTGTCCCCTTGTCGAAGACAAAAGGACACGGTCGTCGAAGACAACATGGCGAAGAGACTTGCTTTCGTCAGTGTAACAACGAAGTCCCCTTGTCGAGGACATAGGGATACGAGATAATGAAGACACATGGACAAGGGACTTTCTGGTCAGGGTACAAGTCCCTTGCGAAGAAATGACAAAGGGACTCAAAGACAACGGAACAAGGGTACTGTCTTCGTCAGGGTAACGAAGACACGCCCCCTAGTCGAAACATTGGCTCAGGACTGAGGATTCTCCTGTTCGGCCTCGCGTGTTTTTAGTCACCTAAAGTCTCACATCTTGCCGTGGACACTATGTCTTGTTTCAGAGAGCAGAGTATTCTAGCATACCGTTACCATTCTACCGTTACCGTTCTACCGTTACTATAACCGATATACTGCATATCGCGACGACTGCTCATGCGCAGTTGGCGGCGGCAGGCGCATCGGTAACTGCAATGGTCGAAAGGCAACGATCCATGTGTCTGCCTTGTCAACGCGGTATTTTGCTGGGTTATAGTTGGTGGCATACTGGCAGGTTCGGCCAGCATAACTGTCAGCAGTGTTCTACTTTCCTTTCTGTCATCCCCGGGTACCGTTATGGCCGAACCTGTCTATTCCAGTACCGTAATAAATACGATCATGCATGCTTATGTGGGAACATAGACGTTGTTATACAGGATTCCATAGGATCATGTATAGGATTATAGAAATACAAGGGGCGGGGTGGGGAGTCATAGAGGGATATACAAGTAGTAGTATAGTTGTAGAGAAAGGAAGGAAGGAAGAAAGAAAGAACGTGCATTTCCTGCTTCGATTCACTGCCGAACCACCGCGGCCACGATCGAGCAATAAGTGGCCGGCAACCTGGCCGCGATGGCCCAGACTGAGCGCAATAGGAGTCCCAGAGCGGGCACTAGTTCAGCGCGCGTCCCTTCCTGGACCAGACAGATGCGTGCGCTTTCCTCCATGCCATCACCGCGGCCCGTAGATCTGTTCTTTCCCTCTTCCTATACGTCATTATACGGACCGTTTGTCAGCGGACCGACAGGGGTTGGCCAAGCAGACGAGCGAGGGAGAGAGAAAGCATACGGACTCCGGCGAAGACGGGACGCGAAAGGCGCGAGCAGATAGAACGAGCTCCAACATGGCGTACACACGCACATAATCATGTCCGTGGTGCGCAGACAGCCAGAGGCTGAAAGAAAGAAAGAAAGAAAGAAAGAAAGAAAGAAAGAAAGAAAGAAAGAAAGAAAGAAAGAAAGAAAGAAAGAAAGAAAGTGTGCCGGGCAAAAGTAGTGGGGGGGTAAGGAGCCAGACGTAAGCTGGAGATGTTACCCGGTAGCCAAATGCCTGGCATGCGCCGCGCTAAAAGATTACGGTGAAATGTTAAATAATGAATAAAGTAACTTTGAAACGAGCACAAAGAAAAGGAACGAGCCAAACCTAAAAAATAAAAGGTGTGGTGCAAGGACACTCGTTCATGAAATAAAGTTGAAGAAAAAGCGAAAACTACGATAAAAGAGATGTTTACGCAACTTCTGTCAAGCCTATATAGCTGTGTCGAGTAAACGTCAGACGCCTCTTCGGCGCGCAAAAGCTACCAACAAGATCCGACCGAAGACATGTCGCAGTTGAAGGCATGCATAATAGGCTCGCATAACAAAGATAGTACACCAACTCGTTATCTATACGGCGTGTCCCGCTAAGTATAGCCAGGTACGCGTAAGTCGACATACTCGCTCGCAAGTGCACTCATTCATTTCCACGCGGCACTCGCTTCTCAGGCGTGAGAGCCAGTGAATGTGGGAGAGAGAGAGAGAGAGAGAGAGAAATAACATTTATTAGCCCCGAAGGAACTAAAGCCCGAGTCCAGGCCTCCTGGTAGGCTCATGCCTCCTGGCCCAGCACGTTCTTGACGTGCTGCACCAGAAGCGGCCACCATAGTTTTTCAAACCTTCGTGGGGGAGTGGTCCACTCCTCCCAGCTGCCAGGACTCTGGTTGTGTGCTAATTTGGAAAGTATTGTCCTTGTGGAAGGACCTGAGTGTGGACGTAAGTTATGCAGTGACGGGAATGAGCGCCGGTGCGTGTGAGTAGACGTGCGTGTGAGTGAATGTGACGTGAGTATGAATAGAGTTTTATATTAAAGGACGCAAGCGGCTTGCGTACGCAAGAACTAGGGGCCACGGTATACTGCGCATGCGCCGACCTTTACTTGCGTCCTCTAATCTAAAACTCCCTAATGTAGTGAGTGCCGGTGAGTGTAAGTGGGTGTGAGTGTAAGCGCGAGTGAGCGCATGTGCGGGACAAAATGCTGGTTAGTTAGTTAGTTAGTTAGTTAGTTAGTTAGTGGTGAGTGAGTGAGTGAGTGAGTGAGTGAGTGAGTGAGTGAGTGAGTGAGTGAGTGAGTGAGTGAGTGAGTGAGTGAGTGAGTGAGTGAGTGAGTGAGTGAGTGAGTGAGTGAGTGAGTGAGTGAGTGAGTGAGTGAGTGAGTGAGTGAGTCCGCTTACTTTGCCGACTTAAGCGCCGACAGACGGTAAATATACACGCACACAGACAACAGCCAGGCATGACCCAGAACACGGCATGGAAGCTACATACCCGAGAAACGACGTTCCGAAAGGTGGCAAGGGGACCCAGAGGGCGCGACCGAGACTAAATGCGCTTTGCTCGCTGCTACTCCGGCGTGGCTCGTTGAACAATCCCGGAAAGGAACAGCGCCAAAATATAACACATACGAAAAAGAAGAACCGTTAGGGGGGAAAGAAATAAAACAGAGGAACGGGTGGAGGGGTGGTGCGCAATTCTTCCTCGTTCCACGGAGTCAGACGACGTTGCTGCTTCCACAAGCTGGGGGAGGGGGGGGGGGGGGGGGGGCGTTTCACCCGACACACGCGCAAGCCCCCTTCTTCTCAGAACTTGGAAGCCGCTCGGCCTTGCTGGTGCGGGGTTACAGATGCGTGCGTTATAGAGCAAGCATACCCGAACAGACAGACGACCCACAAATGTTTACTTCCGTCAAAGCGGTCGCGTATGAAAGCGCGTCGCCTGCAAGAACAAGTGTCACACTTGCTCTCTACCAACACAACTTCGTTGGTATGCTATACTATAGCGCTTGTATTTTATTATATACACATTATTTGTCCTTGTTTTTGCGGCGTCACATAGGTGCGCATAGCAAGTTTACGGGAATAGCCATAGCAGACGACTCACAAATACTTATGTCGAATCGATTGGTAACTACATGGAGCAAAAGCGCATCGCCTGCAATGAAGTCATGTGGCAGCTAGCGCTCGTGTGCTTACCATACCGTAATATTGGGTGTTTTAAATACCAGTGCTTGTGCGGCCGCTACAGAGGTGTGCAGACAAAGGTCACTAGATAAATCTTACCGCTGACGCGCATACGACAGGCACTGCAGACGAACGACCCGCGAGTCGTCTGCCAAGCGGTTGCTTACCAGAAGTGACCTTCTGGCAAACCGTCAGATTCCGCCATGTTGTCGATTTCTGCAAAGCATGGCGGACGGCACGTCGAGCCAATCAGAGACGCTGTAGCAGGCCTGCGGGCCAATCAGAGCTGACAAGATGGCGAATTCGACAATATGGCGGAATTTGTCAACTTTTCAGAATATACCCCACTCCAGGACTGATAAAAGCGCGTCGTCTGCTACTCAATTGCGTCGTTATATAGTTAGAGTTCGCGCATGCATTTTTTTTTTTTTTCGTCTGCCCCAGTGTCGCTGCCCAACCACTTTCCGTTTATTACATTGCTTTCTTTTAAATAAGGGACCAGTCGTCTGCGTCAGCGATACGGACCAGACGCAACCGACCAATACGATCTCTACGACAACGTATACGCGATACTACAGCACGACGGTAACACGGGTAGCACGAGGTTCGGACCCGCCGTGGTTGCTCAGTGGCTATGGTGTTGGGCTGCTGAGCACGAGGTCGCGGGATCGAATCCCGGCCACGGCGGCCGCATTTCGATGGGGGCGAAATGCGAAAACACCCGTGTACTTAGATTTAAGTGCACGTTAAAGAACCCCAGGTGGTCCAAATTTCCGGAGTCCTCCACTACGGCGTGCCTCATAATCAGAACTGGTTTTGGCACGTAAAACCCCATAATTATATATAGCACGAGGTTCGGGGGCAAGGCGAGCAGGTCGCCGACTCCGCACAACAGTATACTCTAGGGTAGCGCTCGCGCGCCTACACAGGCGAGCGTCTGGCTGGCTGCGCGAGCATAGTATGTATTCCAGACGAGCCAAAGAACATGAAGCGTCCTAGCAGAAGGCAGCCAGATGCAGCAGAAACGGGTTCGAGAGAGACAGAGTGACAGAAGACAAAAGAAACACGCAAGAAAAAAAAAAAAAACAATGAAAACGAGAAACTGCTCCAGGAAACCGCTTCTCCTTGTTACACTCTTTTGTTTTGCTGCTTCGTCTCCATTTCTGTTTTTCGCTTCCTTTCCTTTTGTTCTTCCCTTTATGCGGACGCCGCTACGCTGACAGCAGTGTACACGGCCAGAGATCGTTTGAGCGTCCTGCTGTTGTGTGTTTGTGTTATGTTGTGTGCGCTGCGTGAGCAACTATGTATATTTGCGGCGTATACCGCAACTCATGGAGTACGCTCGCTCACATTGAGCGGCACCGAAATCCGCCACATGCGTAGCTGCGACAACCTTCTGAATTTCTCTTGTTGACCCCTAAGCCCGTCACAGCAAATTCATTTCGTGCCAATGATTATCCTCCTTCAGCGTGTAATATGTGCCAACACACACACACACACACACACACACACACACACACACACACACACACACACACACACACACACACACACACACACACACACACACACACACATGCACGAACGATCGAGCGGGAACTAGTAGGAAAACGAAAAAGAAAAAGCTTAAATGGCGAATTTCATACCAACGGGTCAACGCCCCTTACGACCCTTCGGTGATGACGTTTACATAACGATGCATGTAGATGCAAAACGGGCCGAGCTACACAATGCACGCTTCTTTCCCATTTTGTTCGCGTTGCCATGCGGTCCATTCCGAGCTTGAATGAAGAACACGAAACAATAAAAGAAAGAGGCCCCCCACTGCCACGGAGATAATCGCATTTGATGTAACGACGGCCCGCGACAGACCGAGGCTCCACTCCTTCCTTCGTCAGTGAACCGTAATTTCGCCTGACCGCATTATAGCATCAGCACTAATATATATATATATATATATATATATATATATATATATATATATATATATATCAATCTTTGCTGCTGCATGCCGGAGAACGAAATAAGTAAGGGAGGGGATCGGAAAGAAGGCGGAAGGAATGAATGAAAGAGAGGAGAAAAATGGCGAAACGAATGAACGAAAGAATCAATGAACAAAAGGAAGGAAAGAAAGGATCACCGAAGAAGACAAGAAAAGGAGAAAGGAAAGAATGAATGAATGAAGAGAGTGAAGCAAGACCGTACACGCTCTCTCTCGTCTCGCTTCGCTCGACAATCCCCCCCCCCCCCTCCCCCATTTCCCTTCTTAGAGCGCCCCATTTACTCGCGCGGCAGTCAAGTCACTCGCCATCCATCCGACGAGCCGTTAATGAACGTAAATTGCGCCGCGACCCCGGTTCGCCGATAAAAGGGAGCTGCTCGACGAGAAAACGCGTCGCTCCGCTCGCGATAGATACTCTCGGCGGCAAACGCGAAAGCGAGCGATTTCGTCGTGCCCTGCATTGCGCTGCACGGCCGGGGTGCGCATATAGTTTATTCGGTGAAGCGCCCACAGATGAAGCCCGCAGTACGAGAAAAAGCGGCGTCGCACTCGACGTATGGGTCCCCCCTTTCATTGAAAGGCGAAAGTAAGTGTAAGTGAAAGGCGAATGTAATGTAATTCTGTAAGTGTCCACCAAGTGGACATGTCGATTTCGACTGCTGCGCAAGTGCTGATTGGCTGAACGCGCCCGTCTCCTTCTGACGCGTACCCCGTCCCAGCCAATCAGAACTTCAGCAGCAGACGAAATGGACATGTTCACCATAGGTGGACAATTATATAGACTACCCCGACCCTTGTGGCTGGTTCCACCAAGCTCGTTATCTTATTTTTTTCTTTTTTTTCCATGCTGCGTATACATTGTAGACCATTACTCGCCAGTAGTGGTTGTGGCGATGCGCTGCTGACCTCGAGGTAGAGGATTCGATTCCGGCCGAGGCGGTCGCCGCATTTAAATGGGGGAGGGGGGGGGGGGGAGAAATGCAAGAACAAGTTCGTGCACTAGATTTGGGTGTACGTTAAAGAAACCACAGGTAGTCGAAATGAATCAGGAGTCTATCACTATACACGGCGTGCCTCACAATCATATGGTGGTTCTGACCCGTAAAACATCGGAATTTAAGTTTAATTATAGATCGTTAAGATTCGTGGTTCGTGTAAACTTTTAACAAACCATCGACCACTAAATAAATTTACGCCCGAGAAAATAGTGCGTTATCCTTCTGGACGTTATTTCTTGTTATTACGCCCATCAATACTCCAGCCCTATTTTAATACCTTATTTCATTCACTTTTTACTCAATTATCGTTAAAGTTCATGACCTCGATGCCTCCTCGCTCACTCTAGAATGAATACTGCGACATGGTAGCAAAACGTGCTCAACGCCATGCGCGCTATTTCAACACACTATCACAGATACGCATGCTACGTCACAGCCAAATTTCTCTCCAATAACAGCGCGTTCCCAAGAGATTCTGATTTGCAGCCTTCGAACACTAGTGCGCTGATTTTTGAATCATCGTAAAACTTTTCTTTCGATTCCATTCTTTAGTGATATTCGATATGCTTCCATAGTTGATGGCCTCCGAGAGCGTGGACAGCGCGCGGATCTCGAAAGCTACGCATACTTTGACTTGAGAGAACTGGCGTGTCTTGTCACCTCCGAAGCGTCATACTGCACACAACTGGCCCCACGGAGACGCCGACTCGGAAGCGTCCAGCGACGAAGACACGGGGCCGTTTATTGCTGATCGATCAGCTTCGGGGATATTACCTTTAGCGTGCCGGTGATTTGGCTATATATGGGCCACCGACAGGACACCCGTAAAGCTGCCAATGACGCGCAAAGATGGGCCATTACGTCCCACGAAAGTTTGTGCGCAAAGTTCTATAGAGACTAAGATAGAAAACTGGTCGAAGAACATCTGAGTGTAAGCGATCTATATACCGGAGAATACGGGACCTTGTGCGCAACGGCAGTCACTCGTTTTAATAGAATTTACGGTGCTATAGAGTTACGGCATGTTTGTAGATTAAAGGCGCAAGGGGGGCGTGCGCGTCGGGCGAAGCTGTAAAACGGAGGAAAGACGCTTAATCCGATAGACTATGACGTCGGACGACACACGCAAGTTACCGCTCTGTACTCTGAACGTGGCTTCGTAGCGCGAAGATATAGCCTTATACGATGCTTTTCGCTGCGTGTTCGGTGCAGCCAATAGACACTTGATCAAACAACACCAGCAAACGAACGTTCAACCAAAGGTTACATTTGCGATTCGATGGCAAGTACGTACATTAAAGTTTCGTTTTCAATCGAGCAGTTTCCTGGCGGCCTCTGAAGTTTGTTCGATTCGACGTTTCGCGCTGTGCAGTTACAGACCGTGGCCAACCTCTGTTTCTATTTGCTTTGACGGCTTTCGACGTCACTACTTAATAAGTAACTTAAAAACCTGCCAAGTCCATAAACTTGAGTTTCACTTCAGATTAGGCGAACAATTTTCTGACGTTCTCTGAAGGACGATTGCACGATACGAATTTTCGCACTGTACATGTATAATACAAGGGCAAACACGTACCACCTTCTATTGGCGTTGCCCCTTTCTGACGTCACTATAGGCCTAAAGTTACCTAAGACCAAGTCGCCCTACGGCCATAACCAGGACGTAATCTCGCGCACGTTAAGTTTGCAGAAAAAGCACCTCCTCAAAACAGTGCACTCGGGCAGAAAAGTAACTCCTCAATTCCGGCCCCGACAAAAATGGAGCGAAAGAGTAAAGTGAACGCGGAGTGCAGACGATTGAATGAAAAAACCCACGCCTCGTCGCGCATCGGCCCAGCAATGATGCAATGCGCGCTCTCCAGATTTGGGCGAGCAATATGTATGGCTTCGAGCTCCACGGTTCGCTCCGCGGTTCGCTCCACGGCTCACTGCACGGAACTAGGTGCAGTGAACCGCGCGTGCAAGGAAAACAAAGGAGAGGAAACGCAGGAAGAAGACGAGGAACAAGAGATTGGTCGGATCGATATCGTCAGCAACGCGGCAGGCGGTAGACTGCCGTCGGAACGCCCGTTCCCGCGAAAAGGAGTCCCACGAAAGAAGAAACCAAACGTAAAGAAAAGAAACCCAAGACAAGTCGACCATGAAGCATAAAACGACGTATATAAGGACGAGTTGTGCTCACAGGCGCATGCGCGCGGCAGTGTGCGAGAAAGAGCAGCAGCAGCAGCCGCTGCATAGGAGGAGGCAGCAAAACATGAAGAAGCGGCGTTAACGGGGCGTTCAAGCGCTCGCAGCGCCCCCACTGAGCGAAACAGCGGAAGTCAACGCGCGGCTTCCAAAACTAAGTGCGTGAGAAATTGCCGGCACGTCGCATTTTTTTTTTTTTTTTTCGTCTGTCCGCATGCTCCGCACGAACCGTCGATCCCCTCGCACAGCCTTCGAGACCGTCAGTGCGTTGGTGCGCGCCCGCCGATCTCGGAGACGATGCGTGCCATCTCTAGGAAGAGCGTGTGTGGGTCTTAAGCTTTCTTCTTCGTCTGTTTGAGGCAGACAACGGTGTGGACCTTGGTAAAGCCGAGAGGACGTGCTGTACACCCCAGAATGTAGGGCATGTTGCCTGCAGGTATCCACCCTAGAGGGCTGAGCGCGGCGCAACGAACGAATGCTCGACACGTCATGGCGGCTATAACCACTGCGTGCTCGGAAAGAGCTGCCTGGAATGATTCACCGAGGTGCATGGCTCCAGGGTGCAGTTGCACCCCCGGGGCAACACCCCCTCGGGGCAATTTCCTTCTTTTTCTCTCCTCTTCGCGACACATACCCTCTTTTCTGAGTTTCTCTCGACAGCTGCCCGCCCCCTTTAAGGCCGGCGAGTGTTGTGCCCCCTAACGGACGAAGCCGCACGCCTTTTTGTTGTTTTTGTTTATGTTTACATCTGGCGACGGCACAGCAGTAGTAGCAGCAGCAGCAGCAGCAGCAGCAGCAGCAGCAGCAGCAGCAGCAGTAGTAGTAGTAGTAGTAGTAGTAGTAGTAGTAGTAGTAGTAGTAGTAGTAGTAGTAGTAGTAGTAGTAGTAATGATAATAAAACGATGTTATGTTAAGGAACGCACGGAAGGCTATATGGGTGAAAGGAGGTTAACTCGTAGTTTGTCGACGTATCAGCTGCTGAAGGTGCCTCAGAATTGCAGCATAATGCCGGTCTTTCCGCTGCGCCAAAAATACAATCGGGTACTTTTTTTACGAATGAATGAATATCAGGCGGCTCCCTGACACAATTCGTCGGAAGCGCCACGCAGTATTAGCTGCAACGCTTCTTTCAAAGAAAGAAAGAAAGAAAGAAAGAAAGAAAGAAAATCGAGAGCAGTCATTACGCCACCAAAAAGAAGAAAAACCGGGTCACAAAGGCGCAAAAAAAAAAAAAAAAAAAAAAAAAGACGACGCCAAGTTGCGTGGGCACACAGAACGGGTTTAAACTAGCTGCGATTTGCCGCAACAGTGCGAAAACTGAAACGCGCCGGAAAAGAAGAAGGAGCTAAAGGTGCAAAACGATGTCAAAGGCGCAGTGGGTAAACCTAAAGTCCCTAGATATATATTTTTTTTACTTTTTTTTAACATCTAGGGGCTTTAGGTAAACCTATAGTTGCATCACACACTCACCGACTCTCAACTGCAAGCCAAAGCTTCCGATCGGCTACGGCCGTGGCTTCAGCCAACAACGAGAGCAGACGAAACGCTGCGTGGACGGTTCGTCTGCTGCACGTGCACGGGCGAGCAGACGACACCGGAAGGCGGCGAGCTCGGCGTCATGTGAAAGCGCTTTGTCGATTTTTGCGGTGGGTGATCGTTCGTCCGCACAAAAAACAAAGCCACTGCTTTGAAAAGCGCTCTTCTGCATTCTCTTCCATCCGTGCTTTATATACGTTTGTCTTCCTTTCTCTTTCCCTAAAATTTGTTTGGCTTCGAGCAAGCAAGCATACGCCGATCCAAACGCGGGACTACT
Organism: Dermacentor silvarum; assembly: GCF_013339745.2. NCBI lineage: Eukaryota > Metazoa > Arthropoda > Arachnida > Ixodida > Ixodidae > Dermacentor > Dermacentor silvarum. The sequence continues at coordinate 30,970,138 of NC_051160.1, read as the reverse complement.
TTGCGTCGCGCATTATAGCAGCACGCCAAACATGCACAAGCGATTTCCGCGGGTAATGCGCGGGAGTATATGCGCGGGCGCCAGAAAAGTTCACAATTTTACCGTAAAATACCATATTTTTTTTTAAAGAGCTTTTTCGGACTGACACCAACGATTTCACTATGTTCCTTTGCGTCCCGTTTACGGTGAAAGTGAAGAGGTCTGGATGCACTGCCGTCCATAAGACTAAAGCCCTTGGACAGTCCGAATCTATATCGCAGTAATAAGCTTACTAAGCCACATACGACAATAACGCTTTAGGGCAGACATAAACAAGCAAAAGAGTGTTCCGTTGACGTACCCGGTGTGTCTCGAATATATGTTCACAAATGCAGCAGACGCAAGTACGCAGACTTGCACAGACGCAGCAGGAACTCATCTGCGACCGTCGCACACAGCCTTGGGAGCGATGTACTCACACAAAGAGGGCGGCAGACGTCACGTCAAACTCAGAAACGCGTCAAGCGTGTCGCATTCGAGAGAGTTCAATGCCACGTTTAATATATATAGGCGACAAACGACAGGCCGCGCTACGCTTGACAAGGCCGGATACGCACATACATGAAAGGCGTGCCTATACATACATATGTCGTATAAGTGGAAGCGCAGCTGATGATTTGCAAACCACGCTATTCTAAATGAAGTATTATATACGTCGAATTGCGTACCACTTACAAACGCGCGTTAACGCGACCGCTGACGTGGGCAGACATTTTAATAAGTTGTATAGTAGCACAGTCTAATCTCGATTTTACGAAATTTTCTACTTAACGAAGTGTTTTCGATTTCCCGTCACATACATCTTTATAGAGCCTAATGCGTTTAAAAACTCGCAACAACGAAGTGAACCCAACGTCTCGCCCGATTTAACGAACTTTTGGGGGTTAAATATGGGAAAAGCAAGGGTATGTCGGGTTTCAGTTCATGTGACGGACGCCACCGCTCCCAAGAATAAACACAAGACGCGCTCAACAAGCTCGCTCTTTACACACGCTAAGGGCTCGCGCCAGGTAAGAATTACATCTTTTTATTTTTTGCTCTTGATTAAACAAGTTATTCGCACAAGTGTTCTAAATGTTTTCGACTTTACTAAACGATTCTCGGGTCCCATTCTACTTCGTCAAATCGAGGTTCAACTGTAGTAGTAGTAGCAGTATTAGTAGTAGTATAATAGTAAGATATTTTTCTGCGACACAATTTCGCTTTTGTGTCGCGCAGTTTCGTACACACCGTCCCGATAATGTTGCCGGACTCAAGCGGCGATAGAGAGGTTTAGCTTGTCCGGTAATCGGGTAAACGCGGGCGGACCGGGCGTTGGAGCGTTTTGCCGGAACCGTAAACGTGAGCGGCCTGTATGGTGCTGCCATCTGGTGGCGCAGAAACCTAACAGAGAAAAAACAGCTAATATTGCAGTAACCATGTGTATTATTCTACTTCTCTGCTGGTGTAAATTTTCGGCGGCAACACAATTACGCCACTGTCGAACATTTACACCACCAGCGAAGTAGAATACACTTGGTTACTGCAATATTAGCTGTTTTTTTTTGTGTTTGATTTCTGCGCCACCAGGAGGTAGCACCATACAGGCCACTCACGTTTACGGTTCCGGCCCAACGCCCGGTCCGCTCGCGTTTACCCGATTACCGGACAAGCTAAATCTCTCTAATAATACCGAAAGCCCGGTAAACTCCGCGCATAAGCAGTCGATATCGTTAACGCTATAGCCCAACGCAATATATGGTGAAATACTAATTGACAATCGTCGCCCAAACACGTGACATGCGTACGACCGTCCTCAAGCGAAGTCCTCACCGACGTGCTAAATGCGAGGACATCCACTCCAGGACTCCCACAGCAACAACGCAACAGCACACGCCAAAGGTTTCACGCGGGACCAAGCCAATATCGCATTTGACAAGTTCAAACGTTCATCGCACCGGACAAAGATGATCACTATAGCAACGTTGACACACATCCTTCGAGCGGCAACGTTCCCACCTGTGTTTGCATGTTCAGCCATCGTCTCGATCATCAAGTCGAAGGCCTCTCTCCCAGGGGTCTCCAGACAGTTCTCGGCCCTCTTCTGCGTCAGCCGAACCCAACCCATAATGGCTGCCAATTTACCGGTATAAACAGTCCGTCTATAGATACCGCTGCCACTCTACATTTCTTCGCATACCCTCTTCCGGCTTTTCGCGTGGCTGCTGCTGAGTCACTCGCCAGATGCTCCGGCTTAAATCTTATATATAGCATAAAACAGTTAACGATCGAAGTAGTGACAGTGAACGCACCTCCGCTATGCGTGATCAAACAATGACTCACTATACAACACCTGCGCATAGGCATAACGTCGGTTCACAGCTATCTCTAAAGGCGCACATACCTCTTAATGGAACAACGCATGATATTCAACCGGTTCTTTGATTTTATCAAATTTCTCTCGCCCGCCGCGGTGGCTTAGCGACTATAAGGTGTCGTGCTGCTATAAGCGCGCGGTCGCGGGATTTATAAGCACGACGTCACGTTTGCTCCTGTGTTTTCGCGTGTGTTCCTTCTTGTTTTCGTTCTGCTTGCGCGAACACGATTCATTCGTTTCGCCGGTTTTTGCGCCTTTACTTGTTTCTTCTATTCTGGCCCCGATCGCTTGCAACCCACCACGCTCTCGAAAGCCGCCTATATTGTTTCCCTAAGAGCGCGTAGCAAATAAATTAAACACACAAACCAGAGCGAAGTTTGCTCGACACCCATGCGCCGACGAAAGGACCTCCGCTCCAGGGAGAGCTACAGGAACGTCCCAAGACACGCCCAAAGACTTTCACGAGGCCATCCAATATCCCACTTTATGGCAGTCATCGACGATGCGCGCAGTCATACATTATACGTATATATATAACGGGCAGGCTCGGCGTGTCGTCGCCTATTCGATAAGGATACAGCTAGGAACGCAAAAAAAAAAAAAAAAAAAGTGGGCGCAGGAAGTGGCTCCCGCAAGTTTTCGCGCCAATGAGCAGGAAATCCGCCGTCCCCAGCTGCACTATACTCCCTCACCTCCTCTCCCAACTCGTTGAAGACCGCCATCGCAGCCATCATCGGATCGGATCGGCTTGGCACGGCTCCGGCGCGGGCTCCTTTCGCTCTTTCGAGCCCGACCGAGCCGGGGTCCGAGAACCCGGCCGCTTGTCGTCGACGTCTGGGGTGGTAGCACGAAGGGGGAGGTCTTGATCGCGTTATCATGACGCCGAACTCCCCATACTTCCGTCTAGACAGTTACGTGCAGTAGGGCGAAAGCTACTTGTAAACACGGGTCTCGTCAGCCATATTATAGTTTCCTATACTGAAATCACTAGAGGGAGCATTGGTGCTGCCGTGGTTCAGCCAGTTCAGCTGTTAAGATTAGGAACGATGGGTACACTCTAAAAGAAGTTTGCACCCTTTGGGGCGTATATTAGTCCCACGGCAATGATCGTCATATCTACCACGCGTGCTTTTGCTTCCTTTAACGCTGCGAGCCCGGTACTTCCAGGTCACGAAACGGCATGCGCGTTATCAGAGTGACATTGCACTATTGATAGGAAAGTAGCGAGCGCAGAGTTTTCGAGAAAGGAAACGCAAGCCAGAGATGATGATCGTTGCTTGGGGATAAGATATTCCCCAAAGGGTGTAAACTTTTTCCTTTTTTTTTTTTTTTGTTAAAGCGTAGCATACGGGTATTGTCTCATCTTCGCGCGTCTGGTCCTTCGTCATTTCTACATTTCAATTAAACGTAACAATTAATTTCCCCTGTACTTCCATTGGGATCACTGTCCTTTCTGCGCGTGGTTGTCTTACAAAAAAAAAAGAAGAAGAAGAAGAAGAGAGAGAACATCGAACGTCTTCAAATTCCCTCGTTTTTCTCGCTCTTCGAATAAAGCGATACTTCGAATAAAGCGATATCGTCATAATCGAGGCGTTTACTCCTAGAACTGCGGCTGAAAAGACTTTATCGATGAGCAAGTTCACGTTGTCATGGCGCGCCACGCTTTAGCCGCATACGTAGCACAGGTTTCGCCGCACTGCACGCAGTTGGCGCGCTTGTCATCGACTTTCGGAGGACGAGATGGAAACACGGGTGACCGAATCCCTCCCCTTCCACCCTCTCATACCCCGCCACTTATTTCGTTCCGACCGAGACCTACAGCTCTCTGGAGAAGGGTATTATGTCTTTCTTTCTTTCTTTCTTCCGTCATTTTTATCCCATTTCTTCCCATGGTGATCCTTTCCATGTGTGCTTTTTTTTTTTTTTTTTTTACTTCTCCCATCGCATAACTCGCAGCCCTGCGGTCTTCAGGATCTCGACCCCGGGCCAAAAACGACGAGGGACTCTTTTTTTTTTTTTTTTTTCATCGACCGGGCAAGCATTTCGACGGTTCGAATCTTCCTGAAACCGCAAGCCTGTTTCGCGCGACGGCTAATATAATATCGGCCCCGCGAAAAAAAACAACAACAAAAAAAAAAAAAAAAAAAAAAAAAAAAAACAAGCAACATAAAATAGAAGAGAATAGAAGTATATGCGAGGTTTGCAGAACGCTTTGGAGCGATGCGCGAAATGGCGGTAGGGGCGGTAGGGGCGGCGAGGTCAATTGGAGTCCAGAAACCGTTTTACGCATCTTGAAGTGAGGGCGCGTATATATGTGAAATTGGGGCAAAAAATATAAAGTAAGCGAAAATTAACTCCGAGTTAACCGAGGCACGGATGCGATTCCGCGAATGACTGCAACGTTTCGAAGCGCAGAAACGCTTGCAGAAGTCGGTAAACCCCGTTTTTCTTTTCCTTTTTTTTTTTCTTTCTTTTTTTTTTTTTTTTTGGTTGCGAAGCTGTCGCGAGTTATCGCAGCGCAGAATTTTATACATTAGTTTTATACGCTGCTTGTATCCCCGACGACGGTGTCTAAATTATAAAACAGACAACATTATAACTTTCCTTTTTACTTACCGAGCTTCACATGAACACCGGAATTTCAGCAAACAGTAACAGCGTGAAAGCAAATTTTCATTGAAATCAAGACTAGCATATACAACTGGCGTAGTTTTCAAAAGTTCTTTTGTAACATCTGTTGTTCACAGCGGCCGAACGGCGAGAAAAAGTCAATTGTCAAGGATAGTCGTCTGCACTTTGCGCGCTTTGTTTACAACTGACACGCAGCTTCGCCGCCGAGTGTAACGTTACGAAAGATGCTACGGCACTGCTGTTAAATTCAGCAGCGTCTCTTTGAAGGCAAGGTCAACACACACGCTTGACATAGTTTTCAAAACATTACTTCGCAATGTATAGTTCAAGGCGTTGATCGAGCGCAGAAGAACAGAATGTCAACGATGGTCGTCAGCACTTTGCCCGCTTTGTTCACAAACAGGCGGCTTCGCTGCCGAGTGTATAACGTCACGAAGATGCTGCGGCGCTACCTTTGCGTTAAGTATAGCATCCTTGTCTTTGAAGGCAACAACAAGTACAGTTTTTAGTATTTAATTTTCAACCAAAGTGTGTCGCTTAAATCGGCGAACAGCGAAAGAGAGCAGAAGTGCCAACGAGAGTCGTCTGCTAGCCATCTTCGTCTGCAAATGTGGACCCTTTGTTTACAAACATGCAGCTAACGGGTCCCCAATACTCGCGGGCCCAGCGAAAACACTGAGAAAATGACGAAAGCGGTGCCCGCAGTGCGGTGCAGATAATCTGCGAAGTCAACGATAACAACGCCAAAGAATGGAGGGAGAGATAACACTTTGATTACGACGGGGAATGCAATACACATTTCATTGCTATCAGTCGCCACAGGTCGATCGGGTCAGTGCCGTGCGAAATATTTGAAGAGGGGGCGTGATCGCGCCCTCTCTAACTCCGATATGGCTTCGCCGGAGAATTATATAGAGTGCATCGTCCGATGCGGCGTCAGAAGTGCGGCGTCAAAGACGCGGAAGTTGGGGGGTGCACTGAAACACTTTTCGAAAACGTTAAGAGTTCTCAGTGCAAACTCTTCGTCCGTATATAGGGACAACCAGATCATGTCCCAATGTCTGCGCACCGTTTCGGAGACAAATATGACGTGTACGTCCTCCGGACGTCCAGTTCGGGATATCCTGTACCACGGATGTCCCAAGGTCATTCCACATGGACCTTCTTCGGCATACACGTGAATATTTGTCCTTCAATCGGGGACTTGTCTTTAGAGTTTTCTCGCAACAGAATTACGTTTTCTCGCACGTTCGAATTACAAGACGCAGCTCGCGTGTACGCCGTAATTTATCAATTTGCTGGCGCAATTTACTCACAACTTCAGTAACTCCAATAAGCCCCTTGCGATTGGCGGAAGGACCTATAAGAATGAAGAGTATAATGCGCACTTAATTCCGCACACACGTAACGTGTGCACACAATGTATCTGTTCTTACGCGTTTGCGCTCTGCCCGTTGCATCGGTCACACAGCGTGCGCTGCGACTGTAAAATACATTACAGCAAACACTGTGTAAAAGGCACAGGTATAATATGTTCGTAACATGTACACAGATAACCCCATGATATCCCTCGGACGACTTGATATAGATGTCCACATGACACATGAAATTGCGGCCATACGATCATGTAAGGGGCGTCCGCATGCAGGACGTATATGTCCATAGGATATCCCATGTCCATAGGATATCCACATGACATCATTGTAGTCACTGGGGAAAGTTAGCAATGTTTAGACAATGGTGTGATGAACTTGCGAGCCCAAATAATGTTTCCCTGCAGGAAATCTATACAATATCGCTAGCGCAATAGATTGGAAGTTACGAGGCGCGCTAAGGCTATATATACGGCTCTGCGCCGCTGACGAGCAAGACAAAGCAGTTCCACTTTCTGGCAGCTCTTATACGCCGAGTCCATCAATGTCACACCAAAATGTTACGGCAGGCGTCGGGCTTAACATAATCGAAAACAATTCCCAATGTGCGTTCGCCGCTGTCCAAAGCGTACACTTATCAAAGCTCTCACCATAACACCAACCAGACTACAGAATGTCACAGCGCCTTACGGCGTTGTCTGCTGTACGTCTGCTTTACGCCGAGAGAACAGACGTCCTGGTTAAGGATGGGGAAGCTGCGGAGGAACACGGTAAACCGTTCGCATTGACTGCGCTGATTGGCTAAGGCGGGTTCCGACTAAGAAAGCAACGTATTAGGGTGATCGGCACTGTTTTAGCAATGCAACACAGTGCACCGGTAACAAAGTGAAAATTGATTCAATCACGGGGTTTACAACGTTCCAAAGCGACACTGGAAACGTTGTGTCGAGGATGAATGGGGAAATAAAACATTGCGCTATTTATATCTCTGTTATTATCAGGCCCTTTTCGAAAACTTTTGCGGGAATATCTCCACTGAGAGGCATTGCACTCATGCCGGTTTGTTCTCAGTTTGGAAGAAAAGCTGTTGCAATGTCCATTTAACGTTTCTATAAATCTAAAAGTAGACGGATCACTTTTGCACTCTCCCCCATCGGAACGCGGTCGCCGCGGAAATCGAACCCGTAACTTGGTTTGTGAACGGCAGCAGAGCATCACGGCCCATCTGGGCCGCCGCGGCCTCCAACATAAGTGAAATCGACGTTCGCATTTTTGCAACATGGCACAATTTCAGAGGGGGGCGGCTCGTGAGTTCTACGTCGCGGAGATTCCAGTGAGAAAGAAAGCACGTTCTGAATGCACTTCTAGAATTAACACCCCCCCCCCCCCCCCCCACACACACACACACACAAAAGGGGGTCCTTTAATGCACTCATTTGATCCGTTAGAAACGGTAATAACGGCGCGGAAACGGTCGTATCTAAACTAAAAACAATTGGACAATCAAAACAAAACAGACGGCACACAATTCAAACGACGCCACGTGTTTACGCAGCCGAGGTTCACGGTGTACAGTGATAAGCCGAATAAGGAACGGATAATGGACGGGCAAAAGAACGAGAAAACAGGAAACAAAAGAAAGAACGGAAAAGACAGAGAAGAAACAGAGAAAGAAACACACAGAAAGAAAAAGGACCAAGAGGAAAGAAAAGGGGGGCGTTGAAAAGCATCTCCCTCTCCCCCCGCTCCCCTGTGTGAAGGGCGTCCGGATTGTTCGAATCCAGGTAGCGTGTCATTCTTCTGCTCTAATAACTCGGCGCGCCGTCAACAGCGCGCAGCACGAGCTTTCTTTCTTCCCTTTTCTTTATTTCTTTCATTCCGCCTCAGCGCTACATTGCGTTTGATTCTTTTTTACCCGCGCACCGCAGCACGCACGAGCTCTCGAATGAGCGCTTGAATACGAATACAAAAAACAGAAGAGGAGGGAGGGAGGGGAAGCCAAGGCGGAACAGAATAACGGAGGGAATCTGTACTAACAACAAAAACTCTCTTGACGAGCAGACGACAGGAGAAGGAAAGGGGGAGAACGGGAAAGGTCGACACACAAACACAAAACACAGATGCAAGAGCATACGGCCCAGCCAGCTGTTTTGTGTCGCTACCCGAGGAAGCGAAATCACGCCTGCTGCGCATACGTCATCTGCACCACGGTATAATGGTCGTCTGGTACAATAAAACCCACCGCGCATACGCCTACAAAATGGTATTCCTCCGCGACCGTATGGGGCGCTACAGTGTAATGACGCGTAATCCTCGGCGCGAGCACTGTAGGAGAAAGAGCGAAACAAGAAGAGAGATCAAATTTAAGAAAAAATAAATGGACAAATTAGTCTCGCGCTATGAGTCACACAGAGACACACAAACTCGCCCTACCGGAAGCTCGGCGGCAAGCGCAGAGTTGGCTGGTTTTGGAAGTGCCAAGACCGTGAGACTGCAGAGAATGCGGCGTTACGTGCGCTAAGCAGCAAAAACCCAACGATCCGCGAGATACGAGGCAACAACGTCGGGTTTTTGGGCAGGCATGAGCGCAATTTCTGTTTTTCTTCTTTCTTTCTTTCTTTTTCTCGTGCGACGAGTCACTGACTCTGGAAACGGGACCACGAGCCGAATACAGATGAAGGCGTAGGAGCCGGAACCCCCCCGCCTATGGTAACCGATTTCTTGAAAGCAATGCAACCACAACAGTACGCCCCCGTCTGTTTTTTCGGGGTCGCAGAACTTGTCGCACAACGACCTGCGTAAACTCGCCGACCAAAAGCGAAAATTGCCGCAGCCAACAAGATATGCCGTGAGAATCGGGCCCTAAACGAAACTTTAGTGTGCTTACAATCGGGTGCTTCACATAGAACGATATCACCTGCAGTCACGCATGCGCCACCAATGAATGAATGAATGAATGAATGAAATCAAGCAGACAGTTTCACTAGCGATCGCGCGCACAACAAGGAATGCCGCTCTCCGAGCACAACGTAGTAGACAGGAAATAAGTGCAGCAATACGCATGGTTTGCGCTTAAATCCTTAGCCGCCGCACCAGAATGTGGGACGCGAAACCCCGCCGCATGAGCATCACGCAAAACTCGGCCTGAGAACTAAGCGAAGCCGACAGCAACAGGAAAGAGAATAACACTACTTCTCACTATTCCAAACGATCGCTGGAGCAATACGGTAAGAAATAGAGCGTACGATAGTTTGCGACAGTTGTTAAGGTACACGATTGGGCCAGCGGGCCGTTTTCATCGACAGAGCGCGTCATAATCGCACATCGGCGAGCCGAACAACGTCAGGTGTATGACGCGTCTGTCTTACGCACAGCGCAGGGGGAAAAAAGAAAATATGCGCGTTGACAAAAACAGAAAACGGAGCGGTCGGTACTGCTGCTGCAAGACAAGCGGACGAACTGCCCGTGAGGAAATCACGCGAGCCGCTCGGCAAGCCAAAGCTTTTTGGCCGCAAACCTGGACGCAGATCGTTAAGGCAGCAGCCCAATTACCGCGCCGACGGGTGAGCGAAAAAGAAAGAAATGCCGAAGGACGGACGCGTGATACGGATTCGCAAAATCGGCTGTTCCACTTTCCGGACGTTCGTAAGGATTTCTCCCTACGAAAATAACGGCGGGAGTCTAAAGGACTGCGTGAAAATAACGATCGATATGTATGCCAGACACCGGCCCCCGAGAAGTGTTTTGGGGCGATAGCAGCTGCCTACGAACCGTCGCCGCGGTGTCGCGTACGGCGACTTCCAGCAATCACGGTCAAATTTTTTTTCTCGGCGATCGGGCAGCTAGCAGCGCGATACGTAGCGAAAGGGTTGACAACGTCGCCCAGGGAGGCGTGCAGTAGCTTACCTCGGCGATTCATCGGCCGGACACGCACGGCCACTTTGATCTTGTCAGTCGTCATGTTGGGAGAAGTGGTTCGGTTTGCGTCCGATGTGGTGGGGCACACACAAAAAATAAAACAGGCTAGGAACACCGCAGACGCGTAGGTCTCATGCGGCCGGGGTTCACCGCAGCGGTTGGCTACATCATCCCGGAAGGTCCAGCGCGAGGTGGGCACGAAAAATCCGGCGGTTTCTCACACGCAAAGCCTCCGCACGGCTCGGGAGGAAACTCTCCGACCATGCTCCGACGCCATGTTTCCGAGAGATGGCGAGAAGTTGGTTGGGAGATGGCGCAATCGATACTTGAGCTCGCGCGAGCTCTCTCTTTCTCCTCTCGAGCGCTTCTTCTCAGCGAGGCGTAAAATACGAGACGCGTATGCGAAAGTGATACTCGTTCCCAAAAAGTTCATTTGTTCTTTGTAGAAGCGACGGAATCGTTGTTCAACAATTAAAAAGTTTTCGCGTTGACGAAACGCCGCTTTAGCTCAGCTTTGGCAGCAAACACATTTGCGTCAGGCAACATGCGTTTAAAACGCACCCCGCTCTGTTTTTTTTTTTTTTTTGTAACCTTGCGCGGTTGTAATGTAGTGCCATCAAATAATAGTGCGTTCGGACAGCTTAGTTACCAGCTTTAGCGAACGATGAGGTAAACTACACTAAACTGCTGCCTTTTTCAAAATGGGTGAGATAATACTTTAGCGCTCGCACGCATGACAAGCCGCGCATCACTTGCGATAGCGCCGGTTGAAACGACCGCTAGCAGATAGCGGTAGGATCTACGTCTCTTTTAACCGGCGTTGGAAACTTTCGGCGCGCGTGGTTTTTCGACTCTGTTGTTTTGCCAAGTTTTGTTAGACCCGCGGCAGTGTCGTCGCCGTAGCCTCGAGCACAACGAGGCAAGGAAGCGATTTGACAATGATGGAAGAAGACAGCGCAGGCTTCGGCGAGTTGCTCCAACAAGCGGAGCAGCTAACTGCCGAAATCGACGACACCGGCTTGCCGCGCGTAACCCGCAACCTGAAGCAAATCGTCGAGGAAGGCCAGCAGCTATGGTCGCGCACGGCTCTTCTGTCGGCCAAGGACACGAACGAGGTGAAGGCTTCCATTCTACTGGGTTCGAGGGGCTTCGACCTGCCGAGGGCCTCGCAGAAGCTCGAAGGCCTAGCGGCGGTGTCGACCTTCGAGCCGATCGAAGAAGCTCGCGAGACCGACATCCAGGCCTTCCTGCGGAACGAACGCGAGAATGCCATACTCTCCGTGTTCGCCGAGTCCATGAAGGCGACCCAAGAGGAGGTCGACAAGTTCTGTTACGACGCCTTCGCCAATGAGTGGCAGCGCGAGAAGCAGCGCGTCCTCGACTCGCTCCTGGGACCGTCAAACGACGTGATGGACGTGAGCACGGCCGCCGCCGACACGAGCAGCATGTTGGGGTCCTCCTTCCAGCTTGATGCGAAGACGCGAAGCGCCATGTCTGCCGCCGAAATGCCATACGCCCGCGAAGTCGCCCTGTACAACGATCAGGTGATCAGTGGCGGCACGCGGTCCAAGCTGGCGGAACGCTTCCGCAACGTCGCCAAGGAACTCGACGACCGCAGCGCGATGGACATGTGGGACATGGTGTGCTTCCTCCTGGACGCGCCGCTCAGTGCCACAAGCGACGTTCAGCGCACGTGCGCCCTTGTGAGCCAGTCTCGCAAGCACCTGGAACGCATCTACAAGAAGTACATGCGCGTCGTCATCGAAGGCAACCGCGGCTACGCGCGCCTAGGCGGCGAACTGGGCACGGTCAACCTTGTCAAGAGCTTCCTCAACGTCAAGCTTCCCGCGATGCCCACTGAAGGTTACGACGGCAAGCTCGACAGGCACCCGGTGTGGGCGCTCATCTACTACTGCCTGCGCTGCGGCGACCGCGAGGCGGCCGTCGAGATCAGCCGGCAAGCCCCGGGCACCGCGGGCGAGCTGACGTCGGTGTTCGAGGAGTACGCCGCGTCCGCGGACGGCCACCTGGGCGCGAGCAGCGAGAACCGGATTCGCTTGCAGTACGCCCGCTCGGTGCGTGCGTCGGAAGACCCGTTCAAGCGCGCCGTCTTTTGCATCCTGGGCCGCTGCGACGTAGCGCAGGACCACGCGCTGGTGTCGACGACCTGCGAGGACTACCTGTGGCTCAAGCTGTGCCTCGTGTACGCCGAGGAGCCGGCGTCTCCCGGCGAAGAGCAGCAGGAGCAGGCGCGAGACCACCTGACGCTGCCCAAACTGCAGCGCTCCCTGCTGGAAGAGTACGGCGAGAGCCACTTCGACGCGATGCGCCAGCCATACCTGTACTTCCAGGTGCTTTTCCTGACGGGTCAGTTCGAGCACGCCATCGAGTTCCTGGCCCGCATGGAACCCCAACGCGTCCACGCCGTTCACGTTGCACTCGTGCTGTACGAAGAGAACCTCCTGACGCCGCCAGCTTGCGTTCAGCAGCCCCTGGTCTCAAAGCCGCTCTCGGGACCGGGCCTGTGCTTCAACCTGGCCCGCCTTGTGACGAGCTACACACGAAAGTTCGAGGCGACGGATTCGTGCAAGGCTCTCGGTTACTTCTACTTCCTGCGCAAACTCAAGGGCCTTCACGGCGAGAACCTCTTTGTGGCGTGTGTCAGCGAGCTGGTGCTCGAAACCAAGGAGTTTGAGGCCCTGCTCGGCAAGATCGAGCCGGACGGCTGCCGGCGGCGAGGCGAGGTCGACAAGTTCAACTTCGACACCGAGCGTGTCGTGGAGGCTGTGGCCACGGACTGCGAAAGCAGAGGTCTGTACGAAGAAGCGGTGCGTCTGTACGACTTGTGCGGAAAACACGAAGATGCCATCAGGCTTCTCTGTCGACTGCTCGCGCAACACGTGCCCAGCGCATCGGGGCCCGCTTGGGAGCGACTGCGGGACCTGGCCATCGAGCTTGCTACCAGATACCAAAACCAGAGCAGCCACGCGTCTTCGGAAGCTCTGTCGTCCCTGTGCCTGCTGCTAGATTTGGGGACGTTCTTCAACCTTGCACATCAGCACAAGACCGCGCTTGCCTTGGATACGATGCGGCAGCTTCGGTTGGTCCCATTCAACCCGTCCCACGTGGAGGAGAGCGTCGCAGCGTTTTCGCGAAGATCCGAAGACGTGCGTCGGATTCTGGCTGACATACTTTTGGCGGTGATGAACCTGCTGTACGGGCAGTACAAGGAAATCAAGGGGCCAGATGAGGTCCAGAAACGGGAGCTGCGTTCACAGGCGAGGGCCATCATCATGTTTGCGGGCAGTATCCCGTACAGAATGCCCGGGGACACTACCGCCAGGCTTGTCCAGATGGAAGTACTGATGTGCTGAGGTGTAGCATCTCTCTACAAGCTTTCGTTGTTTTAATTGGAAGTGAATCAACATTTGGGTGCCCATAATAAATGTGCTTATTTCTGAAATGTTAAAAGTGTGACCAACAGACCGTGTGTGTGTTTGCAGATGGAAGTGGTCTTGCCTAGCTGAATGTACAGACCAAAGTTGTGCATGATATAAAGAATGTTCTTTTTAAAGTTTCATTCAGTTTATTCGGGATCATGTCACTGGATCATGTCACATAGTGACATGTGACATGTCCGTGTTTCATGTGACTTGTTTCATTCCGTGAGCCCTGAAAGTTCTGAACCATTAATTAAGCATTCTCCAGTTATTTTGCTTCATCTAATGTACTTGTTCAGAACCCCCTGCACCTACACAACTAATCTCGCTTATGCATACACTCACCTGCACATTCATAACGCATTCATGTCATTTATGTGCTGCCTGTAGTCAGGCTACATGTTTACCAATGAAGTGGGTATTTCAACAGATACGGGGTTGAGTGCTTGGTTAAATGCACAACTGGCGTGTCTGCAAAAAAAAAAAGGATAAGAAATGAAGCAGATGCATAAATTGGCTCCACAGTTCTTTGCTTTGAACACTGATTCAAAGCAAATAGCATTCCGAGAAAGGTTGCATCACCGATCATGGCAGCTCGGTAGGTGTTGCCTTGTGCTGCCAAGTACGAGGTCGTGGGATCGATTCCTCGCCACAGCAGCTTCATTCCTATGGGGGTGGAACGCTTTTTGAAAACACACGTATACCTTCGTTTAGGTGCACGTTAAAGAACACCAGGTAGTCTTAATGCAGAGCCTCTCACTACGTGGGAGACGCCCGCTACGCGCTAAGTGCGTCCTGCAGGACCTAAATAAAGTTTTTCCAGTCCAGCCCTCTCACTGTGGCACATCCCCATAGCCTATGTGCCGTCTCGGGACGTTAAACCCCCGCAGTTTAACTTTTTAGTTTATATTTACATCAGTAGAGTTTGCCATGATTACATGATTATGGGCCCAGAATGTGCATATCACTTGGTAGGAAAGGTCATCACTTTCAAATGATTATTTTGCAAGTACGCTGAAACGTGTGTGCCTTAAAACAGGCACAAGCATTGTATTGATCGTGGATTTGTGGGGCCTGGTCTGGCCTGGGAAAAAAGAAAACTGTGTTTTGGCAGTGTTGTTCAACGATTATTAAAGATGAATGGCTCGAGCTAAAAGGATAATCCTTGCTGACCAAACTTCGTAGCATCAGTAGACAATTTGCGCAGTAAATTGACATTACAATTAACGAAATTTCACAAATTATTGACTGGAGGGGCATGTCATGTAGTTGGAGAACTAAAATTGGGCATTACTCAAAGCATAACCGATTGCTAGAAGCATATTGTGCCTTGCACCAGTTCCAAAACATTCATACTCGAAACGTGCAACGAAATGCATTGGCAGTCTGTGCTAAGAAAAAAATGGTTTGCTTAGAGGTGTATAAATATCTGAAATTTTGAATACAAAATTGAATATCGAATACAGTGCTATTCAATTTGATTCTGCTGCTGGAGAGCTGCGGTTAGTGCAAAGGGGGGCCATTTTTTGAGTGAGCGCAAGGAGCAGGAAACTTTAATTCAATAATTTTCAGTCATTCAGTAAAGATGGCTTACATATAAATGCACTAGGGGTTTGTAGTCACAATAGATTGTATTCGAATTTGTTTTGTTTTTTTACAGCCAGTTTCATCATGTTCGTATACATTTAAAACAATGTGTAGTATTGTAGAAATATGCACGGCTTTCTTAACAAGCATAACGCTCATTATGATGGATGAGCAGTCTTCCTTTGCTTCGTTACTGTCATTGTTGTGGTGCATTAGATGCGATCACATTTCAGTTGTTTCTCACCTGCAAGCTCCTCAGTTGACTGGACATACAGTTGTGAATGTCATTACATGTATCGTGTAAATATGCCTTTACTTTATCATATGGATTTGTCGTAACTGCGATAATTTATTTCACTTAGACATTCAAAAATACTCGGTACAATATTCGGAGGTCATTTTTCTAGAATATTCGTATTCGATTGAGAAATTTTACCATTCAGGTAACCCTATTTTCAATTGTGATCATATTGGCAATTGCGCAAATTGTCTAGTCTGCCACTGCTCCGAACCCATGGTCATGCACGTTTATAAACAAAGAGGTGTGACACACTGGAGGCAAAGAGGGCAGGCAACTTTGACACCACGGTCAGTTGGCCAATCTCTGTGGAGTAACTCTTCAGGACTCGCCCGCAAGCATTGATCTTGATTTTCAGAAAAATTGGCATCAGTTGAATTTGTTGAAAGATCTTTTCTGCCTGCCCTGAAACAGGATGGCAGCATTGCCACATCCTTGTCTCAAATCATGCTGTGTAGTTTGTCTATAAAACTTTAATTGCTTACATGTTGTACACGCATACTTGTAGACACAACTAGCCAGCACTATTCATTGCCGTGATGAGCCAACGTGCTTATTAACTCAGATTTGGTTATTGTCATGATGGGATGAAATGTTTGTTAACACTTACATTTAGTCATTGTTGTAATGATGGAAACATTTAAATTTGGGCCGTGACGTCAGTATCCACGATAGAAAGCTTTAGCCTGTGTACTGGAACACTAGAGACACGGTGGTGGCGCCACCTTGTGACGCCGAGGTAAACTAGAGCACCCAGAACTGTAATTGCATGAACAGGTTCTGCTTATCAGCTGTTGCAAAGGTGGTGATAAGCCTGCAGTGATAAGAATGGAACCAGCCATATGGACATAAGGATGGAGGACCTGTTCGTGGACTTTGAAGAGGGGGAGGGTAGTGTGCGTCACGAGATAGCACTACTAGTGCTGCTGCTGCTGCTGTGAAGATACCCTGTGCCCCAGCACTCCACGAACTGTAATGTGTTCACAGACACGCTAGAAATTTAATGTTAGTGACTAGGGGTGCATAAACATTGAAACTTTAAAATAACGAATTAAATATGTTGTCTCATTCGATTTGGTCTTCGAATGAAATAGTCATATTTGTTAATATGAACATTTTGAACAGTCTTCGAATCTTTCAAGTTGTCAACGCTGTGTGATTAAACGTAATTAGAGCAGAAGTGTGATAAATTTTATCGTGGTGGCCATACTAGCCATAAAAATACAACAAATTACCTAGTGGATCATGCTACATCATTCAGGGTGGTCTTGCCTCCTCTCCAACTTTCCGGCTAAACTAGCGTTCGCACACATCAGAGTTCTGGGCATGCGAATAAACTGCTTATTTGCTACTCATACTCAATTTGTGCTTTTCATAAATGCTTCAAACATGCATTGTAGTGACAGAAACTTGCCAACATTGCGATTATATTTGGATATGAGCATACTATATTTAATGATAAACACTGCTACTTACTTGAAAAGTATACCGTTTGAGTTTGGCACTATTCGAATTGTATTTGATTCGGTTTCAAAAATAACTATTTGCAAATGCCTATTAGCCACGAGAGTGAAAAGCATCCACTTCTGCCGATGGTTGTCTCCAACTGGTTGTTTGTACTTTCGGAACTGTTTAGAAATGACCAGCAACTTCCGTAGTTGCACAGAAACACATGAAATGAGGGAGAAGGACTCCTGGAAGTGGAGCACCTACTCCGCAAGTTTCTCTCCGCACATGTTGAAAACTCTGTATCTGCACATACACTGTGCAACAATATTGTTGGCTTGCTCTTACAAGCTCAACATTTTGGTTACGCCGTGCTAGTTTTCCAACTGCTTGCAGCATCTTGGCTGGTAAGATTCTCTGTGCAACTCTTTAATTATGAAAGGGAAAAATTGTCATACGCCCAAACGTAACGCGAATCTACAAAGGAATCCCCAGACCAGGACAAATTTTCCTCAACTGCAAAAGCGTTCTTTCCGAGAAAACCATATGGGTGTCCTTTGTAGTTCCATGCTACATTCGGGTGGATGACAATCTTTCCCTTTCACGATACTTCCTCCACATTGCGAGATATTGCAGAACTGATTTGCCAAACTAAGTACTAAGGACACAAAGCAACATTTTGATTGAAACCTGAATGCATGGACATCGGGCATTGAGTTTGTTTGGTGTTTACTCGACAGGCTGCATTAAACAGTGTGCAGCGGAATGCTGTTGCATATGGATAGGAGACTTCGAAAGCATGCCTTTCTTCCAAAACTTCAGGATACAGTCAAACCTCAATATAACGAAGTTGTACTTGCAGCGAAAAACTTCGTTATGTCGAGATTTCATTAATTCAAGAGAACTCAGATGGGGAAATAAAAATAGTTCGTTACATCGAGGTCCGACTGTACTGGAAAAATGCTGGAGTGGGTTAACAAGCACTTTCTTTTTTTGATGCCGAATGCGCTGTCTTGTCACCATCAGCTGTGAAGCCAGTCTTAAAATGCGAAGCGTTGCCAAAGACTCAAAAGGACGGCGCAAACACCTATCCCATTGGACTTTTTATGTAGTTCCTTGTTTGCAATTGTGTTTTGCGCTTTCTCAAAAGGGACTCCGAAAAACTAGCTCATTTCATTATCTTAGAACCCAAAGGTGTACTGCCATGACATCTCCGACTTTTTGTTTGTTAAATGAGGGTTGTGGCACTCTT
The DNA here is from genome assembly GCF_013339745.2 of Dermacentor silvarum. NCBI lineage: Eukaryota > Metazoa > Arthropoda > Arachnida > Ixodida > Ixodidae > Dermacentor > Dermacentor silvarum. Next base: position 30,951,798 of record NC_051160.1, on the reverse strand, counting down.
GCGTGATTTTTTATGAATATCGCCGACCTGCTTAACCTCCGAAGACCTGATGACAGTTCAGGGACATCACTGCTTTTCAAGTCAGTTCTTATTTTCAGTTGGCAAGTTACAAAACAACACAAATGTTTTGTTTAAGTACCACGACTAGGTACTGAAAGCAGCATTTCCCCATGTGTGGGCAAAGCAACTGTCGCCTCATACTTTGTTGGAATCAGTGTGCCAAGTCGGTCGCGGCACGTGGCAAACATCTGGAGGGCGCAAGCAGGTTTGTGGAGAAGGGGGGAACCTCCCTCATGCGACAGGTGCCCGGGAATCTCAACCACTATCGTCACCAACGGACAAGTCGCGCGAGTTCCCGTCGAGATTGTCCGAGCCTCTTTGGTCTCCAGCAAGCGGCGAGTGCGGATTGGCTAGCTGGACGGCGAGTGCACGTGGTTAGCCTGCTACATTTAGGCTGTGGCAGACGCTGCAGCCACCCACACCCGCAACTGGCGAATTGAAATAACCAACCAGCAAGACACAGTATTGCTAGATAACCATAGTTCTTTTATACATAATGGATGTAGTTACATGACATGAGAGCAATGACAAACAAAAATACACAATCATAATCTGGCATTTGTCATGTAGTATACACATTGCTCCATGAGGATGCTTCACTAAGTCGCACAGCCTTTTGACATTAACGATGCTGCCTGCGGTCCTGTACAGACATCGCAATTCGTGTAGCGGCAGCGGTTTGTGAGGACCAGCCATGACACACCATGTCCTCGCTTCTCGTCGCTTTTCGAAACAACGACAAGACCTGCAAAAGGTGAGTTGCGCATGAGGCAACCACAGCTTCAAAGCCTCGGAAGTTGGCCTGACACACACACACATTCACACACACACATACACACACAAACAGGTTAAAATCTTCCATTTTCCTTAGCAGAACTTTGGTTTCTTCATTTCCAGAACCGACATGTGAACCATTCCGGAAAAGCGTTTATCACAGTCTCGTTAAAAAAAAAAAATGCAAGCAACACTCTTCAGCTTTCCAGAAACCGTCTATAGACTCAGTTCAGAGATATCTTCCGAGGCACACGCATCAACTCTCGCACAGCGCGCATGTCAACCCGAGGCTCGGATGTTGTGCACGCTAAAAGCACAATACCCTGCGGCGAGTGGAGGAGAAAAAAAAAACAAAAACATGGTGGTTGTGGACGATGATGGTGAGAGGTGGCGAACAATAAATAACAAGGCGACGTCATCGCAACAACCTAGGAACATGGTAATATAGAGAGTTCTAGCCGGTACATACATGTTTCAGTTAACGTTTTAGCAGAATACCAGGATGCAGCTCCTAACAGCAGCACTAACATTAAATATCTCGTGGCACCATTTTTCAAACAAATGGCATGGAACTTTCATCAGATCCTGCAGCTGCATAGACTTCAACAAGGCTGAGTTGGTAGACAATGAACCAAGGCAAAAAGCTAGTGGGAAAAAAAAATTTCAGTAGACAGGACAATTGCTGGACTAACAGATAGAGTGCTGGAGATTATTCAAGCAAGTAGCACAAGGTGATCATGGAGTTGCCTCTATGCTGGCAGACGTGCATGGCGATACCTTTGGGAAGTTCATACCAACAACAAATTTCAGTTTTCCGAAATTTCGCACCTCATGTATGCTTTCTTTATAACTGTTTCTTGTCTTTGTGGAGGATTTTGCAGCAATGCAAAGCTTCCCAGTAAGCTTCTTTCCTCGAGCATTGTCAAGCCAATAAGTGTCGCACAACAAGACATTCCTACCAAATAAATGTTGTGCAATAAAACATTACAGGACAACCCTTGTTGCAAAATGCTGTCACGAGATGTCACACCCATTGCTGCGATTTGTGCCTCAGTCCCGGCACGCCATTAAAACGCCAACATTAATACATGCACATACCAGCTAGAGCCAATTCTTTCCCACGGCAAGCCTAGCATCAGTACAGGTTGCAAAGACTCGTCGTGATTAGCACAAACAGCGCAGCGAAAGGCTGTCACAAAAGCCACAGCCATTCAAACTGTTCAGTGGCACAGCAACTGTCCCTACGCCTTTTGTGCCATCTACCGCAGTGCCGTATGTGAGATCAAGAAGGGAAGCGTATGAAGAACGCCTTTAGAGAGGCAGGTGATTAAGTTGGATCTGAACGACAGGAGGGATTATGTTTAGGAAATGATGGGCATCATAACATGTACTGCTTCTGTCAAAAGAAACGAAACCACTGGACACATGACACACTGTTGGCTTCTCGGTGCTCAGTTGGCCTCCAGTTGCATCCACACTACGCAGAAGTTCCAAAGAGGAAGGCAAACTCTGGTCCTTACTGTCTAGGGCTTTCCAGGGCCAGAAGTTCCATGGGCAATGGCTTCCGATGGCTTCATTTCTGCTCAAGAAGGCTGTATGTCACTGTAAAGCATGACATAAGCCATGCCTCCTTTCATCGGCGGCACAGTCCTATGCAGGCTTGATGCACTGAGAGACTAAGTACGGTAACTGCAGATGCTAGTTACGGATGGAACACTTGTGCAGTCTTTCCGACCTCATGCATTTGTCCTGGCAATGCACTGCATGCTATTGAATTTACAAAGGCATAGTGCACGTGTGTGAAGGATTTAGGCATGCCAAGATGTGACACAGATGAATGACCACGCTACAGCACAGTGCCCAGGCCAACTGGCACCTTGTCCTCTCATCTGAATCCAGCTTTTACAATGATGCTGCAGTGATGCAGGCGTGAAAGGAAAGACGACGGCCTAGTGGAGGGGCACAGAGTGGCAGATGAAGGCTTAGTGAGAGAGAACAAGAGTTTGGGTTTGAACAGCTAGTGTCATTAGCGAACAGACAACATCAAAAGAGAATGAATCGAACGAGAAAATGCTCAACACTTAAGCAAGCGCGCGCAACAGCATAGGCCTGTAACAAAGCTCCAGATGTGAAGCAGTCAACAATAACAAAAGGAGATGCGTGGAGAAGACGCAGGCAGCTTCGCCAAAGGCGACAAGAGAAATTGAATAAATACTGGCCGATGGAACCTTGCCACCGGCCCCAATAAGGGCTCTTCGGTCCTGTCGAATGCAATGCTTAATACTCGTCATCAAAGCATGTGCCTCCTTTTCTGTTTGGACCCTAGCATTCACAACATCAAACGGACATACGGTACAGCCATTGCTATTTCGGGCATAAAAGCTCTGCGCCATCAGCAACCACGCAGGAATGCGTCAGAGACAGTTAAGTTAAACTGGAGCTCTGGCAACGTTCATTTACACACATTAGCTGAATCCGCCTGCTCCGACACGCATTTCGGCAGTCGTTCGAGAGTAGCGCTAGCATTGGTCGAGGCACCTATGCTATAATAACCTCTGCCAATGTCAAATAGACAACTGCCATTGCTAGCAGGCAATGCTAAAAGCACATTCCCACAATGCAACACCAAGGACCGAAAAAGAACTTACAGCCCACCATGACAGCATGCCCGACCACGCTTGCATGATAGCAACCCTCAAATCACATCAGCAGTTTTGCATCCGACAGGACCGAAGAGCCACATGTCCTAACAAAGTCCATACAAGCATGGAACGCAGCAGCATAGAGCTGTCGGTGGCAACCTCGCGCCCGCCTTCAGCGGGCCTCGTCCATGGTGTTGGCAACCCTGTCGGGCTCGAGCGAACGGCAGATGGCGATGCCCTCTCCCACCGGCTTGTCATCGGTCTGGGCACACTAGGAGCGCTGCTCGGGCAAGGGAGCCAGCTTCTCGTACATGAGGAACACTATGCAGATGTTTGGGGTCACATGGAGGAAGTAGGCCGTGACACCCTTGTAGAAACCTCGCAGGCCCTCGTACCTGCGAGAACATCAAACATGACGACCGGTGGTCAGTGCAGTCGCAAGAATACGAAAAACAGCAGTGGAAATACTGCATTTTCGCACGCAAGACTCACACCAAAATTTAAGAAACCTGTAGCATAATGTTTGTGGGTGTGAAATTGGAGGATAAAGGTAGGGGGGAGGTGGACGCTAGTATACCCCAACTAGGGCTCCGTATTTCCGGATCAATCCGAAAAAATCCTATAAACACTCGCCAGTAAAATTTTCGACAATTCGGATTTATCCGATAAACTCCCATTTTAACGGTCAATATGACCCTGTTTCGTTCTATATCGAAAGGGCACGTTCTAAGCAGTCATTGATACATCGGCTGGTTTGGCCGGTATAAACTTTACTTCACGTCAACAGTATCTCGTAGACCACACCCATCGCACATTTAACAAAGGGCTTGTCGCGCACGGAGCGAGAGACGTATGATCGCTCAACGACTGTCGCAGACCTTCATGGACCTGTCGCTGAAAAGTGGAGGCAGACAGTTGAGAGAAACCTTTTCGATACACTCCAGTACACCAACGAATCGTTTTGGTAGTGTTCAAATTGTGAATCTAAATGTGAAGCACGAGTTACCCAGCGCATTCGAAACCTATGCGCCGATATTTAAGTTAGTGTTTCGTGAAACTGATGACATGAGCCACCTAATGAGTGATTTTGCGAACTATCAGAGCTAATTAATCAGCAACATTGTTGGACCCCCGGTCACTTTGGAGACTTCACACTGTCCAGTGGCCAATGCTTTCTCGCTGCGCGCTGAGTCTTCTAGCGCAAACGTTGAAAGGGCATTTCAAAGCTGATAATCACTAATCAAAAGGAGCGTGCTTACATCAGTGACAGCAACCTCATAAAGTATGATTGCGTCTATTACAACAAGCTTTAAGCTTATAATACGCACAAATGTAGGTGTTTTGAATTCAAGTATTTGTGCTTGTGTGTATATGTGTTTGTGCGTCCAAACCTTCCAGACAACAAAAATACGCTTCGTGTGTTCTGATGTTTTCGTGTTCAGATATCATTTCATCTACGATTTAGAAATTGAGAATAATGAAAAATTAACTCCGAATTTCGGAGAATTGGGGATTTACGAGAAATAAACTCCGAATTTCTGCCAGAAAATAAACTCTGAAAAACACCCTCCGAATTTCAAGAAAAATAAACTCCAAAAACACGGAGCCCTATATATAACCTCGTTATAATGAAGCGATATTCGACATGAAAATGCCTTCACTATATAGTCAATATTCATTTATAAGGATATATCCGTTACACAGTAATATCGCGGAGAAAATTTTGATTCACTCCGCTACATCCGACAATTCATTATATCCGCATTTCCCAGTAGAAAGCAGCTTCGCCGCTATGTGCCAATGCATAACAATAAAGCCTAACCTCAAGGCAAAATACGTATTGCAATGAAGCCGTGCAGCGATTTGACACTAAGCGAAAGCATTGACTGGTCATTCCAAAGCAAACTGCTTCCATAAACTTGCTGTGCCGACAGTTCGTCCAAGTTGCGTTTACAAAGGTTTCAATTTCGTTGTACGCAGTTTTCTGCACTATTCATACGCGCCAAATACTGTATTATCAGTTTGACACAGGTGTTTGGTTGACTGGTGTGACTGTGCCTTAAGCAGCTTAACACACACACAAACAAAGGACAAGTCGGAAATGTCATGCTGGTATACAAAGACCTAGACTACGACACAAGCAGTGATTTCTAGTGGTTTATTCTGGAATTAACAGGAATAAGTAGGTAGAAAACTGCAACACTTCATCTGTTCCTGTTATAACCGCACTGCCAGTATAACTTCTATGAAATCTGATATCTCTCTTCCATCACTAGCATTCTGCCGAAAAAATTTTCACTTGAACTTTTTCTTTACTATCACCTGACCCTCCGTGACGAATTCATTCTTCAGCCACATTATATATCCGACCGTGCTGACCAGGTTGGTATCGAGCCATGTCATACTAAAACCTTTCTTTACTCTTTTTTACCTCGAACTAGGCTGATGATGATGATGATGATGATGACCTCGAACTTCAAAAGATTGGAATCGCCTTCCTTTCGACATTGTTTCCATTAATGATAACACCCAATTTATATCTGCCTTAGCTAACATTGTATAATTAGGAGTTGCCATGCCTTACCATGCTTTGTCATATTATTGTACACTATGTTTTATTCTCTACCCACTCCCCTCTGTAATGCTTCGGCCCTGAGGGTAAATGAATAAACAACACACAAGAAAAGCAAATCTGCAAATCAGTGAGAACAATTAACAAGTAGATTTAACAAGTGGCATTGGGTACAAACAAGTGACTAGAGAAAATTTGACTAGCCACCACCAAAACCCAACCATGTACAGAGGGGTATGGCACTTTCCCCTAGAATTTGGTGATTGAGGCTTGGCTGCCGCATTACCCTCAACAGACATAAGAAGTGCCCCCATGATTTCTCTCGTTACCAAACATTGTTACAGTATGGTATGTGCAGGCAGTGCGAGAACGGAAGAAGACGAGGTCGACTGTTTTCCGGTACTGTGGTTCGGAGCCCTCGCTGTTGAGTGTAATTAATCACCGGTGCAGATCTCCTACACTGTCACAATATATACCAATATTTGATTTCAGTCTTAGTGAACATGGGGATACAATGACACAGGCAGCAATCAGCGACCAAACGATATAAGTCACACGACCCACGGCACTGACCTGTCAACTCTGTCAACCATGTGTCGCTTCTTCAGTGCTTGTGTCATCATCTCCCAGGTCTCTGATCATGTCTTTCGTGCTGTTCTTTCAAATAATGGATTCATGTCAACTAGCCCAGCTGTGAATCTTGATGCTTTAGCACAGCATGGACTTGTAGGGCTGGGCTAATTGATATATTTGATTAAAGCTTTAATCGCGAGTGAGCGGTTAAGTCCACATTACCAAAACCAGGCAAGCGCCGGCACTGACACACCCGTTTGTCTTGCCTGTTATATCGCCTGATGCCCGTAACTGACGAAGACTTGGACCCCTTGCAGGGGTGGCAAACGCAGGGCTTCCTTCTAATGGACATAACACCGGTTGTAAAAACAGTGATGTGCATCCTAGCAATATCAACGTTATGCGAGTATGTCTTCTCTGCAGCTGGTATGACTTGATAAGCAGCGAAACCCTCTACTGCCAGAGAATGTTGCAAGTTGCATTGCCTCCGCAGCTGAACCTATATTAGCATTTGACTTTGACATGCTTTAATGTCCATTTGCACAGTGTTCAAGTAATAATAAAGGCAACTGTTCTTTTTGCTTTCTTTAAAGTGTATGTAATGTGACAAACCACCGGCTTTGATTATTTTCGCTTAAGTATGTAAACCTACAAAGCCAATCAATCAATTAAGAGGCACCAATTAACCTGTTAAAATATTTAATTGATGCCCAGCCATAAGTGCAGAGCTGACGACACACCTCAAGATTGATTGCCTAACTCACCGAAGTGTTCGCACGACGACTTCCTTGAGGCCCTGGTAATTCTGGTGCTGATCCTGGAGGCGTGCCCTCATTAGCTGATACGGGTAAGTGACGCTCGCAGAGAGCAGTTTGGACAGTGCAGCAAACGTCAGGTACTCAAACGTGCCCTGAAAACAAGACAAGCCGGCAAGCAAAGGTCAACTGAACGTCGCCCAATTCTTGTAGTGCAGCTGCTGTCGCACTTAACACCAGACAATAAAAGAACATGAAAAACATCAGCACAGCCTGGCTATCGTGGTTAACGCTTAGAAATCATGGCTTGGGCCCTGCCCATGCACGAAAATATCATGTAAGTTATGGAGATGCGCGACTCTCACACATACCCTGATGTTTTCCCCGCATGGCTCCCATCTCCTGTAATCCGGCTTCGCCGCGTGGCTTTACGATCGGTGCGGTGGCGGCGTATTGCGGGAGATGGCACTAGTGTTGCGCAGCTGACGCCACTTAACGGCAGGGATACTTGGGCGCGAAAGGAAGAAGGCGCTTCCTCTTCGTCTTGGGGTCGGCGAGCAGCACGCATGGACGTTTCGCGCGTGCGCTGGCCCGCTTCGCGAGACCGTCTCGCGAGGCTAGGAGCAGGACACCGGTATGGACGAACACGGATCGTTCGAACGCGCCATCGTTCGCGTGACCGTACACGTGAACGACTAGGCGATGGCGTCATAGCATGGGGGCAAACATATTCGCTCACTATCCGGTCGCGGTGAGTCAGACTTCCTTGATTTGTCGCGCGCTCATGTGAATGTTCTATGCGTAGCAATTCGGCTAGTGTGCCTTAATGTATGAAAGGTGCAATAAATGCCGTTTCGATTGTTTGCACTACTGTGTTGTCGTTCCTTTGTCCCAAGAGCCTGTGTGAGACCCCACAAAGTCAGACGTCGGGAAACACCCGACACATGCGCATTTTTTTCTTTGCATTTGTTACAGCACCTTTCTGCAACTTCTTCAACTACTAATAAATGCACCTCACAGCACTCTGGGTATGATAGCAGTACTTTCCTTTAGCAGCACACTTGAAGGAATTTGTACACGCTTTTCATGCCATGAGGTACCGAAAGGATGGCAATGCTTTCTCAGCGTACAGTTTACAAAAAGAGCTTGCATTATATTAGTAAATATGAAAACGATTTTCGTGCCGATTTTCGTGCTCTGGCCAGATGACCAGCTGGAATGAAGGCACTGAAGAAAGTGACGATGAGAACCCTAGAGAAAATGGCTCCTGTAGTGGCCCACAATTTGATGCGAGGCTGGAGACACTACACTGTACGGGAGCCTTACGAATAAATTAAATTTTTAGAAAATAGGCACATTACTATGTTTTTGTTTGCAAGAGAGCTCTGTTTGTGCAGTGTTGAAAACGCATGAAATAGTTCGACTGGAGTGACCACAAAGTTGGGCAAATTCTAACGACTCCAAAGGGTTGAATGGTCTGTCCACACATTAAGAATACCCATTATAAATATGACAAAACAAAGCTTTGCATCAAAAGTAGCTACACTTACTAGCGAGTGAAATATTTTTAAACAGAATGTATCTGCGAGTTACCTCAATTATAAGTGTACGGATGTTGCCAACACTGACTACTGAGAGCATTGGTTTCACGGTTGTGAAATATTAACACGAATGGGTGCAGCTTTGGTAGCAAGCAACAACTTTCTTTCATGCTACCACACACGTGCATTGGTATTTGACGTTTCGACGATGACTGCTTCCGCCAAATTGTTGTTACGTTGCTGCTTTATGTAAGACACGCTTGCTGTATTCAGAGCACTGTGAACATAGTCTAATCTCTAGTAAACAGACATGGGGGGAATACACACATTTCTTTTTTTTTTAGTTGGCCTTGAGCGCACCCCATATAACGGATACGTACACACATTATTAACGATGATTTACATTTAGAAACAGCACACACACGGCAGAAAACTTGGAACAGCCCAAACAGAGAAGCAACAGACTGTTTTTAGATTGCAGTGACCTAGCCAACGACTTTGCCGTTGTTATTTTCGCTTGCTTGACGAAACATTTGTAAAATTGCAGAATGGAGACCAAAGTGGTAAACTTTAGGAAAATTTGGGAAAGTCGGCAAGTGTGAGCTACATACCAGTTTGGCCTGTGGCGAGATGTTAAAACGACTGCAGTAGGCCTTCTTCATCTCCTCGTACACCATGAACTGCAGTGCTCCATGGGATACGTTGAACATGCCGGGAACAAAGCCCTGCATGAGGAACAATGGAAGCGGCACTCTTTGGCGATGACTTTGCAGTGCATGCATTGCAATTGCAGAAAGCAGGTTCTCGGCTACAAAATTGTGCAGTTATTATAGTAAAGGTTCCTGAATCAAATGTTGAGCCTTCATTACCAATTTAAATCTCAATATCAACGTTTCCCACTGTCTAACACCTATATTCTAAGTGGATATGCTGGCAGGTTAGTCGGTCTGATATGAAGACGATCATAAATTACAACGACATGAGAAGAATGCATTCTCCAAATCCATTGTCAATAACCACGCTGGTAAGTGACAAACATGTACACTATAACATTAGATAGGCTATTATAGTTTTTATGACAACTTGGATGCTATTTTTGTCGTCATGTCAGACATAGCTAAATCAAGGTCTAGTTCAGTGAAAATATTGAAATACAAACTGTATTGAGAGACTTGTTCTTTCCGTATCACATATTTTCTCAACAGTTAAACTTGTATTTTTCTGTCTATGTTATGCTTTTCTAATTCTGTCCTTAGAACTCTATGTTGAAATTGTTAACGACTGCGTAATGCTTATGCAGGCTCTATTTTTCCCTGAAAGACAAAGAACTCTTCAGGCAACTTGCGCTTTAGTCTTGCTTCCTGACTTGGCCTTATGAAAAGAAAGCAGTAGCAAATTGCACTAATTGATAGAATTCCGTACAAACTTACTCGAATGAAGACTGAAACTTTAAAGAACTTTCAAAGCCAGATGACCAGTTCAGCAGTGAGTAGGGCTGGGCACTGGTAGGAAATTTAACCCATTGAATTGGATTCACATCATACAGCCAGCTTCCGTTAATTCGACCCCGACCGGACTGGGCCTCTTCGATTTTCCACTTCTAGCTACCCGCGGGCTGCCAGAGCCAGCCGGAGCGCCTTTGTTTCTCTCAGGTTGCTCTGCCCACCGCACGTTCGTTTTACTCGGGCTGGACGGTTCTGGCTACCTGCAGGCTGCCAGAACCAGCCAGGACTATTTTGGTCTGGCTGCTCTGTGGAAGTTGTCTGGCTAGCAGACGAGAAAAACGAGGTGATGAGCACTCGCCACCATCTTTGTGGGGACTTGACGGATTGCAATGCGGGTGCTTGAGGACTTCTACCTCGCTCCGTCAACTGGCCACGGTCACCTTCGGATTTTATTACTTCTAGCGTTATCTTCTAAGGTTCTAACGCACCATTCCACCTTCCGAGGTGGTGCGATACGAGCAGCTGCGAACCATTTGAAGCTTTCTTTTGTGTGTGTGTTCTGTGAAGGCTTCTTCCCGGCTGTGAACAGCGCGCTGTGCTCTCCATCAAGCGTGCATGCTATCTTCACCGTGTTTGGTACAAGTTGTAGTCTGCGAAGTTGTGAATGCTCATTCCAACACATTGCGGTGCCATTTTGGTGCATCTTTATCTGGTGCTATCCTTTTTCACATCTCGCGCGTACATGCGGCGATACCTCCTTTTTCTGCAGTTAGTGAAGGCGTCATAGCTAGCCCGTGTTCATTCCGTCTCTCTGCTGTATGCTTGGGTAGCAGCTCGAAACCGATGTGTTCTAACTATAGGTCGTTGATGTTAAAGGAATGCACTGGTTGAGTAATGGCCACACGTACTTTAGCGTATTGCTCTGATAATCGACCTATACTATTTTTCGTGTGAAACTTTTCGCTGGTGGTCACAGGCGGTATGCATTCTCTTTCATGCACCAACCGCAGCCCCGGCTCCTTCAGCACAGGGGCAGAAGAGAAGCATCATCAGCCGAAAAAAAATTTCTGAAATCGAAGCCCAATTAGGGCAACACGAAATTTTATGCATATAGGACATACCCGATATTCAGCTTTTTCATTTCTTGTCAAATGATGACAAAACGCCAACTCGAATCAATGTCGGTGAACGACGCGATCACTGCGAGCAGGCATCCTTGAGCGATCGCTTTCGTGATCCATTACATGCGATTTTACGTCTTGGCATCGGATGCATTGGAGGTCGTTTATTGTGCAATCAGCGCAATTGAAGTGCCCAGTGCGCATCCTGTGCTGATTCGCGCGAAATCTTGCAAAAGTGATCGCACTCCCAAATGCAACTATGTATAAATTTTTTAGCTGGCAACGCATAAATGGGTCCACTAACGCCAAACACACCAGCCTCGCCGGCTGCTGCAATGCTGGTAGCATGTTTACGTTTATCCCGCTGCCAGGGCTGCCAGCTGTCCCGGCGTTCGATTGTGCAAACTTCAGGCAGCTTCCGGATGTCTTGGGATTCCAGCGCACGTGACTTCCTATCAGGGCTGGTACTAGCTGGCTGACATCTGGCTTCTGACGTCTGGCTGCCAGAACTCCGAAAATCGAAGAGGCCCACTGACGAAATTGATCGAATTATCAGGCGTGTGAAATTAAACAAGATGCAGAAAAAAATGCCAAAACCCACCGCCGATTCATTTGGCAGGATTTGCCAGATTCTAACACACCCCGAATCAAACGTGTGCCCACTTTCTATGTGCCCAAAGCAGAAAACTAACATTGAAATGACATTCAAGCTCCTAAACAAAGTAGAAATCTAATGCGCACCAGATTTTTTTTAGCAAGAACAACTGGCAAATATCTAATGTGTGTTGCATAATGTCGGCCGGTTTCTTTACGTTAATGTCTCCGCAATGCCGCAGTGTATGCAGTAAGGCATATGAACGACGCGAAGATCTTGTATCTGCAGCAACTTTCGGCCCTATTTTCTAGGAGGAAAAAAAAAAAAAAAAGAGAAGGTGTATGTTAGAATTGAATAAATACCGTAATCAGACATTTTGAGCAACCATTATTGCTTGAAAATCTTCCTAGGGCAGGCCAAGAATAGGTGTTTTCAACGGGAGATGACACACGTTCAACACATTCACTGTCTTCTAAACTCCGCAGAGACATGTTGCCATTGGGGTCACCAAAGGGGTCACTGACGCGTGTACAAGCTGACCGGTCAAGTTCGTACTATCCGGCAAAGGGCCATTTTAAGATCGAAATAACCAAAGTAGGTTAATTAAGTAACCGAGGCGAGCCCATAGAAATGCATGGATGCCGACTGGGAGCCTTAATTGGTAGAGATCGGACTGAAGTCAAATTAATGGAAGTCTACTGTATATGCAAACTAAAATGTAACAAGTGGTTCATCTTTGCAAACTTAATAATAATACAGTAAAACCTCGTTGATATGATCCCGTTACGTACGATTTCCGGGCGCCAGCGTTCGCGAACACAAAAAAATGACCCATTAGAGTTATGCTTATTTTTTACAGGTTCATATGTTGCCGGAAAATACTATTTTTCGGCACCAGCGTTCAGTACATCGCCAAACTGCGATCGTACGATACGTTTTCCGGACGCTATAGATCGCATGTGAACAAGAAAATGCACGAGGCACGCGCGATCGAGAATGGTAACATAGCCATCCACCGCGGTTGCGTCACCGCAATACTCGCCCGTCCGTCTCACACGAAAACGATGGCCTGCACTCAGTTGGACACTCCAAGCGCATTTCTACCGTCGGCGTCGCCGTGAGGTCCCGTATAAAGTCCAACGGCGATAAAATCGTCGCCGCACGCCGTGTGTACGAGTGAAAGCGTACCAGAGTGAGTCGGCAATCGCGGCTGAATGTAGCGCACGCCAGGCACGGGGGCGAGGCGATGGAGAGGGGTGCGTTCTGCTCCGTCGGCTGCTGCTCACAGATAGGCCGCGCGGGCGCCGTATCTTTAAAGCGATCTGCGATGTGGGCGAAGTGCGCACGCACGCGGGCCTTATCTTCTAAGGCATGGGTTCTCAAAGTGGGTTCCGCGAGCCACTGGTAAATTTTCCCTGGTCCCGCGCTCGACAAGTGGCTAAAAGCGGCGAACACGAGGTGCGCTCGATCCAAAGAACCTCCATTACCCATGCCTGAATGCCAAAAAGCACATCACAGCGCGTAACAGCAACGCGCGAACTGCGCAATAAATACGCAAGCAGCTTGTAGCCACCCAACCTCTGAGAACGGGCAGCGCGCCTAAGCTTTCGCACTTGAATCTCGGCGGCCGTAATTTACCAACATGCGCATTTATCCCGTTTGTAGATAGGGTAGGTGCCCATAGCGTGCGCACTGACGTATACGTTGGAGGAATAAAAAAAAAAATGCGCGGAGCACCGCAAATGCGCGCCGCAGAAGAGCAAGAACGGCGTTAGCGGCCAACCTAAACAAAGCGACGCAGTCCGCATCGCCGTGGTCCTCAGCGGCAATCGTACGCGGCACGTGACTGACAGCAACGCCGAAGCGCTTCGTACCTAATTGTGCCTCTATTCTTGCGTTTATCGCCGCGCGTAACACCGCGTTGGCGGCTAGCCGCGTGCCTCCATAAGTGCGTAGTCGCCATCTATGATCGCGTCGATACCACCGCAGTTTCTTCCGCAGCGGTTGCAACAAATAGTAGTTTCGTTTGCACTCGGTGCGCACGTCGGCTGCGTGCCTTCACAACTGCGTAGTAGCCACCGTCGATAGCGACCGCAGTTTCGTCCGCACTTCTTGCAGCGAACGGTAGTTTCATTGTAACTTGGTGCGTGCGTCAGTCGCCTGCCTTCCGAACCCCAACCAAAGTGGCCGTCCATGATCGCGTCGATAGCGGCCGCGGTTTCGTCCGCAGCGGTTGCGGCAAGCAGTAGTTTCGCTTTAAGCTTTCGAAGATACAGAGCACCGGCTACATCGCGATGGACGATGGACAATTTGTTGACGAGCAGCTGAGTGGCGAAAAAATAATCGGTATGTGCGTGCGCCCGTTGGTGCAAAGCGCGTCTCAGATGAAGACGCGCGCCGCGAAGGATGTCGTGAGGCCTCCGCCGCTGCTAGCGCTTATCAGTCATGAGATGACGAGAATTTTAGCTTCCGCACTGGTCTTGTGCTAATTAGAAACAAGATTTGATGATTCAATGAGTAAATAATAGTGTGTTGACCTAGTTAAACATTTGTTTTCTTGATACCCTCGATAATTCGACATTCGGTTAATTCGGGGAAGGGGGGTTCCTTGGCACTTTATGGAGCTTAGCAGGGTTCCTTGGGATGAACGTACTCGAGAACCCCTGTTCTAAGCGATCTGCGATGTGGGCGAGATGCGCGCGCACGCGGGCCTTATCTTCTAAGCGATCTGCGATGGGGACAAAGTGCATGCGCCGAGTGCCGGTAGCTTCGGATGCGCTGTGCTTTCGACGTTTAGTTCGCGTTGAAGCGAGACGAGAGACAGCGCGAAGGTCAATTTGCCCGCTGCTGCTGGCGCGCTTTCTCACGCCGGCGTTTTCACAGCGAGTTTCCGCGGTCATCGAGCGGGGTGTGTTCATATATACCTGTGCGCGCGTGACACCGTGCTTTTGTCTATTTAGTAGTAAGCGAATGCTTACATCTTTATACAGCCCATTAAACTACTATCGTTGCTTCGTATAGCTCTCTACTAATTTCCTACGGCAATCGATGCTTCGCCTTTCGGGCGAAACTGCGACTTCTTGTCATTCCGGTAACAGCAAAACTTATGCGGGGTTGTCGCACGCAGCATTCACAGCTATCGCCGCCAACCCTATTGCGATAAGCATCTTCGCCTATCTGTTTTTCGCAGCGCGTGGTGCCGTTGGAAGCGTACGTACTGCCCGCTTTTGATAGGCGATAACCCAAACGCACCGCCGTTCCCGACTGCAGACTGCGTATCGTATATGTTGTCCGGCCGGTAGATCCCACGTAAACAAGAAAAGGCGCGAGGCGGGCCCGATTGAGAACAGTAGCCGCTGCCGCCGTATCAGCTTCCACGCAATACTCGCCCGCCCGTCTCACGTGAAAACGCCGGCGCGCACTCGGTTTCGTATTCCGGTACCAGCCTCCTCCTGACTCGTCGCACGCCGCAATCACAGAGCTGGGCCGCTATTTTGTAGCGACTGCCTTTAAAGTAATAATGCCTTTTCGCGCTTATCGCGCTTCGTCAGTGGTCAGAGCGACGGTCCGCTCGCGTTATCAACGGGATCAGCCAGCCGTGAGCGGTGGATGATAAGACTATTCCAAAATAAGTCATAAGACATCGCTACAAAATCGCGGCCCTGCTGCCACCAAACCGAGATGCGATAAGCATCTTCACCTATCTGTTTTATAGCGCCTGGAGCGTAGTGCCGTTGGTAGCGTACTGGACTCTTTTAGTAGGTATAGCGATAATCCAAACGCACCGCCATTCCCCGCTGCAGGTGAGCGTCACATTTCGCTTTGGCGGCATACGGCGTCGCCCAACAGCTCGATTTCGTTTCGGTTTCCCGTCACCGTCTTAAAGCACTACGTAATAGGAAAACAACAAAACGTGCATCGGGCCGCCGAAGCCCGACCAGGGCCGCTATCCTGTACGCGTTCGAAACGCGATTGCCCAGGCCGCGCCGATATCGCGGCCCAGGCCAATCGCGTGAGGCGAAACCGAACGTCGGCTTTTCGAACGCGAACAAGATAGCGGCCATGCTGCACGCGCGTCTCTTGCCTCGTGCGCAACGATTCGCATTACGTAGATGTCGACTACAGTTGAGTCTATCACATTTTTTGGCCACTTCGGATCGTACGCTTTTTCGGTTAGTACGTTTTTTCTCGCGTTTTTCCCTCCTAGAACGTATGAACGAGGTTCTACTGTAATAGATGTGAAACTGTGCTACAGGTCACCAGCAGCGGCGTTTAATGTTACGCCAATGACACTAAACTTTCACTTTGTATGCATATCAAGTGTTATCAAATCAGACAATCATGTCTAGCTGCTGAGGCTGAAGCAGCTTGTTAGTGTGCTCTGGCAGTCTCATCATGAAATGTGCATACTTCCTTAGTATGTTGCCAGCTCCTTGTTTAAGCCCGCGCACTAGCAGCTACGGCAGGGAGTAGATTTCCCCCTCTGCTGGTTCGAAGTGCAGTGATGGGTGGCTTTTGTCCTCAGAGACCTACATGCTCCATCGTAGTAGGAACACTAACTCAATCTGTCGTTCCCTTCCTCGCTGCTGAAGTGCTGACACTCACGTTACCCAATAATCTTGATCAAAAAAGCTAATCATGAATACAGAATTCATCGACTACTTGCAAGGTTAGGCAACCAATCAATCAGCCAGCTTAATCAGCACTCAATTGCTTTTGATGCTACCTGTTCAATATCAAGAAATTCACACCAATTTCATTACGAGTGCTTCTCCATACATTTCCAATGCCAAAAGACAATGATCATCCGTCTCTACAGCAGTTCCCGCGAACCATCTTAGGCTCTCAGACACTGGGTGGTCAGCAAACGATAGTTTGAAGAACACTGCACCAGGGTGCCATTACGCTCCTTACCCTGTAGAGGCCGGTGACCCCTTCATATTTGTAGACCTTCTGAAATGCGTCCAGCATGCCCGAGTAGCGTCGGGTGGCCGGCAAGTCCATGTGGTGGTCGGCGTACTGGAGGCACATACGGGTTTTCACCATGGTGATGGGGTTGGTGATGACTAGAGTCAGCAGCCCTGCAGCGCACATTATGGTCGCCCATCTTACCCAGACGCAAGAAAAAAAAAAAAAAAAAACTTCTAATGAGAGCATACTAGCCAAGTCTAACTTTGAAAAGGTAGATTGATCAAATGACAATGTTTACCATTCCAAACAATACCAGTTGAGCTAGGAGAAAGCACAGTGAATTGTTATGGTCTAATTTTGACCACCTGACATTCTCTGATGCAGAGCTACAACTTGACACCAACAATCTGACAAATTAAGACCCGAGTGAAAACCTTTCAACAGGGGTCAAGGACCACAATTTGCGCGCAAATGTGCAGCATGCTCCCCGCTCGCTGGCAACAAACGATTTTTGAGGAAAGAGAAAGGTTGTCATTACAATCAGGGCAGTTGCATTTCTCTCTTTTCCTATACGAAAAGTACCATGCTCATAATACACACACATTGCGCATTACTGGATGCTACAACAAACGACAACAAAACACCAAAGCACAAAGCTAGCTTTCTGATAAGATCAACCTGTGTTTGAAAAGGAAGTCCCGATTTCTCTGTACACATGCAGTTCCATCTCAGACTAAACAGGGAGGATGATAATAATGAAGGATCACACACCACACAAAAAGAAGACACACAAGATCGACTTTAGGAAGACTCACCATCTCATATTTTCCTACAAATACTAATGCGAATTTTATCAAGAAGCTTTCTAACGTTTTTGGCAGAAAAGCGGGGAGACTCTCCTGCCAACAGACTTGAAAAACAATTCAAGTCTCAAGTTACACGCGCCAGTGTGATGACACAAGCCCAATGACGTCAGGGCTTTCAAGCTATCAAAGCGCAATCCAGAGCTCGCTGTCTTCAGTCCAAACCAGCTCAAGGCTCCTGCCACCAAAGATTAGATTTGGATAGGATGCCAGCCCGTGATGATAAGCAATGTGGGGTGCCACAGGGAGATAAGTCTGGAAGATTCCGAAACACCTGCTCAGATCTCCCCAAAGACAGATGAAGGAAAAAAAAAAGAAGGTCGTGCTTTGTGCGCGAGATACTATGCCACTCGAGCCTCGTACAAAGTTAACAGCACGTGTGTGTCGTGCACAAATTCAACAGCACAGAGGTCAGACGAGATACACCACCTGCCAAGCGCAGCCCGAGAGTTGCTACTTGACGATTGCGCCTCTTGGAAAAGTACAGGCATACAAATAGTTTCCGGATGCGAGAGACAGCGTGACGCAATGGGCAGCCGCAATTGCCACCGTCCAAAACATGATAGAAAGAAAAGGCTGATGCGAGCACTGAGCAAGTGTGCAAATGAAAGCTGGACAAATGCACACCATGAAGCCTCCAAAGAGAAGAAGCATATCCTGGCTCGTCTTTCGAAACTGACTGTTTGAAAAAAAAAAAAAAACGCGTTGCATAAATAACAATTTCAGCGATCGCTGAAAACAAAATTACTAAATGGTATAGGCTCTAAATTGTCAGAGAAACTTAAGAAAAAAAAAAAAAAACCTCACGTTTACATAAGCTGACCAAAAGATGACACACACAGCTAGGAAAATACAGCTATTTCGTGAACACATTAGCAAAGCTTGCACAGCCAAGGCAATTTCATGTCGACAGCAAATTGAAATGCTGACTTTGTTCACATTTGATAAAGCGCAGTCCATGGAATTTTGTTACTTGTTGCAGAATTCTAAACTAGATGTCTTATGTTTCTGACACTGTTCACTTTAGTCAATCTTACACTGAGGACCTGAACAAAAAAAAAAAAAAAGCAACCTTTTCAAACAGTAACTAGAGTTTTATGGTCTATTAAATGCCACAAGTACCACGACAAAAATCAGTTCAACTACTGCTTAACAAAAAACATTTCTGCATTCCACATGTATTTTAATAAAGGAGGCTTAGTATTTTTTTTTTTTTCCCGCTAAGAGGCAGATTTAACCTGGCACTAGCAAGGTTAGGCCGCATGCATACAGGTCAACAGTTACCTTATTTAGAAAAATGTGTCAAAACCGCATCAGTTGGATCACGGCTTGCATTGTGAAAGCAGCCTTGTCATTTTTATCATGAAAGTTGACTGTAGATACTGGTTGCCACAGTTCATTTCAGTCACTGGCCTCATGTATTTCACAATGCCCATGGCAACCCGTGAAATGCCTGTGTCAACCTGGCAGATTTCCTACACAACGGGCAATGCCATTTTCGCTAGCTTAAAGTATTACAGAGTACAACTGTTCTCTGCGCACCGAAAAGCACAGATAAACGAGATAACAGAATGTCAAGAAATGAGTGACACTGCACAGTGTAAACAATGTTCTGTTACAATGCACTTGCACTTAGATCACAATCACAAGAAGCTTGTCAAAAAGAAAAGGTTATTAGCATTGTCAGCCGCTTTCCTCACAACATCGACCTCACTGCTGCTTAATTACGAGTTCAATGTACTAGATCTCTCTGGTCCATTTCTCGACACGACAGGTGACGCATATTCGGTCGGGTAATCTCAAGTGCAACACGCATGGAGGTTTGAGCAAAAATGTTGTGGAGATTATCTCTGATGACTACGAGGATGCGATAACGTGCTATAACTGAACTATGCATAAAACCTAGCCCTACGGTGTCTAGCCCGCACAACGGGACGGCGACTCACCGGACTCCGCAGCTGCCATCATGTGCCTCCCAGGACCAAGCTGCTTGTCGGGGCAACCATCCAGCATCCATGTCTTGATGGAATTGTAACTGCACGGGACAGTTGGCAATGATAATCATTTACAATCGGCAAGGAGACGCGGCAAAATTTTTTCTTGAGTGTCTTTGTAATGTCGTTATGAAGAAGTCAACACTTTCCCAAAGTACATGTCGAAACCAGGCCTCACCACTACTAGGATACTTCTGAAAAACACTAATCAGTTATAGACTAATAGAATATTCTTTTCGAATTATTAATTTTATGGTAATAGGCTGATTACTAAAATGGCAAAACGTCAAAGACCCCCTTTTTTTTTACTGTTGCAGATTTCAAGGTACTTTTTTTTTGTACTTGGGCCATTGTGGCCCGGCAAAGTTTTTGAAACTTGCGAAGTTCAATGTTTGGCTCTCTTAGGGTTCATAGCCCAACTTTTGCCGGTAAATGAACTAGGCTACAGCAGACACCACAAGTATCTATGATGTCAAAGCGAGCAGGTCTTGTTTCAGTGTGTTTTCCGGATTATCAAGCTCCCCCGCCCTCTCATGGCAAGAGCGGCTTTATCGACAGCATTAGCAGAAGGGCAATTGACTAATAAAGCTCACATTATCTTTCTCTTCAATGTCCATTTTAGTTTGCTTGCTTTCGTTTTCCCACTTTCATTTTATGAGCTAGAATGAGCTTGATGTTCCAAGCCTATCCGAGTGCCCTCTTTTCGTCACCCATAGACGTCTTCTAGCCATCTAAAAAAAAAAAAAAAAAAGACTACAGATGACCAAAGCTACACCTGCACTATGTGGAATACCGCATCAAGGGCTCCAGGTTACAATGACATGGGGATCTACAACGTTAAAAAAATTCAGAACATTAACTTTTGTCAATGTTGCCACTGCTGTAATGCAGCCAGTGTGTGCAGGAACCGAACCCAAGACCTCGCGCTTGGCAGCAAATTGCATTAGCCGTGGCACTTGGCCCAAGTCAGCTAATCACATTCGACCATGCATAACACAGCCAGGCAAGGGAGCAGAGTGAAACACTGCCAAGTTAATGCATGCAACTTAAGACGTAAAGTGCTGACTGGGACTAGAACAAGCAACAGGAAAATAGCAATGGAACCAAAGTCCGAAGCGTAGCATGTTATTAACTCTTTATATACGCAGCAGATCCAGATCATTCGCTATCAGCTTTGAGATTTCAACAAACATAACCAAGAGTTGAATGCACATCCAATGTAATCCACATGTGCAGCGGGTACAAAATATTGATCTCAAATTAACTATGAGGCACGCTGGCAGGATCACAGGTCAGAGCTCCTAGATAACTATGTTTAAACTGGAAGACAAAGATTGGTACAAAAATACAGCAGAAAAAAAGTGGCCGACAATGAAAAAAAAGAAGACTCGTAACTCAGACTTAATGCACAGCCGTTTAAAAGAGAAGCCATCACGAATGTCGCGTTGCATTTTTCGCGAGTGCTTGCGTCGTAATGAACTTCTTTTCAATAAGCATATAAGTAAAGAAAGGATAAGCTAATGAGCCCAGCTGGACATGTTACAAGTGAAAAACAACACGTCATTGCAATCCACAGGAAGACGCACCCCCATGAGGGGGGAAAGAGACCTTGCCCAATAATAGCGCCTCACACGCAACAGCGCCTCAGCTGTAAACAACAAGCAAATACCACGGTTGAGCGCACAAGGCATCAGGTATTGTTTACAGCAAGCCTCTCTTGACCGCGCTGTAGCAGGGCTTTGACGACATGCTGCTGAATGCATTGACAGACTTTACAGCTAAGCTGTACAGGCCCACAACGTACACACTCAAAAGCTTTATGGATTGGGCGAGCTTTTCTGCGGCGCAACATTAACTCACCATTATGCATCGTGCTTCCTTTACAGAATGCATAGCACAGCATGTGCTACGCATGCTACGTGCAGTGTAATACCGTTATATGCATGCACAGTGTTATCAACACTGAGACACTGAGTCAAGCAAAAAAGCCCATTAGAACTGATCATTATTACTACATAGTGATGACAGTACCCGTCGGAAGACCTAACACTACTTAGTGTCTACTTTCATGATCCACAAGCTTTCACAGCATGTGCATTTATAACAACATCAGTACAACAATTAGAAAACTGACGTTTTACATGCCAATACCACAATCTGATCATGAGGCACATCATAGTGGGTGGGTACTCTGGATTCTTTCTGACCACCCCGGGGGTTTCTTAACGTGCACCCAATGCACAGTACACGAGCGTTTTCGCGTTCCACCCCCATCGGAATGTGGCTGCTGCGGGATCGAACCCGCGACCTCATGCCTCCTGACTGCAATAGCCACTGAGCTAATGCGCCGAGTAACAGTACAACAATCTTAAAGTGTTGCACTCTGAGGACAAAGTGGAATTGTAGTCAAAAAGTGTAGAGTGTCCAGTGGTTATCAATGAGGATAGTGCATCAGGTCATCGTAAGCAGCCGTACATGTAATGTCCACTGCAGGACGAAGGTCTTTCCCAGATATCTCCAACTGCCCCTGTCTTGAGTCAGCTGACAAAGCGTGGTTGAGGACTGCAGACAACTGGGTGTTGCGATGAGATTAGGAAATTTGCAGGCACGTAGGACGGATTCAGCTGACTCCGTCCTACATGCCTGCAAATTTCCTAATCTCAAATTTCCTACATGTCTGCAGGCCTCGACTACGCTTTCCTTTCTCCCTTGGCATCCGTTCACTAACTCTTATACACTATCGGTTGTCCACCCTGCACAATATAGGACCTGCCCAACTATTTTTCCTCTTAAAAAGGGGAGCACTCGGTGTTGGGCCAAAACCTTTTTTAAAGATCGTTATAGTCTAAGTTACAGTGCTGAAAACTTGTCAATATATGGAAGCTTATGAGCTTATTTTAAATATGAGATTCATTTTTCTATTATCTCATTCAGTTCCGACCACTGAGCAAGCCAGACCGAGTCCCAAAACATTGCGATGTTCTGCTCTCATGTGGCCACCTTCTGTGTCACGATGTCATGACGCATACACCTAAGAAACAAAATCGAAAATGGCTCATAGAAAAGGTATTACAGTAAATTATTTAGGATGTTCTGAGGCTTGCTTTTACATGTTACACAGCTTGGAGTTCGAGGATCTTCATTTAATAATAATAATTTAAAAAAAGAGAGTCATTGATGTCATGTCAGTACTCCTATTCAAAGCATGGCATTTCTAATTCAATGTAAGGCGCAAAGTAGCAACTATACATTGGAACTTAGAAATTGAGGCAATGCGCCCAGACTTTAGTTGCAAATCCCGCATCCCATAAACTTTTGTGGCTGACTGCACTTGTTGCGGTGAACAAATCAAAAAGGAGTCAAATGGAAAATAAATCAAGGGAGGTGACCATAAGGACACAGTGCTGTGTGTCCCTGTGGTTCCTCCTGCGATGAGCTAATTGATTCATTCGCATTCGAGACGAAGCATGTACGACATTGTTAACTGCAACAGAAAACGGTGCACACAAAGTTGATTAGTGCATATTGATGACAAAGTGCAAACTGCAAAATGTAACAATGAAATGGCACCGATATACAACGGGCTAGCACGTACAAGAGAAAGTAGAGGCCCCACGAAGTACCGGCACCCCAACAGTTTGGGGCCACACCACGGTAGAGACCCCGGATTCCTTCTTCCCTGATGATCGTCGAGACGGCGTTGAGGATGCCCCCGTACTGCGGCCGGCTTTTCAGCTGCCCGTCATTAACTGTAAAAGGGAGAGAGAGAGAGAGAGATGGCGGATGAGATAAACGAGGTGCGTTGTCTCTCGAAAGACGCGCGACAATGAAGTGTACGTTGCTGCATAGATGGCAAGAGCACAGGGAGAATGAAAAAGAACTGACTTTTCAGAGACGTTGACGGCACTTGATGCAACACGCGTGGTACTGTGGCAAGGCAAAGTCAATGAACGCGTGGAAACGCAATGTCAATGCCCGAACGAACTTTATCTTTCGAGTGTTACAACTTTAGTGGCCATACAGCGTGCACCAATATGAAACAGGAAGAAAAACTGGTATTTAAATAACAGTCGACTTCGGAATGACTGTCTAACCACATTGACCACACATGCATGCTAAGCCATTTGTATATGAGAGATTCAAGCTGTGCTTTTCTTCACAGCAAGAAGGAAAAAAAGAAAAAGCAAGCGATTATTTTGAACAAGCCAGGCATTTCCTTTCATGATGAAACAGTGTACATGGCAAACGCCATAAGTTGACGACAGATAGTTAAAGAAACGGGACAAGTTCTGTTTGCGTCGTTAAACATTCAGCACGATCCATGAAAACTGAGTGCGGAGCATTCAATTAGCAAGCATTTTAACAAAGCCACGGATATTTTTCGTTGTTTCTGGTGTGCCGTTGCCAACTTCAAAAACAAACTTGAGAACAACCACAAGCGAAACCCTTGCTCACCACACGATGATATTCTTAGTATGTCAACTGCAGGGATCAGCTGTGCACATTGACTGGGGCCCAACTTATCAGCCAAGATAAGCAAGCAGAACACCCCGGTTGTTGCAAAATGGAGAGCGGTCACAAAGGAAAGACCTGCTCAACTATACGAACATTCTTTATGTGTAGTACTCTTGGTATGTCAGCGGCAAGTATATCAGTATCGGCCATGGTATATCAGCTGTGCACCCTGGGACCCACGTTATCAGCCAAGCCATGCACCGTTAAAGCCAGCTTGAGAACTGCTACGAAGAAAACCCCTGCTCGCCATATGCAAATTTTCTTGTGGGTGATATTCTCAGGTACGCCGACGGCAAGGATGTCAGAACGAGGCATCAGCAGTGTACCCTGAACCCCGTCTTATCAGCCAAGTGAAAAAAACGCCCCATGTTAACACTAGCTTGAGAAACGTGTCAAAAGGAGGCCTCTGCTGGAAGGCAAGGGTATGGGCAGGGGCTGTGCACCTCGAACCCCATTATATCAGTTGGATAAGTAGTACTAACTGTTCTGCTTATCAGCATGCTTCAGAGTATTATTAAGATAAAGATATCCACACTCAAGGCCATGGCTCAAGTGTGTTTGCGAGGAAGCACAGAGCACCGAAGTCGCTGTGTTAACCCTGTAATGCCAAGCGTATCATATATGCTATGCTAATTTGATATACCTCAGATTTTATATATATATAAGAGTTCCTGGCAACTGCATAGTTATTTGCAGAAATCTACATTAAAATACAATTTATTTTCGATTGTTTTGGCCTGGGACTGGCCTTTATCACGAAAGGCCTGGCCTTGATAAAGGCTGGTACCCAGGGAAGGGGACAAGGTATGCGCTCACTTTGTTCCCTACACTTTTCATTTCCTTTTTTGCGCTAAGTGACAATAAATCCTATGGTCTGAAATTGTTCATATTGAAACGAGTGGCCCAGCAACACGTACTACTGAGTTACGTACCTTTTATGTTGATAGCTCATCCTGACATGTCATAGTATATACACATACAGTATATTTTACGCATTTTGCACTGAGCATTTTTAGGGCACCATACTCGGCCATTAAACTATACTCTCTGCCATTAAACACACCACTGACTACGTCATACCATTCTTGGTATTCTTAGGCCATTATTGGCCCTTCTGCCATAAAACCCCATACATCATCATACACGTCAAAAACCCGATTTACTCACAGGAGGCTCAACGCATAGCCTATGTGTAGTATTTTTGTTAGACTGGAGTGAAGTTTCAGCTATGGGTAGTTCAAGAAACTACCAATTACTAATTACTCTACTTAAGATATAACATTTTGATGTAAAAATGTATTCTCCATGGCCATAAAGTAAGGTAGAGAACTTTCTATACATTTTCTTGACGTGTAACTGGAAAAAGACAGAAAAAGCTTGAAAATAAACACCGGCTAGAAGACAAACGACTTTCCGATTTAGCCACTCAAGCATTGAAGGGAAGAAGACTGACGTAAAACAAAAATTTGCATTTGATGACGCTAACAATGACAACTGATGGGAGTTTAGCTTCCCAAAGACACAGTCTGGTCATGTGACACGCACGCCGTGGTCCGTGTGCATCGGGGAATGCAGTGTTATTATTCTGACCACCTGCTGCTACTTTACGTGCGTCAGAGTACGAACGGGAGCGTTATTTTTATTTTTTTCGCCTCGTTTTTACTTTCGCTGCAATGGGAATGCGGTCGCCGCGACAGTTAGGGAATCGAACGCACGACCTCCTGGCTCAACAGCTGAAAGCCTAAATAAATGAAAATAAATTTCACTACAGTCCCACCTCCAAAAATACAGCTGGTTCCACGGGTAGTGTTCAAGGCTGCTTTCGTTTTTAACTTTTTTTTTTTCCGCGACCACCAAAACAAGCAGAATTTCCTGGGCTGCCTCGCATGACGTCAGCACTGCGCTTTGTGCGCGCGCCACCCGTAATTCTTGTTTGCATTTCGTAATTTATATACATTTCTTTTTTTGCTTCGTTTTCCGAGAACACGTTCCGAAAATCCGTTGCGGCGAATTCAAAACCAACCAACCAAACAGGTGGTGACGTCTGCAAGTCACGTGCGCCATCCTTTCGCTATCTGCGCCTACGTAGACGGGAGAAATATGTAATCGCCGAGAGACCCTCGAATTCGACCATGTAAGAAAAAAAAAAAAAAAGTGCCAGACGGTGCGAAAACACAATAAAAATCTCCCGGTACGAACGCGACCGCCGATAAGCGCGCTGTACAAGCGACAAACACTACGGGCCGTGGCAGTACCAGCATCGTTTAAGCGATTGCGATAAGACGCTGCCACGCGACAGCCACCGGGGTCAAAGAATCAAGCAACGAACACCAAAAAAACCCACGCGACACCTTCTTGCGTCATCAAAGGCGCAGCCGCTGCGGCCGGCGTACAGCTGGGGGCAGCGAGCGGGAGAAGACAGTGACGTCACCGTGACGTCACGAACGGCTCGCCGACCCGACCTTGAATCGAAGCCAAGGCCCCTCCCGCTCACTTGGCTGAGAAACGAAGTGCAAAGAAAAACCAACAATGGCCGTCGTTGCTTGCTGCTGTGCACGCGCCGAAGCCCAGTGCAGCGGTTTCATGCGAAATGATTCTTGGCACTACCTAACCGCTGTGTGGAGCAGTGGCATCGCGCAAGAAATGTTACGGCAGCGAGATTCCATTCGAAGCTCACTTGCCAAATCGGAGAACAAAAATAAAATGAAAAATAAGTGCTCTAACGATAGATTCCAGCAACAGCTGGTAAATCACTCACACACACATAGCGCAATGGTGTACAAATGATACAGCCGTGGATACAGCGGCGCCCGTTGCTCCAATAAAGGTCATTCAGGCACTGCGGTATAACGGTCGCAGGCAATGTTTAATGATTGCAAGCCCAGCTACGCATAGAATTCGTGCCGCAGCTATAAATGGCAGGTGCTACATAATCCCTTCCCTAACCCCCCTCTCCGCCAAACTTTGAGCTCCCTTTGCAATAGAGCTAGCTGTTCAATGTGATTCAATGTCAAGGAGAATTGTTTAGCCATCTAGCAGACGACCGCAACTATCGATCGTCTGCAGCTGCCAAGACGCGGCAAGGATCGCCGCGAAAAACACCTCAGCTGTTGCTCTGCTGAGCGCGAAAAAAAAGCAGTTACACGCAGCAATGTGTCGCGGAAGCAGCGGCAATCAGTCATGCGATGACGGAACGGAACCTGACGAAAGAACCGACACGTGCAGCCTTCGGAAGCAAAACCCGGAAGCACTTGATCGTGGGAAGCTACGAAAAGGAAACGCGCGTTCTTTAGGATACAAGGGCGCGAGCTTTAAGAAACAAAGCCCTTCATCGCCGCAGACCGAACGCCTTCGTAACGCGCTACGTGGGTCGCGAAGAGATTGGAAGAGCGGGTGACGCAACGAAGACAGCAGCACAGGATGCTGTGGGAGGCTTGGCAAGGCAGGAGCGCGCCGGCTCTTGCTCGCGACTCGTGAGGTCTCTGGCACTTCGGGGAAGTTATTTTCAAAGCCCGACCCTCTCTTCGGTAGCACCTATTTTTTCTTTCTTCTTTTTCTTACTTTCCTCCTCTGTTTTTCGAACCGCGGCCAACGCGCCTTTTCATTTCGGCGAAAGCGTATGACTGTCTCGTCCGCGGCGTTTGATGCAGACTGTTAAAAAGGCGCTCGTGTTTGTAGTGCGAACGCCTTTTCTTCGCTGTTCCTGGTAATGTAGGCCGCTCCAAGACAGACCAGCAATTGCACGAGAATGACTTCTGCTCTGAACGAATGAATGAAAAAAAAAAAGAAAAGAAAAAGAACGGTGTCAACGAGCGCGCTGTCCTTCAGTCAAGTCGTTCCCAGCTGACTAGGACGAGGTCTCTTCCGAACGTGTTCGCTAATGCGCGGTTTCGAGCTGCGCGCGCTGTGGGCTTTAGCGGCAGTCAAATGCAGCAGAAGCGCACGGATGGTGGTGTCATTTGCAATGGTTTACGGGCAACAACGCTTGCAGGGTGTTTGTCTGACCGGCTCGAGAAAAGAACCAGTTAGAACCAGTTCAGGCTGGTACTACAACAGTGACGGACGGCCCCTCTATAGGGGCGATCGTCCGTCAATGCATGTAGCACTACTCTCAAACGCTTTCCTCACAGAGACGCAGTAGTCCGGCGTTAGCGAGACGAGGGAAGCATCTCCGTTACGTTCGGGAGGAACGGGGAAAATAAAGAAAAGGACGTGGCAAGCGGATCTGTACGCGTTTACCCGGCTTCCTCGTGATGCTACCGCGAGGATCAGGCGACGAGAAATGCGCCGTTATAGCGTGGAAAAGAAAACATCGGGACGACATAGATGTAACGGCCACGCTGCGCGCGTTAGGACGAATGATGTAGCGGTGACGGCTTACCTGCCAGCCGGATCTTGAGCAAGTCGAGCGGATGCAGCACCAGGGTTGAGGTGACACCGCCAGAAATGCCGGCCAGGAGGTGTTCGTATCGCACCTGGGGTAGCACGAGGCTCATCGAAGTCCGCCAGCGACGGTCGTGGTTGGCGACAGCCGATTCCTTCATGGTGGTCGTCGGGCTTCCCGTCACAGAAGTCTCGGAAGAGTAGTAGCGCGCGCGTGCTTTACTTGCGCGATGTGCTAAGTACTACAATAGGGAGACTGTCTAGGGGTCAGCTCGGTCCGCAGGGTTTGGTCAGTGAAAACTGACGGCGCATAGTGTGGTACGGCCGCTGGTTACCAGCGCCGTACAAATAGACCACGCGCGGAGGCGCGAATGAATGGGCGAAAAAGATTAGCGCCGCGTACCACTCGGCGGCACACGCGAAAGCTCTCCGCGCCGATGCCTGTTTGTCGGAGGGGGTTATACGCACGTACTGCCGTACGGAGGATCGTTCCCTTTCTTCGGTTCTGCTGCGCCCTCCCTCGTTTTACGCCGATGCCCTACACCTGTGTCCCCTCCGCTGCAGGATAAGGCTTGTCAAAGGCGAGTGTGACGTCACGCAAAAATTCTGACACTCGTGGCGCGAGCGACGAGCTATCGTCACTACTATCGTTCTTAAAATTATTGTCGCTTCTCTTTGTTACATCAACGTTGTAAACGCAAAAGACATGCACTGTTTTTTAAATATAAAATACATAAAAATTACACGTAAGTTTTAAATTGTCTTTTTAAAGTTAAGACTGATGAACACTAGCGCTCTCTAAAACGTGGCGGTAGATATCGCACGTTTGGCGAGTCCTTTATATCGTCTCCTCTCACGTGGTGGGACGCATAGGTAAGCAATTGCGCCGAAATGTGCGTTTTGTGCGTATTTTTCGTAACTGCTCGCTCGTGCCCGTTAAAGAAAACGCTTTCTAAGCGTAGCCTGTTGTAACAGCACCGGCAACAACGTTCCTACAGACAGTGTTCGACGCAGCGCAACTGAACCATCTGCGTCGCTGTCGGTCAAGCCGGCTGAAGTAGTGTCAACAACGTCGTGATTCTCTCGCATTTCCTCGATTCCTGTGATTTTCGAAGCGTAAGGACGCCGTTGCCTTTCGCTCGTTCGTCGTCGTAAGTCGTCGTTACGGAGGTTGAATCGGAGATCTCATGATCGCGCGGTTCAAATCTCCGGTTTCGGAAAGCGTGTCAGTAGTGACTGCCGCGCGCGCCGTTTTGCAACGACTGTTGGTTTGACGTGCCTGCGTCATCGTTGTGTGTCTTTGCATCGCAGCAGACTCCAGCATGCCCGAGACGACCGAACCCGCAAAGATGGTCGGCGACGGCTTCAAGATCGTCCAACGCCGCGCCAATCGCAAGCGCAAGATGGCCGTGGACGACGAGGAACCTAAAAAAGGACGGCCCCTCTACCCTCCCGCGAAGCAAGAGAAACTGGTGCGCTGTGCCCAAAAATAACCCTTTTCTGTTGTGCCCCCCACACTCGCACCGGAAACCGTGTGTGCGTGTGTGGGAGATTTGTGGAAGTGGGGACGCTCTGAAATGTTGCCGGATTCGATACGTGCTTTTCGAAGCGTCCTTCATCACCATCCCAGCTAACCGTTTAGCTGTGTTATCATTCGATTGCCGATGGAAGCTGTTGTGTTTTGCTGGTCTTTCCTTCTGGTTTTTGAGTAGTTGGAGCGTAGGATGGGGACAGAAAACTGCTTGAACCGGCAGATTCCAGCGAAACTTATCGCCCGGGCCGCTTCCCTAATGCCTAGAGGAAGCAAAAGTGCTGATGTCAAAAGTATGCATAACCATGACCACGAGAAATGACCATAAATGAATCGCGCTAGCGAGAATCGAAATTGCAGGAAAGTTGCTTTATACCATGCCCCATCGATAAGGGGGCGTGGCCCTAGGTCATTAATCTGGATGGCTTGTTATAATTTAACGAAGGGTGGGGCAACAACATTTAATCTAAACTGTAAGTGCTACGTTTTGAACGCACGTTTCTACTTTGTCTGGCCACACTTGTGTCACAACAATAAACTCGGCTGGAAGATTTGCTTGTGGAATTAAATGCCTTGAAGTGTGTTTCGAATGGGCTAGCCTTTTGCCTGCTCTTGATGTCCATTTTCTAACAGTTTGCTTGAGTAGGCATTACCTCACCAATTTTGTAACCGTCCGTAAATTCTTTTCGTTGTAGTTCGGATAAAAATAGTAAAAAAATATTTGTGTACAGATTGTATTTTGGGCCATGTAATGCTTCAAATTAATTGGTATCTGGTGTCTTTTGTTGTCAGCCAATCTACACCTTATATTTCTGGCAGCTAACTTTAACAAGTTTGCTACACTTTGACAGGTTGAGGTAGCAGCTGTGGTTGCTTTGATGGCTCCTGACGATAAAACATGTGCCATGCTTGAAGTATGTTCTTGTACATAACTAGTCATGATTCGTGCAGGAAGGCAAGACCGAGATCCGGAAGATTCCGGTGCCTGCACACCGGTACAGCCCGCTGAAAGAGAACTGGCTCAAGATCTTCACGCCCGTCGTAGAGCACCTGCACCTCCAGATACGTTTCAACCTGAAGTCCCGCTGCGTTGAAATTCGGGTGAGCTCAGAAGTTTCGCTGTTGTTGCCTTGAGAACTTGATGCACAAAAGCTGCCTTTTACATCACTAGTTTTAGTGAAGGAGTGCACACTCTGTGCATAAATTAACTGATCAGTTTGTTGGCACAAAATTCTCACTAACGTCTAAAATGCCAGCATCTAAAGCCCTCCACTTACTAGGTGTTTTGCACCTTTATCGCCAGTAAACCTTGAATTGAAGCTGCATCAACATCTGAAGATATGGGTGTGGTGTTCTGTATCAGGGGGGGAAAGTCTTTCCATGATAGAAGCATTGGCGGAGTGGGTAACACAAGGAACCACAAAGAAGTTACATGGGGCATGTTTTTGACATACTTCCAGCGTGTCACTGCCTGATGTCAGCACATTGATTTTCAGGCTGCATGATCTTCATAATGAAAATGCTGACCATCAAGTATCCGGTTTATTTGGCAACTAATGTTTAATTTAGCTGGGATTGATCATTTTGTAGTATTATGGTGCAAATCGGATTTGCGAACACTAAGCGATGCTACTTAATGCTGCTAAAATTTATTCGTTTATCAGTTGTGCTGTTTGTCAAACATCGTCTTGTCACACTCTAAAAGCAGTTTAAAACCTTTTGGGGCATATCGTTGTCTCACAACAATAATTGTCATCTGTGCTGCCTGCGCTTCCTTTCACTAACGCCGCACACCCAGAAATTACTGGTCACAAACAGCATGTACGTTACCAGTGTGACATAGCATTCTTGACAGGAAAGTAGCGAGTGCAGAGATTTCAAGTAAGAAAACGCAAGCAAGGCAGATGATGTCTATCGTTGTGGGACAAAGATACACCCCTGGGGGTGTAAACTGTTTATAGAGTGCAAAAAGCGTGAACGTTTGCCAACTAGCCCAAGTTTCCTTGCTACTTTTGTAGTGTAATCGTTGCAGCCATTCAATGCGATCGTGATGCTGGTGGATGCTGAAATCATTTCGGTCGCGTGTCCTTTCTAATATCCATCAAGACTCTCATTGCGAAGCTACTTCGTTGTTTCTCTTCCACTTTTTTTTTTTTTCAGCAAAATGGGAGTGCATGAACTGCAATTAAATCTCTATAGATTTAGTCTTGCCATAATGGTGCCATTAAACTGCTTTGTTTCACATGGTTTATTTGCTATTTCTGCGTTGTAATTGTGGAACATGTGACACAATTACAACGTGCCTCTAAGTGCGCAAATTGGCTTCCTACGGCGAAAAGCATGCCACATCAGTGGATCAGTGGTATTTCTATGTGCCTGTGTGAGTTAGCTATCTTTATGAATTGGGGGGGGGGGCTGTATTGCATGCTCGCTCGAATAGCTACATATCTCTTTAAACCCTCCCCTTACTTAATGGTCCTCCCGGAGCACCTGTAAAGTATTATCAATAAATTGTTTCTTATCTTTGCAGACATGCAAGGAGACTCAGGAGCCCAGTGCACTGCAGAAGGCTGCCGATTTTGTGCGGGCATTCACCATGGGTTTTGAAGTTGACGTGAGTCGCACATCCTTTCTTTTCTTTCTATTTTGCCCATTATGTCACTGTAGATTGGATGTAAGCCACTAAAGTTCTTGCTCAGCAGTTTGTCTTGTGGATCATTGTCATTTAGAAGAGTGAGGGTGTAGGCCATTTAGTGATTCATGATTTGGGAAGTTTACCGCAAAAAACACACGAGACGAAAAAAGAGACAACACGAAGCGGTACTGACAACTGTTGAGAAACGAACGCCGAGCTCATATAAATCGGACACACGGGTGCACCCGAAAATCGGATCTATGCAAGCTTGGCGTTAGTTTCGTTAAGTCAACAGTTGTCAGTACCGCTTCGTGTTGTCGAGTTCTTCGTCCCGTGTCTTTTTTGCGGTAAACTTCCCAAATCATCATTGTCATGTCACAAGGTGTTGATTTTGTAATATATGGGTTCTAACTAAACCACTTTGATTCTAGTCTGAGACTTAGATTGTGACGGCTAACTACTCCAGAGTGTTCACACCCTGCACAGCTCGGCCGTGGCAGTGCAGAGGCACGCAGCGAGCACAGCCGTACAGCAAATGCATTTTACCCCAAGACAGCTTTTTATTTTGCACACCAGTGATCTTGCTAGATACAGGTTGAGGAGGTCTGTACTTGCGGACAGTTATCTGTTACGATGAAGCAAAGGCTGTGGAGGCGAAGCACACACGGAACGGCGCACATGAAAATAGGTCCGCAGTCTTACTCTTGTTTGTTTACTAAGCTGGGGAAGAGGAAATGGGGACATCCGATTTACTACAGCACTTGCATTAAAATAAGACAAAGCACACCACTCAGCGTTAAATTTGAATTTTATTTTTTCACATTGCTCTTCCGCATATTGGAAAGTTTGTGCAAGGCTGTCGTAACTGGCAAGCTACACTGATTCAATATCTGCTTCAAGAAACTGAAACAGCGCTGTCAAATTCTGCTAGACTACTTGGCGTTATAAGATGTGCAAACGATGCTCCGTCCCTGTACTTTTCCCTTCATCTTCATCGTTGTTATAGTCACAAAGAGTTATAGTCGCGGCTGGAAATGTTTGCTGTGTGTCACGGTTAGCAAACACACATTAATGATGGTAAAGAAGAGCTGAGGCGTTTACGTGTGCTTCTCACAACCTCAAAAGACACTTAGTCTGCTCATTTGTTGCAACAGCATCACCATACCCGGCGCAGTGGCTCAGTTAGCTAAGGCGTTGCGCTGCTGAGCATGAGGTCGCGGCGGCCGCATTTCGATGGAGGCAATATGCAAAAGCGCCCGTGTGCTTGCATTGTAGCGCTCATTAGAGAACCCCAGGTGGTCAAAATTAATCCGGAGCCCTCCACTATGGCGTGCCTCATAATCGGAGCTGGTTGTGGCACGTAAAACCCCAGAAAGAAGAAGAAGAAGCGATAGCACCACATGACTGCTACATCTCGCCTTCATCACGCTATAGAAAAGGTACGGGTGAAAAAGCTGTTTGTTTGCTCGTTGATGGGGTACACGGCAACTTTTCGGTTCCCACAAATTAGATTTTGTAAAAAAAAGCCAGACTCCCATGCGAGCAGTTCCATGCACGACTGACCACACGGCAGCGCCATGCAACAAAGAGAGCATTGGTCTAGCTGATCAGTTGCCGTCACTTGCCCCGTTACTCATTTCCGTTTCGCCAGTGAAATACCAGGTGACTGAGGCTGCGCTTCCGGTAAGTCGTCGCACCTCCTGCGTATGTCGAAATAAACGATGTCTTCTCGGCAAGCACAATTTGGCATGCTTGTCACCACCAAAACTGTGCTGTGTGCGCTGGCCTGAAAAAACGAAAGAAGTACCTGTTTGCCATTTTGTGAAATAAATGCGTCGTTGAAACGCTGGTACAAATTGTTTTCACGTAGTGCCATGGGATAAAGCTTCGTGCAGCTTATGGGTCTACTTGGACGTGTCTGTGCAGTGTGGCCTCTGTAGCACAACTGTTGTTTGAAGTAGCTTTGTCGTACAGGTTTCTTGTTGGGCGAATTGGTTCATGACTATGGGTGGAGCTGCCACCAAGCTGGGTGGGAAACCACCAGAGAATATAGGCAGAAGTGCACGGGGGAGACAGTTGCGGACACATCAAGAAGGAAACAGTTTGGCCTCCATTGAAGGTGCGTTCACACGAAGGACAAGAACAGTAATTTTCGTAGCGGACAGTCATGTGACACCTGCGTCATCACAATCTTGCTGCCCTTGTCAAGCTTGGCTTTATCCACTCGCAGGCCGGATAGAAAATGCATGGCGATATTATCAATCCGTTGGTGGTAAACACATGTGCAATAGTCGCAAGGCGTGGCTTATATGAACTTTCCCCCATGGGCAAGGTGCACAGAAGAATGCTCTCGCGCGACTCCAGTGCTTTGGCAATGTGCGTAAGCGTTGATGTCGAGAGTAAGCATGAAAGGAGGAAAAACTGAGGAGGGGCCCTGGCGTCACTCTTTGTGAAGCTAAGTGACGTCGGAAGTTGGTGTTACTCCGCCATCATGTCTGGGCCAAATTCTGCTCTCTTGTTTACATTTCTCGCCTTCGGCACGAAGTCACGCCAGGCTGCACGCACGTTTGTGCGCCGTTGTGATCCGACCAGGGATTCCAATCACGGTGTATTCCATCGCAATATTACCTGTGGCAAGTTCATCTGCAGTTTATGACAACAAACATGTATGCTGGTCGTGGCTTTATAGGAATCGTTTTTGCTTTATTGAACACGTTTCGGGCAGCCAGTCACTGCGGAGATGTGACGAGCCACAGCGCGCCGGCGAACAGTCGGGCAGGGGAGAACGTTGTTACATGTTTAAATACACCGACTGCGGCCTGAGGTATGTTGTTCTTACTGTAAGTGACGCTTCACGAAAACCAAGCTCTGCAGTGCGGAACAGTAAGCACGTATGCGTGCGGCTAGTGAGTTGATCGGGCCTATGTGCGACTATCAGCCATTAGATGTGCGTGCAGGCGTATGTTCATCTGTCGAGCCTTGTTCACTCTTGCACTGCATCTGCCAACCTTGACTTCCCTGTGCTCCTCGAGCACACAGATGATCACTGCAGTAAGGGGGGTTCGTCCCTTTGTTACTCACAGCAGCCGCTTCTTTCCCATCCTCCATATGGCTGTTTTA
Organism: Dermacentor silvarum; assembly: GCF_013339745.2. Taxonomy (NCBI): domain Eukaryota; kingdom Metazoa; phylum Arthropoda; class Arachnida; order Ixodida; family Ixodidae; genus Dermacentor; species Dermacentor silvarum. Next base: position 30,915,768 of record NC_051160.1, on the reverse strand, counting down.
CTTGCCACAAATGCATTGTCCGCTGTCAAAAGCAGGAACTCTGCACAGCTGTCACTAACGTGCAAGGAGTTTATCGTACATATTCTGAAGCACAGTGGTTTCAGTCTGTGATGACACGTTAGCATGAATCCACCGAAGACGGGAAATATATTCCCAGCTTGTCCTTCGTTCGTGGCCTGGCACGTGGTGTGCGGCATAGCATGCACACTCGTTTCATGCTTTCGACTTGACTCCCAGTCCCACCTGGCCCCAACAACAGCTGGGAGAGCACAGTCTATATAACACAGCCGAACAAAACAGGCAGACTAACGCAATCCTGCAGACACGCCCCCTCTGCCACGGTACGAAACCTACGAAGCAACACGTGTGAGCGCACACAACCATAATAAAGCTGCCATTGTGACCCAAGAACATGGTCGCTACAGCGAAAAAATACTCGAGTTCCTGCACACTTTTCACCTAGCGCGTGGAGGGTGTAGGGCCTCTCCTCAGTTTTTTCCTTCCTCCATGAGAGTAAGCATGTGGATTCTGTGCTCCAGCTGTGTGAATGGAATCTTGTCCGGTGGCACCTGCGTAACGTGATCGCAGGAGTGTTTGGCCTGCGGAGCGGTCTGGGCTTTGCCCCCCGCTTGTGGATCCGGCTTGAGACGCAGCCATTGACAGACCAGAAGTTCTTATGCACAAACCGGAGCACGTCACGTTGGCCACACGTGTTATGCCACTCTCCTATGTTGCTTCATGATAGACAAATGGGGTGAACTGGTTCTTGATATCGTAGTGCTGCCAGGTCTCCTAAAAGGAAGCTTCACCTCGGAAGCCTCAGTTTAAATACATGGGAATGAACAAGTCATTTTGCTTGTCATTCACTGAAATGAATTTGAAGTTTGTTTTGTTTAAAAGAAAGTTAAAAATGTAGTGACTGCAGGAAGATTCTTTCATTAGGCCATGAATTTTTCTTAACAAAAACTTGTAAAAGTTGTAAAATTGAAAAAAAAAAGGAAGTACCAAGTTGTTAGCTCTGTAACTCCCTAATAAATAACAATATCACAGTTTTGTAAACTGCACTTATTATCTAAAGAGGGCAATATTGATGTATTGTACGCCACTCTGAAATATGTACCACTAATTTGCGAGTAGGGCTTTTTTTTTTTTTTTTTTGCAAGAAAACTTGGTTTTACTATGCCACACAAGCTGTAAGCTTTTACCAGATTTGTCCGCCTTTAGGTGTTCTAACCGAAGCAGTTTACAGAACTGTGATATCTGTTTTTGGTGCAACGTTACAAATTTGTAAACCACGTGCCTAATTTTTTTTTTTTTTTTACATACCAATTGAGCTCTGATCTAAAGTTGCCTCTTAACCCGGTCACACGGAAGATGGAAATTTCCTCAGTGGGCAGCAGGAATTGATGTAGAAAGCTAAAAGACGAGTTGTGTGCCCCACAGTTTCTTTTTTCGTGTGCCTTTCTTTTTTTTTTTTTTTTTACATGTGCATTCATTGATCCTTTTCTTGCGTACGCTTGACGACCCAACTCACAGCGCTATTTCTGGTTTCGCTCTCCCTGGCAGGATGCCCTGGCTCTGGTTCGCCTGGATGAGCTCTTTCTCGAGTCTTTTGACATCCAAGATGGTGAGTCTATTTTGCATGCTTGCGTTTTTCTCGGAATTAGAGTCTAGTCTTAAAGGGACCCTGAAACAATTTTGACGATTTCGTACAAAGTTACTGAGTCGTTAGGGTAAGTCTCTGATCGTTAATTGACGCATAGTAAGCGCTACAGGTAGAGCAGTGTAATTTATTATAAGGTTCTAAAAATATACGTCACTACCAATTGCAGCACGCCGCTCTCGTGAGTTTTCAGCCGCTGCACACCAAGTGATGCGTGGTGGCCATATGACGTCGGTAGGGAGAGCTATGCGATCGGCAGCTCAGGGCACGTCATTGATAATTTATGGTGAACAAATGCTGTTTGTAATAGTTGGAATGTTGGTTAATTTGTTTCCTATAAAAAAAAGGAACAGGAAGAGAATGTGTAAGGACAATTTATCACTACACTCAAGCACTTCCGGCAAGTGTCGTCTGCTTGCATTACAATGTTCTCTATGTTGATGCGAACTGCGTGGTCAGGGTTGATCTCGAGCTTTATTTTTGCGAGCACCATGGATCGCCCTATTTAGGTTGTGGGCTGCAAATCTAGCGATCGGCGGCATGTCAAGCCGCGACACGGTGTCCCTCTGCAAGGCAATATGCGAACGGAGTGGTTGCCGCGCATCGGGCTGTCTGTATCCGATCAGCACCAGCATCTACGCGTTTGTGGCCGTCACTTCACGCCGAAGGATTACTACCACAATAAGAGTTTAGCGTATCCGGTATCCGGGTAAATGCAAGCACAAGTGGACTGGGCATTTTACGGGCTGAGTGGAGGCTGAAACGTGAATGGCGTGCACGGTGCAGACGCCTGGTGGCACAAAGCTATACCAAACACACAGCTAATATAGCAGTAACCAAGTGCATTCTACTTTGCTGCTGGTGTAAATTTTCGGCAGGAGCGTAATCTTGAGCGTGTTATATTAGCTCTGTGTTTGGCTGGTTAAGCTCAGTGCTACCAGGTGGCTTGGGTGATCGGGCCACTCATGTACATCTATGCTAAAGCTCTTTCATCGCAGTGGTAGTAGTATGGAAGTGCTTTAGTTTAGGCCTTTGCCCATCCATCAAAATACCCAGCTTGCCTGTGGTTACCGCAATAGAGAACATGCTCTGTGCTGCGACCGAATGCTCACAACGCACGCTGCTTGGATAGCTCTCGCTGGGGATCGACGGCCAGGTGGCTAGTGGAGAGGTTGGAGAGGCTTCACGAGCTGGCTCCAAGACAACCTGAAGTAGGCGACACAACGTCGCATCAGGACACGGTGCCAGTGAAGGCGGAGCTTAGCCCCAATCACTCGGCAAACGAGTTGAGGAGAAAAAGCAGGGCTAGAGAGGAGGGTAACTTGTAATCGTCCGTAGACCTCTTAACATTAGAGGCCTCACTTAAATTGTGGCGCGAATGTTTTACTGTAGCCGTACCCTACGCGTCTACAAAATTTGTCCGAACCGTTTCGAGACCTTTTAAAACGTCACTGTTGTAGTGTGCGTTCACAGGTAGCAGTCTTTCAGTGTTATAGAAGAGTTCATCATCAATTGGATTAACCCAACTCAGGGTTACTGCTTGCTGGGCTAGTTCGTTCATATTGTACAGTTGAACCTCGATATAACGAGGTAAATCTAAAATGTTTCTCGTCGATATCATTGTATAACAAACGTACCGTATTTACCTGAATCTAACACGCACCTTTCTGAGAGAATGGGTGTGTAAATTAAATTGCCTGCGCATTAGAATCGGATACGAAATCAAAACTGGGTTACTGGCATAGGCAACAGCTGGCGACAGAGCACGATTTTGTGCCAGTTGCTGTCGGTTCATTTTGTGCTCAGCTAAGATCCTGAGCGTTATTTTCAGCCAAGAACTTTCGGAGATACTATCACTTTCATGAGATTTTGCGCGACTCAGCACCGGGTGTGTCAGCATGAGCTCGCTATCTGCGCACACTGCTAGGAGCGCTGTTGGACTCATTCTTAGACAAGTCCAATGCGGAGTCTCGCGAAAGTGATGGTAGTACTATCTCTAAATGTGATCGCTTGACAATATCGCCCCTGTGTGCTTGGTATCTGTGGACAATGGAGTGCAAAGGTGATGACGGCATGCCGCTTTCATTTTGCGAGCTCATTGATAAGATAAAAAGTTCCCCCTCTGTGAAAGTAAATTATGCACGTCTCGTTACTTCTGATCGCGAACGTGGGGAGCTTCCTATATTCTTCTTTTACAAATCGGCGGCAGGTTACTCTCAGGTGCACGTTTATTTTCTTGCTTAAAAGCTCGCAAAAATTGGGTGTGCATTAGATTTGGGGCTGCATTAGAGTCGGGTAAATACGGCATGCTTATAACTGGGCTTGTGCGAAGCAAAAGCCGGAGCGAATAGCTTAAATGGTTGTGGGATTTGCATAAAGCCTTGACCCAAGTGCCACATGATAACTAATCCTGGAAATAAAATTGTTTTTTATTTGCAAGGAATGAAACAGTTCACTCCCTAGAGTCAATGTAGTTTCAGTGTACTGTTATTCAGGTATTTTCATGATTGATTTATAATGCCAGTAGCACAGAAAATTCATTTACATGCTTTTGCTCAGTTTCGTCCTTCAGTACACTAGAAATTTCGCAATGGTCGGTGCCGCGGGAGTGTTTCACACTTGCCTAGTCGTAATACAGACGATGGCACGAAGTGTGATGTTGACAAAGGGGCTTTGATGTCATTGCAGTTACTGCAGCATGGCATTAAGCTGGTCATTGTTGGGTTCATGCAATGGCATGCCTTGTCGGTGTGCAAGTTGAGCCAAAGGATGTTTCGTACCCTAGCATTTTCCTCAAGGGCCTGATCGCATTTGATGGGTGCAAGTGTCCAGGGCACCGAGTCCAAAGCGCCTTTCTCTCTCTTATTTTTTTTTTTTTTTCACTGCCCATTAAGCTTAGAAAGGCATGCAACACGGTATTGGTCTTTGCGAGTTGGCCATGAGCGCTTTTTGTTGCCTCTGCGTTCAGTGACAATAGGGAACTTGTGTTAATACTAGCTTGGTGTTAAGAAAAAAACTTTGAGCAGGTTCCGGCTGTCACCAGATGACTTGCGCTTTGTTTGCAGAACACTTGCTTTTTTCTGCATTGATGAACTTTGTGTTAGTGGATGGTTAACAAGCAACCGTGTTTTTATTCCTATTTTTGTGCTTTGCAGTGAAACCTCTCAAGGGGGACCACTTAGCCAGGTGCATCGGGCGACTGGCAGGAAAGGGTGGCCGGACCAAGTTCACCATTGAGAATGTCACCAAGACCCGTATCGTCCTCGCCGACAGGTTAGCCTCGTTTGGCATACTTTCCCACAGTGCACTACGTGTGCGTGACGAACATGCTTCTGCAAGCTAGCATTTTCCCCAACCGCTGCAGCTGTTCAGTGGCTTCAGTGTTCTGTTGCTGAGCAATAGGTCCGGGTTCAATTCCCGGCTGTGGGGTCCGCATTCTGATGGAGGCAGAATGTAGCAACTCCCGTGCACCAACCACTGGATGTAACCTTAACCTCTTTTAGCCTGGTGTGATGATTTTATGACATATTGAATCTGAGCTGCTAAATCTTCCAACGGGACACTTATGCGAAAGAAAATCCAGATTTTGGTGCTTGGTATACTTAACCAGCAAAAGTATGTTGATGTGTTGCCGTGTTTTGACCCAGAAAAACATTGCTCTGCACATGGGGATTTCAACGGTGGTGAACGCTCCGGGAAACTCATGTGAATACATTCATTCAAGCGCACAAATAGAAGTCATTATCTCTGGAATACGCTTCTACAGGCTGCGATAAGGTGTAAAATGGTTCACCTGCCGAGCGAGATTGTACAGTTTGCGAACATTTGAATACTAAAGGCATTCTTTTTTTGCTAGACATTTTCAGTTTTTCTTGAAGCCCGCATTTCACTCGCGGATGGTAAACGATATAACACTAATTTTGGATGTCCTAAAGCATAGAAGTGTTTCTAACAGCAACTCGAAATGTTTTCCTTCAAGTGAAAAAAGTTTGTGATAAAAGGTTAAAAATCTCCAGGTGGTCAATATTAATGTGCAACCCTCTACTGCACCGTCCTGCATAGCCTATGTGTTGCTTTAGGATGTTAATCACTATCGGCCAAACATTTTTTTCCACGCTTGGGACAACCTCAAAAGAATGTCCATTAGATATTGTACAACAGGCAATAACAGCTGGCATCTGTTTTATGTTTTCCTAGTTACATTTGTTGAAAAGCATTTGGTCATTGTTCTTTCTTTTCATGGAGGCCAGAAGATGTCCAGTTTCCAACTACCTTCCGATTGTTGGCTCTTAAATCAGTCCCATTAGACTTGTTGCTACAGTAAAACCTCGTTAATTCGGATTTCACGGAACCGAAAGAAATGTCCGAATTAATGAATGTCGAATTATCGAGGGTATCCAGAAAACCATAAGCAAATGCTTACTACGTCAGCACGCTGTTATTAAGTGAATGAATGAGCAAATTCTGTTGCTATTTTGCACAAGAGCAGTGTAGAATCTTCAATTCTCGTCATCTCATGCCTTGATCGCAGCTGCGATCGTGGTCTCATGACTTCCTTCACAGCGCGACTTATGCACACGCCTTCGTTGGCGACACCACACTACCACATGCACTACCACACGCCCATCCCGATTATTTTTTCACCAGTGAGCTGTTCACCAACAGATTGTCCGTCCATCACGATGTAGCCAGTGCTCTTCAACCTTGACACCTTTGCACCAAGTCAAAACAAAAGTGCCGTTCACTGCCACAACTGCGGGCAAAACCACGATCACTATCTACGCAATCATAGATGGCGACTATGCAGTTTTTTAAGCACGCGGCCGCTGCGTGCGCCGAGTCAAAACGAAACTACTGTTTGCCGCAACCACGGCCGCTATGAACGCGATAATGGATGGCGATTACGCAATTATGAAAGCACGCGGCCATTGTGGTGTGAAGCGCGGCGGTAAACACAAGAATGAAAGCTTCAAAGGCCCCTGCAATGCTCTTGCAGGAACGCTTCTATGTTCACTTCCTATGTACCTCTCGTACTTCTAGTTGACAAAAGCAGTCATCTGGTTCCAAAGCATCCATGCATTGTGGGGAAGCCATTGCATAGTGTTCTACAAACAATGCCCTTACTGTTTGAACCTGTGCAGTGTGGATAAAACTTGAAGAAACACCTAGTTATTATACAAGCACTGATTAATAAGCTGATATTATGTTCATGATAATCACGATCATGATATTCTAGTTGACATTTAAGAGGAAAAAATGGAGCTGGTCAGGCCATGTAATGTGTAGGATGGATGCATAGAAAGCTAGGTGGGGTGATGAAGTTAAGAAATTTGCAGGCGCAAGTTGGAATCAGCTAGCGCAAGGCAGGGGTAATTGGACATCGCAGAGAGAAGCCTTCGTACTGCAGTGGACATAAATATAGGCTGATGGTGACGCTGATTATGTTCAAGGACTATGCATGTTTGTCTTTAGTATGTGCTCACCTTATGCACAATATTTGAATTTTCTTATCCTGGAAACACATGAAGTAGTACATTGGAACTTTAAAACATGCAAAATATACTATCGCTCCGCAGCCCGCTCAACTGCTATGCAGCCGTGTATGCAATGAAATTTTAATAAAACAACAGAAAAAAGCTATCCGGCGTGTGCTACATGCGGCTTTTTAGCGCCTGACGTGACAGCCTTTACGATAGCCTCTCTCAGTTCTAATGTGATGGTCTTTCGCTTCTACTTTCCACTTGGCTCGCTCGTATGGTCTTGAAACCAGTGAAACAGTGACGTGATCGAAGGGAACAGCTATTATGCTGCGATGCGAACGAATCCTGTCGTGATCAAGCAGCACGTGGCACACAACACTGTGCGCTGACAATGCAGCTGAGGCAGTATTGTTGGGTGACCTCAATGACTTTCGGAGATAGCTTCACTTTAGTGAGATTTTGTAAACCCGTTGAAGTATATGGCGGACAGAGCTTGGCACAGAGCCAAAAGCACTGTTGACCATATACACAGGCACGTTCGGCCCATAAAAGCAAAACTACCCGATTCGTGGCTCTTTCGTTGTCCCGTGGCCCCGTCGTGTGAGTGCGCCAGCTTGCCTTGGCCGGCTTGTGGCCTTCGAGATCGCACTGACACAACCTCGGAGGTCGTCACGTCACGTCTAGCTGCGCCAGCCAGCGTGACGCAGTGCACCGAAGTGAAAGAGAGAAGTGGAGGCAGTGGTATTTAGCACACCGCGTGCAAGTGTCATCACCGATATGCAGCGCGGCACAGCTATCTCAGAGGGCGCACCTGCGCGCCTTGCTTTTTCAGCTATGCACTGCAGTAAGGGAGAAGTACGATAAGAGAGGAGTGCTGCTCGTGCGCAGCGGTGAGAAAGACCAGTGTTGCTCGACTGCGTATTCGACACTGGAGTGCTGAACTCGGCGGAAAGCTAGACGCTTAGTGCGCAATGGTTGATATTTTCGGTTTCTAAGGTTAATCTAGTTCGTTGTATCCATTGTCAGAACAGTCTTACTTTGGTAAAAGAAGCTTTAACATACATAGGCCTCTATGGGGATTTCAAAGGGAGGGAATTGCGTTTACTTAGTTATTTCGTTATATCCTGTTTCTTTGTAATGTGGTTCAAGTGTAATAGGTGAATTGTCGTTTAATGTCATGTTTCATCAAAACTTTGTGTCCCCATTTATGCGTGCATTAAAGCTCTGCTATGCTCCCTGCATGTCAGCATGTTGCCTCATGTAGTTGCTCATTTCATGCAGCAAAATACACATCCTTGGCTCTTACCAGAACATCAGGGCGGCGCGGACTGCTATCTGCAATTTAGTCCTTGGTAAGTGAAAATATTTGCTGATTTTATAAGAAGTTCGTGAGGATTAGCACAGAATTGCATGTCTTCAACGTGTATGTCCTATAGCATTTTTAATAGTCATACCTCGTCATAATAAAGCAGCATCCGACACAAAAATACCTTCATGATATCCATTATTCATTACAAGCATGAAAACTGATATTGGTTAAAGAATGCACAATCACGTCTCTGCAATAGACATGCAAGTGTAATTGATGGCTCTTGGTGGCTTGCTGTGCCGATGTAGCATTGTAACAACAAATTACATAAACACACTTTGCGCTGTCGCTAATCGGTGCGATGTGTGATTGGAACTTTGGCTTGCTGACTGCGGTCCAGCATTTACATATACCACATCTGAAGTACAGTGCCACATTAAACATAATGTAAGGGGAGAGATAAGATTGGGCACAATATTTGGTGCAAGGTTCCAAATTTAACACTAGCGTTTTTGAGCTCATGTGTGTGTGTGAAAACTTTATTTAAAGAGGTCCGGAGGCTCGACTTAAGCCGAGCTCGTCATCTAACAAATAATGGTTGCATGGATATGCCTCCAAATGAATGGTATTAGTGAATTTTTTCTGTGCATATAAATGTACAAGTATTTCTGGGTACCTTTCTACTATAGTCAACTGTACGAAAAATGAAATTTGTCAAATGGTCTAGCTGATGAAATTAACATGTTCCGCTTTTTTTTTCCCCACAGGCAAACCACCATCGAAGGTCTATGGAACGATGCGGCAATTGGCAAGCCGTATAGGAGAAAGGTTCTAATTTATTTGTGTGAATTTAGTTGTGGAACAAACTAAAAACTAGGTACCTAAAAGAAGCTAGTCCCAAGATCTGCTACCACCGCACCGGCAGCAAGTGGAATGGCTCTTCCCCGTTTCAGCAAAAGAAACGGCAGCTGCTGGGAGAGGAGGCACTTGAGATTAAAATGTGTGGAAGTTGGTTTCACATTTGTGCTACATTCTTTCTTTTTGCGCATCTGATGATATCGCATGCATGTCTTTTGATGCATATCAATGTCCAGCACGTCTTTAAGGGCCTTCCCTTCTGTCAATGGTTGATCGCTCCATATGGGACACACAAAAATCTTAATTTAGGGATGTTCTGGAACATTCCGATAACGCCAAAGTCGGCCTGTGCCATTAGCAGTGCTTGCAAGATAGTGCGCCCACCATCTTTTGAATCTGTCCGCATCATCGATGATTCATCCCGTCTTCCCCATCTCCTCTTCCTGTGCAGAGTAGCAGGCTATAGCACACTAGCTCAGGCCGACCTCTCTGCCTTTCCTTCTTTAACTTTTAAAAATTGGGGATCTTTTGATAGTTTTTTTACTCTTTCAAAAGGAAAGCCGAGGATCTGTTATGCTTTGCCACGTGCTGCATTATGTTACTGCTGGACACGGGTTCATTCGTTGGATTCCCGAGAAAGGCAGTAGAATTGTTCCGACGGTGATGGCATTCAAAAAGCGCTTGGGATCCCACTGCAGGTTTGGAGTACCATGGCTATCAAAATTTATTTGAAGCCGTCTGTGCATTTCTTACAGACCAGCTGCATCTTCGGTCTGTGTGTGTGCTGGATGAACGGCCAAGTTGCATGCAGGCTAGCGTTGTTGGTAGTTTTTCGACTTGAAGATGAATGGATGCAAAATTGTGAGATGGTATGTGACAACATCCTGCGTATGTGATCACTAAAAATATTATTGAGCTAACGGCTGCTTGCATTGTACACTCGTTGGACACGCTTGCTTAGAGCGCTCGAACGCCATGACCTTATCCGCGCGCGTGCATTCCCTTGATAACGGCTGGTTCGACATTGCCTACCTCTGAGCGTGCGCCGCCACGTTGATGGAACTCCCTTAATATTTCTCGGCTTGCCGGTTACCGTGGCTTGAACAGCTCTATGGCCGCGAAGCAAAAGCAGACGTAACACGTAACAAAACTTTAAGGGGAGCGCGCTTTAGGCGTGTGATCTTTGTACTAATTCCACGACTGCTAGTTTCCACGTCCGAGCATCCCGTTCATGTCATGCATGACGCGCCCATCTGCTCGAGACTAGACTCCTCCATGAAGGCGAGAAAACGCGCTACGAGGGCTATGGCAAAGGAAAAAGCTCGTACGATTTCACAAGGGTAGGGCGTCCTCCATGTGCAAAGGTTTGTCCGGAAGGGCATCTTATGCGGAGGCATGCTACCCGCCCGTATTTGGCCCGCACGTCGCGTTTTACGAGTTATTTGCTTAACAGCGCAAATGTTATGTTACTTGCCATATTTTCGGAGAGCGAATGTAAAAACGCCATCGTTACAGTGCCTAGAATACTTGCCGTGGTGTACGTATTCGGCGATGGAAAAGCGCGCCTCGGGAGACGATTGGGATGGTGGCGCCGCCTGTCGGGAGAAAGTGGAATGAGTGAAAGGGCGGGATGTTGTGGTTCTTTCCGGGACGGCGAGCCGCTCGGGCGCATTGACCTATTACTAGAAGGGACTATATTGTAGCCTTCTCTTTTCTTTCCTAGTACGCCAAAGAGTAAGTTTTAATGGATATATGACATCCGATAAGCGTTAAAGACAGAACGCACGATAAGCGCCCTCTTGCTGTATTAGCCACTGCCGCGCATCTGCTTTCCTCGTGGGCTACTTCCGAAAATTCTGCTCCGGCGTGACACGGACAATTCGTTGACAGGGCTAGAAGTTTGGATCAAAATACGTCATTGCAATGCTCGAGTGCCTTTTGGGATTGTTGAACAAGGACGACGTTGATGACCCTTAATAATCGTCTTTTCAGCATAGAAAAGTTGCTTGGGCCATGGAATAACGCATCTTCACATCGCACAGCTCTCAAAGCTTTCATAACTTTATTTAGTGGAAGTGACATTGTATCTATGTATTAACAGTTTGTAATTATCTGGGAGGGTTATATATTGATTAGTGCGCTGTTTTCTATATACTAGTGTTTAATAATGTTTACGAAATGTGCATCATGGTCGGACCGTTCGTTTGTTCTTTTTTTTTTAGCACCTCATATTATCATCCTTTGCTCATTAGACAATCTATTATTTGCGAAGAAGCCGGCAACACAACAGTGGCCAATATTTCGAATGTCAGCAGAATAAATCACTCACTCAGGTCTATCTAAAAATTTGTCACATGACTTGCCCGAACTTTTTTGGACTTCGTGTTATCCAAACATTATAATTGCGGTGTTGCAAAATGCAGGTTCGCTCCTTCGCACGCGCTGTCGATCCTGGGGTAGTACGTTCTCTGACGATCACACTCGGCGATGCTATATCACTTTCTCGTGACGTAGCACAGAGCGCAATTGATGATTCGAGCGGTTTTGCTCAACCTGCCAATCGGCGTGCACTTAAAATTATATCCCCGAAAGTTATCGTCCGAGCATACGTCACAACACGTAGTGAGGCATAGTTGCATGTATGCGGATCTCCGGCGCTTGAAAGAATAAATGGTGCATTTTTCGTTGTTATACTGTAGAGACGGTGGCGCTAAACTCGCTTGCACTATGATGTAAAACCAAATGAGCGTCCAGGAAATGTGTTGCATATGATTCGGTTTCCTAGACGATGCAAAACGTTTACAACATTATTTTTCTGTTTCCTATCACCCTGAAAGGGACACTAAAGAGAAATACTAAGTTGTATGAGGTAAAACCTCAAAACTATATTTCCGTTAATTTCGCGGTAATAGGTTGATTATTGGAAGAGAAAACGAAGGCCAAGAGGGAGTTTTGCGCACCCAAAGTACGCAAGAATGCATTCAAGACAATGCAAGCAGTGCTTGGGGCCTTCGGTACACAAAGACGCTCTTGGGTACGGTTTTTTTTTTTTTTTTTAACTCCCTAAAGTCGGATTTCTTGATTTTCGCGCTTAAATCCCAGCGCCGGTACGTCACTGCGACGTCACGGATTTCAAAGCATTCATTTCGTGTCTAGATTGTCGCTGATCAGCAAAATATTTTGAAAGCCACTTGGCAAGGGTTCAGCTTCAGACCTTTTTTTAAAAATTACAATGTAGTCCATTTTTTACCGTTAAAATATCAACTTGGCCTGAGCAAACTCCTTACGTGAGGTCTCGAAGAGCTGGCGGCAGAAATCCAAGGCAACGTCGCCACCCGCCTTTCCTGGCTATGGCGAAGACGAATTTGTAATGGCGGCAATTTGAGCCAACCAGAGAGGCCGTAGCAGTCCTCTGGGCCAATCAGTGCTTACAAGATGGCGAATTCGAGAATGTCTAGAATAGCAACCCAACCCTCTTGATCACGACGTCATGACGCATATCCGCCTCACGGGAGCCGAAACTGAAACTAGTTCGTAGAAACAAGCGTTATAATTTTTTAAGGGCCGATCTGATGCTTGGCAACAATATTTGCTATGGTTTAGAGAGGCTTCGAGCCTTCGTCTAACGTAAGCAAGTTACAAGTCGAATATATGCCATACCAGTACTCTGAAGGGCTCTCGACGCACCACTAAAGAGTCACACTGCAGGTTAGGCGCACATGTTAAAGTTCGAGCACCGAATGATGAAATTGACTATTGTGTTTGACGCATCGTTAGTGGTGTGCTTAGCACGACTCTGCAAAGAGTGCGACCTCCCTGCATGAGAGTATGCTGCCTCATTGCCACTCGATGTCAGCGGTTTCCCTCTTGCTTCAAGTGCTCCAGTGAGTGGCCTGAAATCAATGGAAAAAAATACCACAATCTGTACGCGCGTCTCCCTTCACCGCGTTGCCTTCGAGCGCGTGGAAAAAGTACAACGCGAACATCGATCTGGAAGCCGGGAGGGGAGGCCCCGTTAATCGAAGCTCCCCCTCCACGATACTCCCTCCCTCCTCTGCCGTCCGCTCCGTAGCCATCTAACTTGCCGTATCGACCGGCTTGGCTCGGCTGCCGTCGTAGCCGAGCCAGGACGATAGAGAAGAGAGCGAGGCGATCTCGGCAGCGCCGGTTGCGTAAAAGGGCCATGGGTGCGCTATCGCGACGCGTAGCAACCCGCGGAGCCTCGAGTTGCATCCGCATGTGCGATAGGGCATCATTCTTTGCTCGCTTGCTTCTCGGAGGTCAAACTGAAGTGAGGTCTAAATTAAAGTTGTGCTGACATGACATTTTCGACCTATGTCTTCATTTTTTCTCGAGTTAAATGAACGTGTACCAAGCGCTCTAAACAACAGAACAGAAATTGGTGTAGATCAGAGCGCCCTTTAAGTATAATTTACTAGGATATTTGTTTCTATGAACCAGAGGCGGCGATATTGTAACGGTTCGGAAAGCGAACCATTCGCATACTCTTGAACTCACCCACACACAAATACACTCACAGTGGAGTAGTCAGGGGGGGGGGGGGGGCACACCGGGCACGTGACCCTCCACCCCCTCCTCTTCCCCCGAAATTTCTGTTAGTAAGCGGCCTGCCCAGCATTCCACTAGCCTTCGTACCAGAAGTAACGTATTAACCAAGATGGCGGAGGAGCCTGTGAACGCATGTTATGAAACAACACCATTGTGAAGAAGTTTCTAACAACGAAGGTCTAAATCCGGCTCAAAATCACGCTAGACTTCAAGGTCAGCACGACGATGAGACGTTAAGCCGCAGCACAATATTTGAGCGGTGCAAATGGTTTGAGTGGTGCAAACAGAAGACGATGCAGCACGAGGCGGCTGGTCAGCAGTCAAAACTCACGGCGAGGATTTTTTTGTCAGATTACAGAAGAATTCGGCGTCATTTACGTTGATTACCTCCCGAGTGAAGAGCCCACCGAGAGTGAGTACGGCTGTCAGGTTTTCCAACGTGTGTACACAGTTCACTTAGCAGGAAACGACCTGGCGTGATTACCACGGGCATTCTCTTCAACCTCCGACCTCTCTGCCTTTCAGTAAATAAAGTTCTCTTCAGTCAGGACGATGCGTGTCATCACACAGCGCACGACACAATGTGAACTTTGAGGGAGCCCGGTTGGCAAGTACTGCAGCATGTACCATGCAGTTCCGACCTCCCTCCAAGTGACTGTAATTTGTTTGGACTACTGAAAATATTCCTGGGAGGCCAACGCTTCAGCAGTGGCGATGAGGTCAAACAGGCTGTACATGTCCGTTGATGGTTGTGACGCAGAGGGGAAATGCTGCTGGAATCTATGCACTGCAATAACACGACTAGGTGAGCTAGCTGGTAAATGTTTTTGAAGCAAACGGCGCTAAAAACGGGACAAAACAAGAAGATATAAGACAGCGCACTGCGATAGAGAAATCGACTATCTTTGCGATTAAGGCAGGCGCTGTGCTTCGACCTTTCACTGCTATCTTTCTGTTTCTTTTACACCGAAAGCTGTATATGGGGCTCTATTCTGGACACGCATGGCGGCTGCACGGCCGCCATTATCCGCCATCTTGGCTGTCTCATTGGCTGTCCAGAGGTCACGTGTTTTGAAATTTGTGCCGGGAAACGGAAGCTTTGCAAAATGCAATTTTGCGTTTTCGTCAGAATGACGAAACGTGACGTGAGCTGCAAAGTTTATCGACTAATACTTTTTTGTGGTCCTTGGCACCTATATTGCGACTTTAGCGCTTTAAAAAGAAAGTGGACGGTAGCGTGCAGAAGCTCGTGCAATGCATCTGCAATTTCGCGAATATGTGGTGGCGTTCCAAGATAGCCGGCATGTCAGCTTGTTCATTGGCTGAAGGAATATCCCGTGAGGAGCGTCACAGGAAGGGCCGTTTCGTAAACATCAATTTGACGTTGCGTGACGTTGCGCTGGGCCGCCATTGCAGAGATTTTCCGCCATAATTTGTGGTGCGACGAGCCGCGCGAATTATGGTAATGAGCGGCCATATGCAATGGCAGTGGAGAGGCATGCGTATCGCCGCATTTTCCCTGTTATTTCGGACCATAAAAATCTTTTGTTCACAACGCGTGTTCATAGCATTTGCATCGCTCTCCGGTGGTGTTGGCATTTGTGTTTTGCACCATCATTTTTATTAAAAACACGTTTATTTGAAATAATATTGGTTGAAACTAGCAAATTTTCTGCGACATTTCGCACTTTTCACTATTGCGTTTGTATTGTAATCAATGTTAATGACTTTTCGCGTCATCAAAGGCTATGACAACGGTGACTTTTTAATTTACAAAAAGAAATGTACGCAAGACGGCGCCTTGAAGTTTCCTCTCGCGGTGCGAGTAAGCAGCGAAGTGTACAAGAGATGGCAGTGCCGGCGTTTGCGTCGCTCAAGCGGATACCTGTGGCACGCGCAACGCTATCGAGGATATGCGGCCGCTTCTCAGCCAGACAAGTCGGGCTGAGTCACTTGCGGATCACGAGATAGAGATAACGCGGCCTAGTGCGTGCGCTGATCATCACTGACAGGTCGCGTATGCTGTCTCAAGGTAGAAAGCAAGCGCGTGGGCGCCAATATACGATGACTCATTCCGTTTCCTGAGGACACGCATCCTAGCTAATGAAGCAGACGACAGCCTGCGCGCATGCAGACGACGGAAGCGAAAAAGGATTTTGATGGAATAATCGTACGCTTTGAGCTAGCTGCTTTATTTTTATTGGGGAGGAAAACTGTTTTGCTTTATCAACCACGCTATGTTCAATGACTACATTACAGTTTCTTAGGCGAAACATCAAATTTGCGTCAAGTTACGAAAGCAAATCGGGGTTATCGGCGCCATTTTGTAAGCGTCGCGCGTACGTCACGCTTCGAAGAAAATGGCGGAATGTCCAGAATAGCGGCTATGGCTAGGCGAAACGAAAAACCCTTCGTCCCATGTTTCGATAAACGTCTCCATTGGCTGCGCCGTCAGTTACGTCGTTCTCTACGTCGCACCCAAGTGCGCGCGCCATTGGCAGCGCCGTTAGTGACGTCGTTCTCTTCGTCGTATCAGCTGTGCCCGCAACGCCGGCTCCTCGGATCGCCGTTGGCGCATGCGTTCGATATCTCGAGTTAGCTCGGCGTCGTGGCTAGCAGCATCCGCCCGCCATTGGCGCTTACGTTCCACTTCGCGATTTCAACGTGGACGTTTCGTCGCAGCCGAAGCCGAAGTGCCGCTCGAGAAACTCTCGCCGAAAGCGGAAAACAGCGCTTGCATGTAGGCTCCCTAACTAGAAACCGAAACATGTAACCAATAATTGAGAAACCCTTCAATACAGCGTCGGGATTAACCCACTGCTAAACACCGGGGCCGCACGTTTAAGCTTCGCTGGTTAACCATCTGTACAGAGTGCTTGGGAGGTGTTTTTTTTTTTTTTTTTTTCGTCTCTTTCCCTTCTAAGGTTTACAGGCCACCTTTCAATCAGTGGTAGTAAGCAGCGCGCTGTATTTTGTCTTCTTGCTTTGTGCCGTTTTTGCCCTGTTTGCTTCCACTATCTATGCAGTGCTAAAACGCTGGAATACTAAGTGCGTCAGTTTCAAGGACGAATCATCTCCGCCCGTCTAAACATATTCGTTATCCAGAAAATGTGAAAACGTTAGGGTTTGACTTGAGTACCCACCGCACAAAAAAAAAAAAAAAAAAAGAAAGGTTCCCACTTGCCTTGATAGGAGGCTCTGTAGGCCAGGAAAGAGGCACTAAAGACGTGTGGCGACACCACTCTATATTTCAAACGCTGGCCTCCGAGACCGGCCCGAGTTCAACCATTGTCCGAGTTTCGAGATCCGAGTTCAAACAAGGCATCTCAGAGGCTATGATTCTAGCAAGTTAGCTTTGACAAGTTTGGCCGATCGAAATAAGAAAAAAAAAAAAAAAAAGCTTCGAAACCTTTGACGTAACACTGACGTGCGGATGCTGGCGTTTCGATGCGAAATTCGAAAAATAGATGGACACTGGTGTTAAGTTGTTTCTCCACTACATATCAATGAAAAATTTTCTGTCAAATGAACGAAATACAACTTTGAAAGAATGCTCCAGCGACCTAAACGTTAATGTTTCTCTTTAACGTACATTTAAGCACCGCAAAGCCTCCTTCGCTGGATTGCACGTACTTTTGCGTACTACAATACTACGCCAGAGCATGCAGAGTAGCCACGAATAGAAGTATCTCTCTTCTTTTTGTGGCTCCCGCGTAGATAGAATGTTTGTGGCTGAGTCGTCTACTTCTACTTCCTACCAGTTAACAATATAACGTGGCCAGTTAGAAGAAGTAAACAACCACGAGACGCGTTCACCAAGGACGCTCCCGAGAAGTCGTTCCTGCCGGGACACCAAAAAGCGCGCCGTACTTTCCCGCGCACAATCATTCAAGGCGTCACATGCAGCGTCACGCACTTCCACACGTTTTATGGCATACGGCGGCCTCGGGGCCAAAGTGTTGTAACGCCCACTGTCTGGTTTCTCAACCTTTAAGAAACGGCAAATGAAAGTCCGAGCGTGTACGTGCTTTATGCCGCAGACTGTCTGTGTTCGTTTGCGCACGAAGGCGGTAAACTAAACGGCGGGGAATTATGAGGAAGTTCAACTTTGTCGGCAAGCATTTTTTTTTTCCTAGGAAGCGCGGTTGCTTCTTCGTCTGCCTGTAATGCCAAACATCAAGAAGGGGGCTGACAGATGTAGTAGAACACTGTGGTATAAAAGTTACAAGCAGGAGGGATAAGGTGTATCAGAAAGGCTGGCCTACGTTTCGATAGGTGCACCTGTCTTCGTCCTTTAAGGTACCTCGAAAGGCTGGCTATACTCTTCGATGGTGGACCTGTCTTCTTCACTTAAGGTGCCTCGAAATGGTGGCCTACGTTTCGATAGGTGGACCTGTCTTCGTCCTTTAAGATGCCTCGAAAGGCTGGCTATACGTTTCGATGGTGGACCTGTCTTCTTCATTTAAGGTGCCTCGAAATGGTGGCCTACGTTTCTATAGGTGGACCTGTCTTCGTACTTTAAGATGCCTCGAAAGGCTGGCTATACGCTTCGATGGTGGACCTGTCTTCTTCATTTAAGGTGCCTCGAAATGGTGGCCTACGTTTCGATAGGTGGACCTGTCTTCGTCCTTTAATATGCTCCGAAAGACTGGCTATACGTTTCGATAGATGGACCTGTCGAAGACAGGTAAACCTATCGAAACCTAGGACAGCCTTTCTGAATCACCTTATCCCTGCTTGTAAATTTTATACCACAGTAATGCCCAACCTTTCGTATATACTATGCTGAGCTTCATACACAAAATTATGATTTAAGCACGCGAGAACCTTGACGCATATCGATCCTATAGCCGCGTTTTTGATACGCGCTGGAGCGAGTTTTCCCTAATTTGTGGATAGTTAAGAAAACGAATTACTGAATAATTACTGCACAAATTGGAGTTTTAACTTAAATACAATTTCGTTGTTTTTTGTACAGGTGTACTTTCTGTGGCTTGAAATAAAGGTGAACAAGTTGTTCTAATTTTACTTCATGTGTAACTGTCTTTCAGCATTACAGTGTTAACCTCGTGAGTACATTATGTTTAGGGTCCTTCGTTTGCGGGTTTTACATTTTTTGATATTCGGGGGGTAAAATTTCAGTCGTCATTTTAAAGAAGGAAACCCGGGCTGAAATCGGGGTTCCTGTTTTCTGGTAGAGAAATCGGGGGAAATCGCGCGCCTTTCTTTGTCTGACAGTCCAATCAATGTTCGGGGTTGTCTAGTAACATTTACAAACGATTCACACAATCAAAGCTCTCCTTTTGGACAGAAAAGTTCTACCTAAACGAGCGAAATTGCTCACAGGAACGTGCAACGGTAAATAGAGCTGCTCGCAGATCATGTGAAGAACTCATCTCAACAATATCTCAATTTCAAGCATTATTACTACATTTAAGAGAAACCACACTACCAAAAAAAAAAAAAAAAAAGATGCGGGTTTGGCGATCCCTTCACTTTATTATCTGCACTTTTTTAACAACGAAAAAAGAAAAGTACAACAAAGTAGTACACACGGGTATGCTTCGCAGGGAGGTGTGAGCTTTTCCTTATATCTTTGCAAGCCGCTGTTGACATATAGTATCATATGCATTGGAAACATTTCTGTGTCCATCCAAGATCTGTCTGCTTTTTCGTCCTTGCCTGTCATCCTGTTTTACTGGTTCCCAATATACGCTCTAGCAACAAAATTAATGGAATTACCCTTCTTTTAACGAAATGCTGTTGGGTAAACATATTCTTAATGTCACAGCTACCGTCCGCAATGCAGAGCAACGTCACCTCTGCGTTATATTTCGGTTCCTAGTAGTGCATTGCCATCATTTGCGGCGTAAAGTAATTTACACCCTTATGAGTGAATAATGGCGTAAATGTGTCTACAACTCACACCCTAAAGGGGCGTAATAGTGTGAGTCATAGACACATTATAACCACACCCTTTTGGTGTGTAAGGGTGTGAGTTTTATATACGTTATAACTCATACCCTTTTGGGGGTGTAAGAGTGTGAGTTGTTGACAGATTTTCACACTTATTCTTAAGGGAGTAAATTATTTTACAGTGTACAGGGGGATGTGACGCGCGGAAAGGGCAGTGCAATATATTGTCATATATATATTGTCATATATATTGCCCTTGTCATATATATTGAACTAAACGCTGATATTGAAAAAAAAAAGCAGCAAGCTTTTTCATTCAACGTCGGTAGGCGCTGAATATGTTACATTTTTTAACGTTCCGGTTATTGCCTGAGTGTTAGGCGAGAACGAGGTATATGCCTTATTTATACATTATAACACTAATAATCTTATTTCTGGGGTTTTACGTGCCAAAACCAGTTCTGATTATGAGGCACGCCGTAGTGGAGGGCTCCGGATTAATTTTGACCACCTGGGGTTCTTTAACGTGCACTACAACGCAAGCACACGGGCGCTTTTTGCATTTCGCCTCCACCGAAATGCGGCCGCCGCGGCCGGCATTCGATCCCGCGACCTCGTGCTCAAGCAGCGCAACGCCTTAGCTGGCTGAGCCACCGCGGCTGGTATAATGCTAATAATGTTGGGAATATACATCTTTAACCCCCTAACCACGAGAGGTGGGCAGCGTCCATTAGTTTTGTAACACCCGCATTTATTATTATTATTATTATTATTATTATTATTATTATTATTATTATTATTATTATTATTATTATTATTATTATTATTATTATTATTATTATTATTAAAGGAAGGGCAAACTTCGGAGAGAAATTGGGTTTATAACCCTATTTTCATAAATTTTGTTCCGGGTGGAAAATCAGCCAATCGTTTTTTTTTTTTTTTACCCAAAAATGAAGGACCCTAATTATATTGCACGCTGCCTTCAGCCCATTTCAACATTTGCTGAGGAAACGACTACGTAAGATGTTTATCTTAAATACGAAGTCCGGTGCGGGGGGAACTGTACAAAAGTGGTTTAGCCTAATCTGGGCGTCAGTGATCGAGAAAATAGACACTATAGTTTGTTATGCACAGTTGTGCAGTTGCAGCCGGCGAAAAAAAAAAGGCACCCGTGAAGCATTGGCGGATACAGAACGGGGGGCTCTGTCTTGTAATAGTCGACCTCTTACCGCCATCATAAGGAAACTCGAATTTTGAAAGAATGCATTACTAGTCTAAAACGATTTAGCTTTTCTCTTTAGTATTCCTCTAAGGGGCCACCACGCCAAATTTTCGAACTTGAAATACTGAGTTGCATTTTAAACCATGCGCGTCCCACAGCAAGCTGGCCAAAATTTGAACGCATTCGGTCCGGTAGAAAAAAAAAATTATTTGTATTTCTATCGCAGTTGAACTCTACAACGATCTGGCAACACAGACGGGTTAGTATAGTCAATGTGCGCGACATACGTGTAGCTTCGCTTTCGCATGAGCGTCTCGGTGGTCAGCCAGGGACGCACCCGCACAACGGTGGGCATGCGCTCTTTCCGCACGGCGCTCACGTGGTTTCGGAATGTTTCGGAGCAGACGACACAGCGCTGCAGCCCGGAACGTATCGACGTCACACAAGCCATGCCAAAATGGCGCTCGCATTCGGTGGGAGGGGCTTAGAGGCAGCGATTTCAAACGGCAATTCCGGGTGAAAATGTGAGCCGATAGCACAGTTTTCTTGTGTGCATATAATCATACTGATGATGATGATGATGATGATGCTGTCCAAGCCCTTTGCATCGCATGATCAGTTTGCTGAATCCGATCGAAAAATTATGCGTAGCAAAAAGAACTAGACGCGCGCGCGCGCGACCGCACGCACACACACACACCACACACACACACACACACACACCACACACACACACACACACACACACACACACACACACACACACACACACACACACACACACACACACACACACACACACACACACACACACACACACACACACACACACACACACACACACACGAAAGAGTAAACTAAACATCTCCAGAAAGCTGAGTCGAACTGTCCATCTTCTGTTTGAGTTCGACCATTTGCTCGCGCCACCAATGCTCCAGGCCCCTTTCCGCAGCCTCCTTGGCCCCTCCGCTGTCAGTTACAACGATAAACGGAGGATAATAGCTGAACCATCATGTCACACGGCCCATTTAAATGCGTTCCGACGAACCGTTCCCGAAGCAACGACTGCCGCTCCATACGCGGCGTAGTGTCATGGTACCGTGTTTTTGTCCTTTTCCTTCTCTCTCCTAACCGCTCTGTACCCTCGTTCTCCTTCTCCTGCTGGTGGCGGAAAGCGGGTAGCGGCTGCGGACTTCGAAAAAAAAAAAGAAGAAAAAAAGAAAAGAAAAAGGGAACTGGTCTCGGGCCGGGCCGGCCCCGGCACACTTGGCCGCTTGGCGGGCTGCCTCCGATCGCCGTGAAGCCGAGGCCGAGGACGCGCGGTTCCGTGACGGACGGCGCGGAAGAGACGCGCGCCGCTAATATAAGGACGCTGCTCCAGTTTCCTGCGCTGCATAGACTAGTTTCTCTGTAAGACACTCTTTCGATAGTCTAAACCCAGCGATAAATGCGTGGGCGCTAATATTCTTGCAACTGTTACAAGTTCGTTAACAAAAAAAAAAAAAAAAAACTGTCATTAGAGATTATAGAGAGTTTTACCATGTCCGGTAGCCCGGTATGCGCAATAGCGTTTGCGCAATGGCGTTTGCGCAATACCGTGTTTCCGGATGCTGGTAGCGACATCTGTGGATAAGAATAGCGATGTGGGCCAGTTGGTCTATGTAATTTCATGGAGTTATTTTTGCAGCGCGAAGCACTGATGTGCGGAAAGAAAACAAAGCGAAGGGTTAGCGAAATAAGGGCAAACACAAGCAACATCTTGTGGCGCTTCTTCTCACCACATGCCTGATACACATTTTCGTGTTCCACGAGTGTTCGTGTCGAAAAACGAACACTTAACATGGCAACGTGTTCAACGTGAACATTTAAAATGGCAACTGCCGGAAATTCACGCCGGCAGCGAAGTACAATACACTTGGTTACTGCAATAAAGCTCTGTGTTTGTCTGGTTGAGCTATGCGCCGCCAGGTGGCGCCACATACCCGAGCGCTCACGTTTACTGCTTCGGGAACCACGGTAATCCGCAAACGCCATTGCGCATACCGGAATACCGGACACCGAATACCGGGCTACCGGAGAAGTGAGCGGCGGCCACAAAGTCGATAGCGGCATCTTGTGACGCACAGTTTCACCATGAGATCACCCAAACATAGTTAATATTGCAGTGACTTGCCATATTCTACTTAACTGCTGGTGTAAACCATTGGTAGCGACATGATCGTTAGCGAGCAGTCCCTTTATGACTTTCCTTCGACGAGAATACTCACGCGATACACAAAAATTTCAAGGGCAGGGCTCTAGTAACCCGGTAATCCGTAAACGGTAAGAAGTTCGCGGACAAGCTAGATCTCTCTCTTATGCATTACGGAACACTTACCCTTTACGGAATACTGCAGACGCGGACCTTATAGGATGGATGGATGAATATTATGAACATCTTATGGTGAATATGCCATGAGACAGTGCCAGATGCTGCAAACCTCGTCACATTACCTTCCTTCTGCGCCGATTATGGGCCAATATGACCCATGATTCGTGTTAGCAAATCATTGATCATGGTTGGAAGTTATTGTCTGAATTAAAGTCTATTCTTTATGCTCCCTATATTTGTGCCCCAAATACTCGAGTCGCCTTTTACAATTCTCAATCATAGATTATATAAGCTTTAATTCTATTGCCGTCGGTAGGGTTACTACGTCCTGAATGATCTCTGGATGTCATCACCACCTTTGCCATACCACCTTAATATTCCTACCCTATCTCTCTCGTTCCCCCAAACCCTTTCCCCAGCGTGGAGTAGCAGGTTAGAGTCACATCACTCAGATCGACCTCTCCACCACACCCGTTAACTGAGTTCATCTTTCTATCTGTATGAATACTGCGATACGTTAACAGATATGCTCTCTGATTAGCGCACAATATCTGCACGCTACGCAAGTATTGTAGTCATCGGCAAATTTTCGGTAGCATTTTTTTCCTTAGGCATTCTTATCTGGCTTCGAATAGTAGTGATACTGTCCTTTGTATTATCGTAAAACGTTTTCGTTTTGAACTAACGTAGCAGCTCTGGCGGCGTCACCTGGTGACGCCGACTTCAACCAGAGCGCACGAAACCATCATCGCAATGACGGGCTATGTGCTATACTTAGCTGCTGGCAAAAAAAGCTATATTGGCCGCAACGCAATATAGTTTTAGCTGGCTCTGATACGCCTATAATGCCCTTCCCAGATTGCCGGAGACGTAAACGTGAGCAACCGGGTTGGTGGCGCCATCTTGTGGTGCAGAGTAAAACCAACAGGATTCTATTTTGCTTCGTATGTAAAGCGATGGTAGGGACGTAATAGTGAACATGTAAATTCACCTTTCTAGAAATTTCCCTTCGATCAGAGCACTCGTGTAACGGAAAAGTGTTTCTGACGCTTTGTAGTTAGGCAAAGCTCCACAAGATGTCGTTATCACTGCCCCCCACGTCTGCGGCAACCCGCTATTCTGTGAAGGGTAGTACGTGTATGGGCAGCTCTCTAATTATGAATGCATTGTGACTTTTTTTTTTTTCGACGCGAACAGCATGAAACAAAAATGCGCATGACACTTCGCGGTTGAACAAACTGCCACCAGGTGCCACTATCAGCGCTACTGCTGCCGTCCACGTCAGCGGTGTTTGGGTATTTCGTAAAGTGCAATACGTTTACGCAGATGCATTTTAATTGTGTATTGCTGTGGTGCTGTAAAGCGCCAAGGGTAAAATAATTACAATTAATTTCCACTTATTGGTAGCTATATTCCTGTATCTGTTTTCTATCACATAGAGATGTCTCTAACGCTGTAAAGCCATGAGGATAAAGTGTAATGACATGAAAAGTCTTCAGTACATAAATGTGTGCGCGCCAAAAGGGGAAAGATTCCTGTAGTGAGCGAGTCGACGAAAATTCGTTGTTAGGTCAGCGTACATAATAGTGCATATGCCAATGGAGCCGTTGACTAATTGGTGTGAGGTTTAAAGGGACAGACAACCACTCAGAACATGAATTGAGATAACCATGCGGATGGAAAGATCGTCTATCGTATTGACAAGAAGGGGCCCTGTTTTTCTCATTAAACGGGGATTTATATTTTTAATTCTTCACTAAAAGGCATGGATGGATGGATGAGGCTGAACCCTTTAAATCTGGCGGTGGCATACGCCACCTAGCCATGACTATTAACATATTTTGTACTTTGTGATGGGTGAAATTTCACCCTTGCCTTGATTTTAGCCACCAATCAGATAACCTCCGTTTGGTTATTTCTACCTGCTTAATGTCTATTTTGCCTTCACTGTCCCTAAAACCCAATGCTTTGAAAAAATCAGCCCCGTTGCTTTGCACTGTATGGTTAAGCCCTTTACAGAAAAGTATGAGGTGTTTAGCCGTTTCCTCTTCTTCTCCACACGCACCGCACAATGTGTCATACCTTGGTACTTGACTCGGTACGTCTTAGTCCGCAATACTCCCGTCCTGGCTTCAAACAACAAAGAGCTTCCCCTAGAATTATCATAGATATTTTCTTTCGCAATTTCTTGCTTTAAAGTTCTGTATGTTCCCAGTGCTGATTTCGTCTGCATCGCTGTTTTCCAAAGTACCCCTCTCTGTTTCTTTAGCCTTTTTCTTAACCGCTGTTTCCTGGTTTGCACCGCTCCTGCAGTCCACATATTTGATCGACAATTTTCTGGTCAGCTTCCTCCATTTTGTGTCAACATTCCTCATGTACAAATAACTGAAAACTCTTCTTGCCCACCGCTTTTCTGCCATTTCTCTCAATCGCTCCTCAAATTCTATTTTGCTGCTGGCTTCCCTGCCCTCAAATGACGTCCATCCCATGTCACCCTGTACCCCCTGATTTGGTGTATTTCCGTGTGCTCCCAGAGCAAGTCTACCTACCCCTCGCTGCTTAACTTCCAACCTTGCTCGAACCTCTGATCTCATGCACAGGACCATGCACATGAAAAAACATGAAAATTTTTTTTCATGCACATGAAAAATGACCTTTGGCGCCCCATGAGGTCAAAACACGAACCTATTTAAGAGGTCTACAACGTGAACTTCTACCAGTGTATGCTGTTCCTGGTCTTTTTATTAATATTGAAATGCAGTAACATTCTTTCTATTCTAAGTTTTTTATAGCTTACAATGCGCAGGTAAGCCTTCGTTTGTAGCGAGTAGAAAAGTGGCGCTACCTTCGACTTCGTTTTCGATAACTTGGCTTGGCTCGTCTATCGACTGAATAACGACGACGGGGGCCAGTCAGCCATGTACTTGGAGAAAAAAAAAACGCGGTGCAGCTGTAAGAAAGGTCTGTACAGCAACGCAAACTTATTGTACCAGTCTATTTACCTTTAAAAGTGGCTGGAAAGGTGACAATATAGGTGGTTAACCACAGTTGCACTTCCTCCAGTGAAAGCAGGACGATGGGCAGCTTTCACAATTTGCCAGGCGGGCTATCGGCATCTCTATCATTCTGCTTACAAAATATCCACGGACTTTTGGAAGTAACCGCGGCACGGGTGTAAACACTACCGAGGGTGAGCTTTTCGTTGCGCCATAAAAAACTGGGTCCATAAATATCGGTTGTCAGTCTTTTTAACGCCCCAACGGAACAGACATACGCACATGACGTTGTGGGTAAGCCGCGGATTAATTTTGACTTATGTTGACATACATCTAATGAAGCCCCCATAAGGTGCAAACTTGTGTCCATTGGTGTAGCACACTTAAGCGCTATGTGTGCGTCCTTTTCCTTCTACATTGTGGAAGTGCTACTCGTATATCCGACATTTGAAGTAGCTAAGTAAGCCGTTTAGGGCGACCCTATCGAAAAATATACGTAAGCCACATGTCAAATAATGCCATATGAACACATGGGGGGGGGGGGGTCCCAAATAAAAAAATTGCCGCAGTTTCTCCCGAAAGGCGAATCATCAATTGCGATAGCAAATTAGTAGAGAGCTATTCGGAGTAGGGATAGTAGTTTTATCGGCTGCATAAACTTGGACACATTCGCTTATTAACTGAATTAACAAGCGTGGTGTCAGCGCGCACAAGCAAACATGCATAGATCACACTCAATGACCGCAGACGACTGTCAAAACGCTGGCAGCCAGCGCAGCCGCCGCAGCGAGCGAAGGTTCATGCGGTCTATCGCTTCAACGGAAACTGAGCGGCGAATGCACAGCGCATGCAAAGGTCAGAGCCGTGTGGAGATCGCTTTTAAGAGACGGTGCGGGTGACCGCCACAGCCGGGCAAAGTACAAACGCAGTTGTTGGCGGAGTAGAAGCTGCCCCCCCCCTCCCTCCCGGGCTGCCTTCCCGCTTTCTTGCTTTCACGTGGGAGATTGAGTGGCCAGTTCCCCATGCGACAGGTTGCAAGATAAGCACTTGGTGCCGCAGCACAGCGTCGCCCCGCCTCCCTCCCTCCCATACCCCCACGGCCTTTCGCGCGACGAAGGTCGCGTTTGCTTTCCTCCGCGCGTTCGCTCTCCGTGATAGCGCGCGTCCCCCGCGCGCTTTCACTCGTGCATACGGCGCGCGGCGACGATTTTATCGCCCTTGGAACCTCACGGCGACGACGACGACGGCGAAGGCGACGCCGACGGCAGAAATCCGGTTGAAGTGTCCATATAATTGCTATCGCAATAAAAGATAAAAAAAAGTTCAGAGCCCATCCCCTGTCGAGGAAATGGTGGTAAGCGAAACTTGCGGCAAGACGACGCTGTCGCACGCTTTCCGCTTCGTCTGCCCTAAACTCAGGGTAGGCGACTCTTCGCTGACGTTTGGCCTCAACATCGCGCTCCGGCAACTCGGGGTTTCGCCTGGTCTTCGGAAGCCCCCATGCTAGAATCGGCACGTCGACAACGAGCCCTTTCCCGAGGGAGTTCGCGGCGCCGTTGCTCAAACGCAGCCTGCTCCCCAGCGGAACGCACCACGCGCGGCCTTCTCATCCCGACGCCGAAACTGATCTGAGACGAGGGAAGCCCCGCGTAGCGCGCGCCCAACACAATATTCTTCCCTTTCCCTCCCCGCGACACACCAAACGACCATGATTGGTCGCGCGCGTCACGTGATCCGCGGCGCCGGCGCAGCTTTCCCCGCACCTGCTCTTTCTTTCTTTCCGTCCTTTCTTTCCTTCCTTCTGACTTTATTTCTTGTCCCTCGCTCATACCCGCATATCCAATGCGGGTATGAGATTATGGTTATGGGGATTCTGGGTATTTTTAGTACAGACGAAGCGTAAGGTAAGATTCTGATCATATACATTCGAGATCCATGGTCAAGTACATCCTGACACGTTATGATATTGAGTTTACTTAAATAACAAGATGTTTTTGTTTGTCATACTTTGCCATTTTGCATTGTGTGATACAATTTTTTTCCACCTCATGAATCCTTATGCGTTACCTTAGTTGTATAAATGTTAACACTGTACCATGACTTGTGCCACAGTTTTCGATCTTTTTTTTTGTTTTTTACGCTCTTTTTCTATGCTGTGAAAGATAACATTTTCTCGAAATGTTTGGAAGTGCAATATTGTGCAATGTGCATCGGCCTGCGTGCAGAACTGTAATAGGAGCAGAGTCCTTTTGACAGGCTATGTAGCCTTTAGCCTCTGCTCCCGTTCCTGTAAGCAGGCAGGACAAATAAAATTCAAACTTCAAAGGGACATTACACAGAAACGCTGAATCACTTTAGACCAATAAAGCATTCTTTCATAGCTCTATTTTCGTTAATATCGCGTTATGAAGTCTTTACTAATAAGCGAAATGAAAAATAATGTTCAACCATTTTCTTTTTTTTTTCCATTTCTCACCATAACCCAATGACAGTACGTAACTGGGACGTAACGGATTTCGAAGTATTTCCTTTTTTTTTTTTCTTATTTTGGCTGCTGTGGCGTTGTACAAGTTTTCGAAACGTGCTAAGTTCAATCCATGTGGCACCATAGAATACAATGCGGTCCATCTTAGTCCATCTTTACCGATGAAAGACTAACTAGGCTTGAGCAGGCGCGGTCAATATCCACGACTACATGACGAGCTGGTACGGGATCTGGTGCGAGCTGCTGTGGAACCCGTCTTTCCGTATATTATTTTGCGTTTTTCCTGACCTGGCATGCCTCATCTCGCTGCAAGAGTGTTTTCTGTATGGTACCATATAGCGTAATGTATCGAATTATTTTGTCACTTAGTGTCTGTTTATCAATACTTCTTTTTGGGCGAGTTGGTACATCTTGAAACTTTGGGTAACAGCGCAAACAGACGACCACAAGAAGGGAGACACGTACACACAGGCACACAGACACGTACACACAGCGTCTGTGCGTACGTGTGTCCCTTCTTGTGGTCGTCTGTTTGCGCTGTTACCCAAAATGTCTGTTTAAGTTGGTGGTGCTTGAAGTGAAAGTAATAGTTCTTTGTTTTACATGTAAAATTGCAGAAGGTCAAGACGGCACAACATACAAAAATTTAAGAGACTACTCTCCGCAAAGGAACAACGTATCGTAACCATAACCTCAGTGTGTAAGCACTTCTGTTTGGGCAAGTTGGTGGGGAGAGAGAGAGATAATAATATATTTAAATGAGGACTCTAGGCATATTTGCAGAAGTGTATAAAGGGAGAAGAGCTAAGTGTTTCTCGCTATTGAAGCATCACCATCGTCATCATCAAGTTGAACCACGCGAATAAAAGGACGGAAGACACATGACTGTGAAGATTTGTCTCTTGCATAAAGTTAAACAAGGAGCGATGATGAGGGCCAAAGATCCACTTGTGTAAATCTGGTGGCCGATTAGGGTGGAGACCAACACGGCTCATGATGACGTCGACGAGTTCATCGCAGACCAGAGCATGTCCATAGCAAGTGCTGTAGGTCTACCTCCCGTACTGGCGCACTTAAAACGCAAACGGAGCATTAGGAACAAGTAAGCATGCAGTTTGTCGCATAAATAGGATCCTTCGGTGAGTGCGAATGATCGCCATATAACCTGTGAAGTCCGGCTCCCTGACCGAGGTATATAGCGTGCTCCTCTACGTAAATTTTCGTGTTTTACGTCATTACTATGGGATGAAATTTATCGTACTTTTGTTACAATTTTATGCTTAATTGCGCACGGTTTGAGGCATTGAAATATCCGAAAACTATTAGAAAAATTGCATTCGTATTGTTCCGTGTGGAAAGACACAGACAAATGAGACTATTTACAGAGTTTTTACACCGCAGCCAGACCGCAAGATAGACACTCGCTCGCGCCAAGAGCCCAGGCACTTCATCGTCGTTCTTGTGGAGACTCGTCTCTTCAGCATCTGTCGATGGTACCGGGATACTACAACCACTCCGGCAAAAGCAACTGTCCCGGTGCTATAAAATATCTAAGGTGCGTGGAAACGCGTAGTAGGGCTTGAGCATCGCGACGTGGACAACGTCACTGGTTGTCACAGTGGAGGACGTAGTGGGCGTGGCTAGAATCATTTCATAGGTGGCATCGGTCACTTAGCGGAGCACGCTATATGGGCCTGTGTAACAGGAGAGTAGTTTTTCCACAAAGGCCAACTTTACCACAGCTTCCCCGAGCCGCACCCCAAGTTAACGAGGGAAGCAGCAGACAGCAGATCCAGACAGAGTCGTGCCGCCAGCCCCGAATACTAAACCGCATGTACCCGAGCCAGTATACGGGCCGTAGTGGCCCGTGTGTCAGGAGCCAGGAACACTCCAACACATGATATGAGAATGCAGGTTCAGCCAACAACACCCACCACTCATCATCTACCCTAACCTCAACATTATCCCCCCTCCCCTTCCCATTCAACACCTTAGAGAGCGATGAAAGATCTTGCTGTCCAGCCCCACCATGGAAGACCAGCTTCGGCTGGTAACCAGGAGCCAGGCGACGAGAGCAGCATATGGATTCTTGTGAAATAGGGAGCACTTCCATCCGGCGCATGCGCTGAAAAAAGCTCGCTGAATAAAGTTTTTCATTCATTCAATTACGAGATGGTGACCAAGGCAACACGAGGGGTGCCGGGCGAAAATCGGACAACACGGGAGGTCGTAGCGGTGCTTCTGTTTCGCTTGAGGCACTTGCAGTATGACTATTCGATGCGAGACCGAATAGAATTCATAAGGACAGGATTGGAATTCCTTACTCGAAATTTTCGAATGTTCGCACTACTCCTAAAGACGAACATCAGTTCGATGCTGATCGTGGAATCTTCTTCTACTTCCTCGTGCGCACAATGCCGGGGATTCGAGAAGAGGCACACGGTCGCTCCAGCTGAGGCGCTACCTTCGCTTCCTGCTTCGCCTCCTCCTCCTCTCCGCTTCCAACCGCGATCTCGGACGGGCGGTATTTTTCCTCGTCCGAAGAAGCCGTTTCGCCGACGGGCACGCCGTTTCTCATCGTGGCTCCGCTGGAGGGCGCGCCTGTCGCTGCCTGTTGTTGGCCCGACCGCTCATTGTCAGGAGTTCGGCGCGGACCGTCGGAAAAACAAAGCAAACTGTAGCCCACTCTCCCGAATTTATTGCGAAGTTTACGTATTTGAGAACGCGCTTTACGATCTTACGAACGTGGCGAGAAGTTTTACGAAAAATAGGTTCAGTTCGCGAAAAAAGTTTTAAAGATGCCGGAGGATGTGGCGGAGCCAGATGACAAAATAATAATAAATAATAATAATAATAATAAATAATAATAATAATAATAATAATAAATCATACGAAAAGGGAATTGCGATGGTATCTGCGTCACACCTTTGTGGAAGCGCTAGTCGACTCTACTACTTGCTTCGATCAAGTTTATTCAGAGAAATTCCTGAAGCAGCTGAAATCGGCTACAGTTATGTCACTGAAAAAGTCCGTGTGACCTAAAAACTATGGATGCTTTGTCAGTCTAAAGGCAAAATATCGTTAATAAAGTTCGTATGCATCCCACAAGAATACAAAGGTGTGTCCGCGGAATTTTTACGAATCTTAAAGTTCGCAAGTCGGCAGTATGCTTTGGAGGGTCATCAATCGAAAGCTTTAAAGAGTTTCAGCTTCTCCGTAAACGAGTTGCACTTTGCTGAATACCGGGGTTTTTACCGCGAAGACGTAAACGGGAGCGGCCGGGTTGGTGGCGCCACCTGGTGGCGCAAAGTTTAACCAACGAGGACGCAGTGTTATTACTGCAGTAACAAACTATATCCTAATTAGCTGCTGGTCTTACTGTTTTGGCAACGATGTAATAACTAGCGTGCAGCCTTGCATCTTCATTATTCTTTCGACCGGAACACCTATGTGACAAAAACGTTTCCGACTCGTTGTGGTTGGCCAAAGCGTCACATGATGGGGGTGCCAGTGTTGCTGCTGCCGTCCACGACTGCGGTAACCCGGTATTCCGTAAACGGTGACGCGTTTACAGACAAGCTGAAAGTTTACATGGACATTACAAGCAAGGTATACAAAATAAGCACTTCGAGAATGCACTGCCCTTAGCAAAATATACGGACTTCTTCGCCTATGAATGCAGCTTGAAATTGAGAACTACAGTCGAAACGTGGCATTGGGGTCTTTTCAGAGCACTCGTCAATTTCAGTTTCTGCATCTGAATTACGAATAAATTCCGTCTTTCTTTCGGCTAACCTGTCGTCCGTATACATTTACTCATGGGTATTCATAGATGTGTGCAGAAGTTCATGTAGATATACTATAGCAGTTTGAAAAGTTTACGCCAGTTTTTCGCTTTTGCGTCTTTTCGTGTCTCACCAAGACAGCGCTCACGGTAAGACTGACTATTCATTATTCTGGTATTCGGTATATTTATAACTAGACACGTCCAACGGGCCAGGGCCAGGGCCATTGCCGAGGATCTCGGAAAAATTTTCTCCGGCGATGGACCCCTGGCAGCCTAGTCCCGGGCACTAACAGCCATAACCGTTGGACAAATAAAGTTTATTCCTATCCTATCCTAGACACGTGTGATCTGTATACACGTTCGTTTTGAATATACTGAGTGCCGCCTGAATCAAAGGCGCTGCACTTAACTATCACAGTTAAGTGTGAAATACGGGCGGATGGTGGCCAAGACAACGCATCCGCCGTGTTCCTGGGTGAAGGGGTTGCATTGATTGCCGTAATGAATATAGCATGCGCACATATCGTGTCTGTCTAACGGCCTGAACGGTCAACGTAGACACACTACTTGAATAGGAACACACTGCAGTATATTGGCATGTCGAATCTCACGGCACGAACGCTAGAGAAATTAATAGCCCTAAACAGCACATGGTGTGGCAGGCGACGGATTACTAGAACATGCCCGTGTCTAGCTCCCCAAAATGATGGGGGAGGACCAGCGTCGTCTGACTGCATAAAATTAGTATATCTGGAGCTAGTTATTTTAACTCTGTGAGTGACTACAGGGCAGAGTTGTCAGCTTTATGCACACTCACGATCTCCTATCACGTGCGCGCGCCATTCATTCTCTTAATCAAGTGATCAAATGCGTTAAAAAAAACTGCTTGCAATATTCTTTCTGTAGAAAAACCAGGTGACGCCTTCCTGTGCAATTCGTGATTTGTGTCTCGTCTAACATGACAACGCCAGTAACCAACTCTTCCAACTGAGAGAGACGTTGCAGAAAATTAACATCTTCATGTGCACCATAAGGCATCATGTTTGGAACCAATTTATTAGAGCCTAGTTCTGTGCCCATACGGAAACAAGTCTTGGCGCCAAAGCTCTGAAGCCTACCTTACAGCCATACCTAGTCTTCGAGACTTGGTCTTGGAGCTAACTTCTGCAGCCATTAGGAACTAGTCGGTGCCGCGTAGCCTTGGATTCTATAATTCTACACCCATTACGCAGCTAATCTTGAATGTCATACTTATGGCGCCTACTCTTGCGTCCATTGCGCACCTAATCTTTGAACCATAGTCCTGGAGGGTATTTTTGCAGCCATTACTAACATAGCCTTCAATCAATAGCTATGGAACATGGTTCTGTAGCCGGTGGTTACCTAGCCTTGAAACCACAGTCCTTAAGCCTAGTTCTGCAGCTATTCGGTACCTAGTCTGCAGTTAGGCACCTAGACTAGTCTGCAGCTATCAGGCAACCATACTTATAGAGTCTAGTTCAGCAGTCAAAAGGCACTGTCGAAACCATAGTCTTGGAGTCTAGTAATGTAGCATTAGGCACCTAGTCTTCAATCTATACTTATCGAACCTAGTTAGTAGTTCTGCAATCAGAAGTTACCTAGACTTCTAACCATAGCGCTGGAGCTTAAGGTGGCGGTCCCACACCGGCGGCACGCGCCCTCCGTTTTCAGTACTTTTGGAGCAACCATGCATGGCGGCTCTTCTACTTAGGATATAAAGTTGTATATACCATAAAAAAGCTTAATTCTTTTACATTCCAACTATAAATAATATAAAGAAATTGATTATTGTGACTTAGAAATAAATGTTCTAGAACAAGCATGGGATACATGGTTTTTGCGAACTGTGTCTGAGTTGTGAACATATTTAGAAGAAACTACCGCATTTACTGCATTGCGGCTTGCTCTGTAGCTTTAGGACATATTTATCTATTTCCTAGACGCAGCAAAATGATGTTGAGCCTTCACTTTTTGGATAATTTGCTTTTGAATATTGCCAAATATCACAAACTTCTGTTGTAAACAGCCCGGAAACTACACGCTGCAAGGAAGCTAAATTTTGGATAAATTAGAGTTCAATGAATTTCCATTTAGGACGCAAAATTTCATTCATGTACCTTTATTAGTTTTAAACCGCAGCTTCGTAGCTTTAGTACCTTCCCGCAAAAATGTGCAAAAAAAGCAGGACTAGAATTCTAAATATTGCTTAATTTCGGTCGCATTATTAGGAAAACTAATAAAGGTACATGAATGTTGCTTCCGCGGAGCCCCTCAAACAACTTTTCGGCCTCGGAGCACAACTGGCATGGCCAACTTCAGGAGTGCAAGCGCCTCTGCCGAGGTGGTCATAGTTTACCAGCACTTACCCATCGGGTCCCCGTACTCGCACAAAACGCAACTTGTCAGTGGTAACAATCTGCTAGTAGGGTGCGCCAGTTGAAAAAGTATCGTTAATCGAACAATCGTTCTAACTATTGAGCACCCGTCGTCGCCTTATATGCCTTAACCATTTCATGCAGAACCGGTAACCATTATATTATTGTTATTTTTTGTTCAGGTTCGGTTCGCGTCCAAAAATATCGGTTCGGGTTCGGGTACGGATGTCGTTTCGGGTTCCCGTGCGATTCGACATCCTGATTCTAACATCTTTTGCCAAAAAGAAACCGTGAGAACACGATCTTGCACCATTTGCTTATTCGGTCGCCAAATATAGCCACAGAGCGCACAAAATAATATCATGTGCTGATATTACGTACTGGCGAAAGCAGAAACAAAAGAACGCGTTCTGGTTAAGGTTAACCCTACCTTCATTGCACTTCTGATGTCTACAATATTACCTTCCAGTATAAGTTGAAACACTAAGTAAGAAATAACTGTTCAGAGCGCTTGTTACGCGGAATTACATGTATTTGCGACGTGTAATCTCTGTGTAGCCGGTTTCTATGCATGGAGTAGCCCAAGGTGAACGTACCGGAGTCTGAATCAGGCCACTGTTGTAAAAGCAGGTGAAATGGCAAATGGTAAAGTGCATTGAAGTAGTTTCAGAAGGGTTTGCATTTGAATTTATGCAATGACTGGACGCTCTGATTGTGTTAGCGTCGGGTAACTCCATTTCGTATAATTATTGGTTATGCGCAGCTCTATATCGCAAGTCATAGTTTCTTATGAAAGCGTGATCGGCCATTTACAACTTCGAAGCATTTTTCTTTCTTTTGTCGGTAAGTAGACTGACGTCATATTGGAAACTTTCGAGATCAACCGCTACGCGCACGGGGCGCTGGCGTCGAGGAGACGAGAATAAAGCACTGCGCATATTTATTGCGCAAGGCGTTGCTTTCACTGCCAAGTACCTCGATCGCCTCTCCCCTGCTCACCAAGTTGAGGTAGAAACAAAAAATAAAGAGTGCTTAAGCGTCTAAGACACAGTCTTGGATTCTGCTTGCCCCCTTTTTTATATGATTTTATACAGAAGCGGAAAGAAAGGGAAGACAGGCAACAAGGAATATAATAAACTTTCATCTCCCGATTCTCCCCTTGTCATTCCACGTATAGGGATTCAATTTTTTTATATTTTTCTTACACTCGTTTCTTCCGTCTGACGAAAGTTTCGTATATACACCGCCTGCATTCTGCCGCATGTTACTTTTTTTTTCTTTGTCGTCTGCTGCAACGATGGTTCACAGCAGCAACAGCCGAGAGCTCCGTACGACTAAATCACAAACAAGCGCAGTCAAGACATGCCAGCAAGCAGAACGCGTTACTGAGGCGAGAGAAAAGAAAGAGGGAAAGAAGGTGATCGAGACGGTGGAGCTATGGAGAAGGCTAGAGGGAAAGAAAGCAAATGCCTGCATGGGATGAAGCGGAAGTAAAAGCCAAAAGTAGCAGACGATCTAGTTTCGCTCTTTCAATTTCCCTCTTTGCTTTCTCGTTGGGCGAAACCGGAGCAGAAGAGAAAAAAAGGAAAGCAAACTCGTAAGCTCATCTTCCTGGGTGCTCTGCGTTTGTCCTTTTCTAGTGTCTA
The DNA here is from genome assembly GCF_013339745.2 of Dermacentor silvarum. Taxonomy (NCBI): domain Eukaryota; kingdom Metazoa; phylum Arthropoda; class Arachnida; order Ixodida; family Ixodidae; genus Dermacentor; species Dermacentor silvarum. Next base: position 30,879,067 of record NC_051160.1, on the reverse strand, counting down.
TATTTGTTCGTTATAAGCGGGAATGAAGGTAAAACACTATGTGCGAAGAAGTTCCGCTTTGCCGTCTGGTTTCTAATAAACAGACGAATCAACGTTAGGCTTGCGGACCGCTATTTGTAGAGCGTCCTGTATTACTGTGAGAAACAGAAGACTATTTTAAACATTAAGCGTACGTGCACTGGCGTCTGCTTCGTAATAAACACGTAAGTTTACAATAAACGGAGGATTGGGTTACATTAGACAGACGTTTCGGTTATGAGATAAAACTGTCTGGTCCCACCTGTTTCGTAATAAACAGATCGACTTGTATACATTAACGAGACAGGATGTTTCCATCGCACATTCGGGATATCTATGTTTAACGTGCTCCCCTCACACCTTTTTTTATATTACATGATGGTGGTTTGATCAACCGCGGCACAGGCAAGTGCAGAAATCACATTGAAGAGATAGAGATAAGGAACGAACTGAGACAGAAAGGGAATGTCGTTTACGCTGACCACACCTATAGTTATCACTATCTTTGTGCATTATCACGAAAGAATACACACACACACACACACACACACACACACACACACACACACACACACACACACACACACACACACACACACACACACACACACACACACACACACACACACACACACACACACACACACACACATCATAATCATGAGATTGTAGTTAAGTCCACTGCAAGACGAAGGCCTCTCCCTGCGATATCCAGTTATCCCTGTCTTGCGCTAGCTGATTCCGACTTGCACCTGCAAACTTTATCACCCCACCTAGTTTTCTGCGTCCTCGAATGTGCTTCCCTTCTCTTGGTATCCATTCTGTAACTCTAATGCTCAACCGATTATCCATCCTACGCATTACATGGTCTGCCCAGCTCCATTTTTTTCTCTTAATATCAATTAGAATATCGAATATCCCCTTTTCTCTCTGATACGCACCGCTCTCTTCCTGTCTCTTAACGTTAGCCCTAACATTTTTCGTTCCATCGCTCTTTGTGCGGTCCTTAACTTGTTCTCGAGCTTCTTTGTTAACCTCCAAATTTATGTCCTATATGTTAGCACAGGTAGAATGCAATGATTGTGCACTTTTCTTTTCAACGAGAGTGCAGTAAGCTCCCAGTCAGGATTTGGTAATGCCTGCCGTATTGCCAAATCCTGACTGGGAGCTTACCACTGTACATACATACCTACATACCTACATACATACATACATACATACATACACACACACATACATACATGCATGCATGCATACATACATACATGCATACATGCATACATACATACATACATACATACATACATACATACATACATACATACATGCATGCATACATACATACATGCATACATGCATACATACATACATACATACATACATACATACATACATACATACATACATACATACATACATACATACATACATACATACGTACATACACACACACACACACACACACATACATACATACACCCTTAAAGAACACCAGGTGGTCAAAATTACCAGCCAGTGCAAGTACCGGCTGGTAAAAGTATCGGGAGATATATTTATATTCTGAGTATATCAAAATTCACGTCAAAAGCAAGATTGCTAAGTGCTGCAGAATCGTTCGTTCAGGAGGAGCAGATATGCATCCAAGCAGCAGCGGAAAACGTCGACCTCAGAACACGACTTCACCAAGCATTCTATACCTCACTCAGCCTCAAACTCAGGCATGAGTTTGAGGTCGAAATATAGTGGGCTTCATTCGCCTAATTTCCAGCATTCACCAACCACAGCTGAATCTCCATCTTCTCACTTTATGAGGTTCAGATCAACTCGAGGTTGAGGTCGACGCAATGAGGTCAGAACCTCGTGAGTTTGCACGCAGACTAGAACGGCAGCGCGAATGGGACGGCGACAAACAGAAGAGAGAACACACACACAGTTCAAGCTCTGGAAAAAGAATCAGCGCATGTTCTGTGTGTTTCTCTACTCTCTACTATGTGTCGCCGTCCCATTTGCGCTGCCGTTACAATGAACATCAGTCAACTTGCGCAGTTGTACACCTATATTGTCGCTAGAAAACGCTGATCACTACTTTCGCACTGGCGTGTTTTGGCCACTGTGAAACGTACAGCGTATTCTTCTCAAGGTGCTGCGGCAAATGCGAATGGTGTCGGATACAAATGTCAGACGTACTATACGTGACTTTTCTCTCAGCCTCGTTGGTGATATACGGTGGTGATACAGCTTGCTGGGACAAACGTGCGTAGCCACACAACAATTCATACCCAAGCGTGAGTCAAAACATACAGGCCTGCTAGCAGGCTCGGCCGTTCGCCTCCACTGCGCGTTAACGTTTGTTTCAAGCTCAGTGTATACGTCCCTAACATTGTCGAGAGAGGTTAACCCCCCCCCCCCCCCCCCCCCCGACACTGATTCTCACGAACTCTTTCGCGGCAACGTTTTTAAAGGACACAAATACGATCGGTGGCACGGAAAACCAGCTGGTTCGAGTGGATCGCGCGCGCACTCAGACGGGGTCTCGCCGGCTGAACCTAGACATCGATCGGATTCGCGCGGGTGGCAAGGGGTACGTGAGAGCGGGCGGGGGGGGGGGGGAGTGCAACAAGCATGCAGACGCTAAAGCAGGCCCGGACGCATCGAAGGGAGAGGGCGCGACGGGACGATGAGGGAAGCGTGCGGAATAACGGGATCGGCAGAGATGGAAAGGGAAAAATGAGGGAACGTGAGGGAGAGGCTAGCGGGGTGAAAATGATGAGGAGGAAGCGAGCGAGGGTGGAAGAAATTGCTACAGAGGCAACAAGTGTACGCGCGAGCTGTGAGCGGTTGCAACCAAGAGAAAAGGTCCCACGTACAGTGAGCAGGGAAGAAAGGGTCGAGGGAGAGACCGAGGGAAAGAGATTGAAGACAAACTGGGAAGTGAAAGACAATTGCCCGAGGGTTCGAATGAAAGGGGAAGGGAAGCAAAGGGCGAAAGGACAGGGTAAGGAGAGCAGGGCAGCAAGCGTAAGAGAGGGGAACGAAGGAGGGCGCGACGGGACAGGAAAGAGGAGCGTGCGGGATAAAGGGAGATGGGACAAGTGGAACGCGCAGCCACAAGGTATCAGACGGGGAGAGAGAGAGAGTGTGTGCGTAGGGGGGGGGATATGGAAACAGGCCGCAGGGCGGCGTGTACGCGAGCTGACACCGTTCACGCAGACGAGGAAAGGAGGGGGGGGGGGTCGGACGGAAGTAGACGGTCCGGAAAGGAGGCGAAAAAGTTTAGGGAAAGCGGTCGCAGACGGAGAATGGAAAGGGAGCGAATAGAGTGAATAGGGATATAGAGGCTGCAACAAGTATGGGCGCCGACACACCTGGGGGTAGAAGGGTAGCTGATAAGTTTAGACAGGCGAAACGGGAATGAAGTGGCGAAAGCGATGAATTTGAAAGAACAAGGGTACAAAGACGGAGAGAGAAGATAGTTTTAAGGAGTGATAGAGAGAGACAGGCCGAACAGGGACATAAAAAGCCAGGAAAAAATTAACTTTGCAGAGCTCGTGACTGGAGCTTTCATGTGAGACAGGCATCACTTTCAGCAAGCTCCATTTCCCTCGTGGGCTAGAAGGTTTTTTTTTTTCCCTCCACCACAATTTTTTTTCAGAGTTAGAGCGCTCACCTATAACCCGCCATTGTATTGTGTTCCCGGAAGTAGCCACATGTTTACGAACATCAAGCGGGTAAGTAACGGAGAACCGAGCTGTTCTCGAGCGTCTCTTCCATCACATTTCAAAATTTAGTATCGGTGTTATTGTTATTTTTCTATTTTCACAGCTATCTTCTTTACTCTTTCACTGTCTGTCTGTCTGTCTGTCTGTCTGTCTGTCTGTCTGTCTGTCTGTCTGTCTGTCTGTCTGTCTGTCTGTCTGTCTGTCTGTCTGTCTGTCTGTCTGTCTGTCTGTCTGTCTGTCTGTCTGTCTGTCTGTCTGTCTGTCTGTCTGTCTGTCTGTCTGTCTGTCTGTCTGTCTGTCTGTCTGTCTGTCTGTCTGTCTGTCTGTCTGTCTGTCTGTCTGTCTGTCTGTCTGTCTGTCTGTCTGTCTGTCTGTCTGTCTGTCTGTCTGTCTGTCTGTCTGTCTGTCTGTCTGTCTGTCTGTCTGTCTGTCTGTCTGTCTGTCTGTCTGTCTGTCTGTCTGTCTGTCTGTCTGTCTGTCTGTCTGTCTGTCTGTCTGTCTGTCTGTCTGTCTGTCTGTCTGTCTGTCTGTCTGTCTGTCTGTCTGTCTGTCTGTCTGTCTGTCTGTCTGTCTGTCTGTCTGTCTGTCTGTCTGTCTGTCTGTCTGTCTGTCTGTCTGTCTGTCTGTCTGTCTGTCTGTCTGTCTGTCTGTCTGTCTGTCTGTCTGTCTGTCTGTCTGTCTGTCTGTCTGTCTGTCTGTCTGTCTGTCTGTCTGTCTGTCTGTCTGTCTGTCTGTCTGTCTGTCTGTCTGTCTGTCTGTCTGTCTGTCTGTCTGTCTGTCTGTCTGTCTGTCTGTCTGTCTGTCTGTCTGTCTGTCTGTCTGTCCTGTCTGTCTGTCTGTCTGTCTGTCTGTCTGTCTGTCTGTCCTGTCTGTCTGTCTGTCTGTCTGTCTGTCTGTCTGTCTGTCTGTCTGTCTGTCTGTCTGTCTGTCTGTCTGTCTGTCTGTCTGTCTGTCTGTCTGTCTGTCTGTCTGTCTGTCTGTCTGTCTGTCTGTCTGTCTGTCTGTCTGTCTGTCTGTCTGTCTGTCTGTCTGTCTGTCTGTCTGTCTGTCTGTCTGTCTGTCTGTCTGTCTGTCTGTCTGTCTGTCTGTCTGTCTGTCTGTCTGTCTGTCTGTCTGTCTGTCTGTCTGTCTGTCTGTCTGTCTGTCTGTCTGTCTGTCTGTCTGTCTGTCTGTCTGTCTGTCTGTCTGTCTGTCTGTCTGTCTGTCTGTCTGTCTGTCTGTCTGTCTGTCTGTCTGTCTGTCTGTCTGTCTGTCTGTCTGTCTGTCTGTCTTCTGTCTGTCTGTCTGTCTGTCTGTCTGTCTGTCTGTCTGTCTGTCTGTCTGTCTGTCTGTCTGTCTGTCTGTCTGTCTGTCTGTCTGTCTGTCTGTCTGTCTGTCTGTCTGTCTGTCTGTCTGTCTGTCTGTCTGTCTGTCTGTCTGTCTGTCTGTCTGTCTGTCTGTCTGTCTGTCTGTCTGTCTGTCTGTCTGTCTGTCTGTCTGTCTGTCTGTCTGTCTGTCTGTCTGTCTGTCTGTCTGTCTGTCTGTCTGTCTGTCTGTCTGTCTGTCTGTCTGTCTGTCTGTCTGTCTGTCTGTCGCCGACAAGTCTCCTTACCGAAACGTTGGCTCCAGGCTGAGATTGCACTTGTTCGCCGATTGCTGATCACTTCAAGTATCCATCTACCTGCGAACCTTTTGTATTTTTAGACGAACGGCACGCGTACAATTCCGAGGTCAAAGGAGAGGTGCTAAAAAAATGTGCGTAGAAGGTAGAGGGCGGCCGGGAAAATTCAAGAAGGAACAAAAGTTTACTCCTTTAACATGCACCCCTACTTGCAACAAAGCCAAACGAATCTACGATGCACGTTCACAATCTCACAAGGTACGAGTCTACGCCTACGTCACAGTCACAGCTTGATGCCAGCTCCACTCCGCTTGTGATAAGGAGTATAATACGCAGATCTCTGAACCCTGAAAGCAGACGATGACTGTCTCTTCAAGGTTGCAGACGACACTATGGTTGGGCAATGTCTAGACCGAAAGAATACGAAACAGACGAGTCTCAGAAGGGTCGTAGACGAAACAAAAAAGAAACAGGAAAAAAAAAAAAACGACATAGGTTGAGAAAGAGACCGGGCTTGTGTAGGCTATATGTAATGCGCTCGAAACACTAGAACAGGTTTCAAGCTCAGAATCTGCTTGGTACGCAAGCGGTAACGCCGCTGGCGTCGTACACTGAACTCTGTAACTATACATGAGCACTTTCCCGCACGCTTGCGGTGCCAGCGATGAACAGATGCATTGTCGACGCTGTTTGTGCAGACGGAGACAGTCTGCGTCCGAGGAAACCGTCGCTCGTACTCAGCCAATGTAAAATGGGTGTTTCGGGAAGGAAAAAAAAAATGAAGAAGAACAACGCTACGAAATATAGCAGCGACTGCCGCGCCGACGGACCTTCATACATCAGCCTATAATCCAAAGACAAGCTACACAACGTAATTACATCACAAAGATGCGGCGCGCTGCTGTAACATCCCGCTCAGACTAAAACAAAAAAGGGAAGAAAAAGTTGTGGCGAACATTGCTAGTGTGAATTTTCACTGCGAGCAAGATTAACAGATATGGCCAAGTTTATGAACGCTAGTTTGCTAAAGTTCGGTTGGCAAACAGCGAAGAACAGAATTTTCCACGTAGTCGTCGGCTTTTCTTTCCCGCATCCTGTTTTAACGCGAGAGCGTTTAGGGCCCCGTGTCGCAGAAAATCCGGCGTCGGCAACGGGCGTGTGATCGCGGGTGGCGGACAAAATCATCCAACCACATCAACCGTGCAGGCCCTCCCCGTGGTACAAGGCTTTGGTGAACAAAAATGGACTTTCTCACAGTGAAATCTGTCAGAAAAATGGCTCAGAAAAATGGTACGACTTTACCATTCGGCGTCGGATTCGCTGTCGGATTGTTTACCAATCGGCGTCGAATTGTAATTTGAATGTACGAGAAAACCTAATTCTGCTACGAGGAAACTCCAACACAAACCCCTTTTCCAGCATTTCTACCAGGCCTGCGCGCGTCGGGGCAATAGCAAATTAATAAAATAATTAAAAAAAGGTGCTAGGGCCTTCACATTTTAATATAAGACCACTTATATTGCCCCTGGAAAAACGTCTTTCCAGCAATGCATTTAAGTTTAAAAGTGAAGCCGACTTTAAGGGGATTGGTGTAAGCTTGGTCTTTGTAAGCTGGCTTTTCCCACGTGCAGTGTTGCAGTGAATGAAGCCTACTTGCCGTATGCGAACGATGCGATGCGAACGGGTCCCGATAACGCTATCGCGTTCTACTCTTAAAGGCGCAGCTTAAGCGTCCTCCAATTTTTGTTTACTAACATATACAGCTCCAAAACATAGTTCTCGAGGGACGCCGATATAGGTGATGTCTGAATCAGGCATACGGCGCAGGCTCTGCCGGAGTCAAAAAAAGACAGTGTTGGAGGCGAGGCGTATCTGTACTGCAAGCGCCGATTACTTACGGAGTCGCCATCTGTCGGAAGCGCCTCGCTTGCGTAGTAATGAGGGATAACGCGGCGCGCTCCTCATAGGTTTGGCTGTCGGCGCTCAATAAAACCACCACGCGGGAGCCCTCCTGGCCATTTCTGTAAGTACTCTCGAAACGAAGGAAGTTTCTTACTGCCAAAATATTAATCTAGGGCAAACAGAAGGCGAAGAATAGTTTACAGGCGCTATCACTTTACCGAATACGTACAGTGAACGCCAACTGCGCGCGGTCGCAGCGATGGAGTACCCCGAAACGGCTTCTTGCGTGAAGCAATCACTGAGAGCAAACTATGCTGAAATATGTTCTTATAGTGGGCTGTCAGTATCACCAAATGGAGCGTAACAGAATGAAGTCTCAATGCAGCGATCGCAGGGGTTTGTAGCGACTAACTGCGCGTCTGCATGCATGCCCGCGCACAATGTTTCGCTTTCGCTGCGAGAGCGTTTTCGCACCGTGCCGTCAGCTTTAGGCCGCACCATATGAACAACAATTGACAGTACACAAGCAACCATTGTTGCGTGGACGCTATCAGAGTTGTTAAAAAATAATTTAGTTATAACTAGGGACTTCGACGCCTACGGCGACTTGTGATGTGCCGTCGCGACGATTCAATCTTTTTTTTTCCTTTTTTTAATTCTCGGACGTTTCAATATCATTATTTCTCAAGTTGCGTCGCATTGTACGTATGTTTTTATCGGTCTTCTCAGCGAGCAATTTCTCGATGCTTCTTCTTTTTTTTTAATCCGTACATTCATTGTTTGGTGCTAACACAAACATGAGCATATGCCACGCCTTTTGTTCCCTTTCCATTTCCGTGAACTTTCCAGTATCTAGCATCAACACGTTCGTGAAAGACAGTTCTTCCTGTCGACGCATACAGCTCGTCTTACAATAGACACGAAACTCAGTGTATCTAAACAAGTACAGGGACGTGCATATTTCGCTTAAAATGTTCGAAAAAGGATTTTGCGCTTACCGCTCCACTGTGATTGCTCAAGTTTCGCAGAAAGATCGCATATTGTAGTCTACGTCGTTCTGTGTAACACTTGGCACATTTACTTGCCCGGCTTCTAAGAAAAAGAAATGCAAATTGGCCTTCGTGTATGCAAATGCAAGCCGCGGCCGAAGAGGCGCTAGCAAAAGTTTGTGTCGCCGCCTTTCGGCCGCTGCAGAAAGCAAACCGCTCAAGAAGGGTTGCCGCGTGCTGCCCGCTTCTCTGAAAACGGCCTATGCAGTCCTTATTGTTCTTTATGACATGCTCTTCGGGGACACCGGCGACAGTGCATAGGGGTTTTGTTCATAGAAGCAACGTGCAACTATGCACTGAATGTTGCACAAAATAGGAGGGCACAGTGTACGTAACTCTTCGTAGTAAACAGCGGGCTCATCTCCGATCAAATTTTGCACGGAAGTACCCTACTGCATCAATATTCGTTTAAAACCACGTTTGCAGACATTGCCCCCTTTCGTCCACAATGAAGGCGAAGTGGGCGTCGTCTGCGGCGATGCCATTAAAGGGGGGCTAAACCACCCCTCGGGCTTGGCGAAATAACATAGTCCGCGGGTAGCATGCGCTGCTGCGAACATCTCAGCAAAGTTTTGCTGTCGTACGCGGTGCGTGGGGCTCGCAAGCGGAGCGCGAAGTCACCTTTCTCTCAAACGCCCTCGTTTCAACAGAGCCATGATCCTCACTCTCTTCTGTGTGCTTTATTGCGCAATAAAGCACATTCCAATACGTGGCTGCTATTCGTCGCTGCGGTCGGTTACACTGCGGTCGCCGCGGGGTGCCGCCACGAGTCCAGTGGCTAAGCGCACTGCGGCTCTCTGAGGACAATCGCGTTTGGCTTACGTTTAGCGCGGCGTAGGCACCAAAATCGGAAACTTTGAACTGCGCGCCACGGTGACGTTTTGAAGGCGGAGCGTTGTGGCCCCGTCCCACTCCTCCCTAGCATTCGCAGTGCAAGGCATTGAAGAAGGAAGGGGGATCACATCGGAGGTTGTGTTTGATTGCCAATAACTCCGCTTCTGCTGAACGCATTGAAGTACTTTTTGCGGCAATGCATTTCTGAAATAGCCTCTTTTCACCTCAAATGTCTTCCTCCACTTTAAAATTTTCAGGGCGTCTTTAAAAATTTTTTATTACACTGAAACGGAATGGTGCCGCCATCTGTAAGATGTGTGTTAAGAGAAGTTTATTTCGACAAAGACATTCTTGAGAATACATGTGAACTTGGCTTCAAGTACACGAAAACATTCAAATGCTAACGACACTGGCACATACAATCAAAAGGGCACATTATGAAAAAAGTAACAAACTAAGGCCGCATACAAGTCTGGCAGGTGTTCTGACCTGCCAGAGGTCAGAACGCCTGTTAGTACGGCAACAACTGCGCAGTAATGCGTCCATTACGGAGCTTTATACAACGTGTTGACCATTTCCGCAGGAACTGGTCTTTGTTCAGAATGATCCAGTGTACGGTGAAAACGTGATGTTCACCGTAGCCGTGACAGATGGTGTATTGAGTAGTGTCACTGTAGAGTTACTGTATATGCTCCCTTAGTGGCACGGGCTGGGGTACTTTGGTTTACTTTTTTTCTTTTTAACCCCACCATGTTATATGTATATGCTCCCTACGGGAGCTCCCCAAGAGGAGCATATACAGTAACTCTATGTCACTGCAGACGACACCAGCGAATAATGCCCGCAAACGTGGTATTAAACTAGACTTCCTGCAAAATGGCACTTCTGTGAGAAGTTAGAGCGGAGATCACCCCTATAGTTTAGCATCAACAGTTGTGTCCACTTTGTGCTGCTACTCATGCAACACTCGGTACATTATTAAGCTGTGTATATTCTCCTTTTTTTTTCTCGTCAGTGTGTCTGTCTCAGTACTTTACTCAGTAGCTTATTATTCTACAACAATTTTCCTTGCACATTGATTTGATTTGTTTGTTTTTCTTTCCGTCTTCGAAGCATTCGTCTGCCTTTATCTACTGCGAGAAATAGTAAAACAATTTTCAGTCGAAACTTTTGACGGACAAAATATTATTTCCAAGCTTCAGTTTCGTGGATTTCGTGGTAAGAGATTGGATACAAGAAGAGAAAACGAAGGTCGACAAACAGGCGTTTTTTTTTTTTAATATATATTTCGACCTGTAACCGCACTGCGGCACGTCAGCATGACGTCACGGATTTCTAAGTGTTTTCTCGTATTTGGACTATTGTACCGCAATAAAGGTTCTCGAAATTGCCCAAGTTCAGTTCTTGACTCTGTTAGAATGCAATGTCGCTCATTTTTGCCGATAAAGAAAAAGATAAACTATTACCGAGCGGACACCGCCAAAATGTATGACGTCACAGCGAACTGGTATTGGAAATTAAGGGCAGCGTCATGACGGCGTACTTCATTTTTTTTTCGGCTGTCCTGGCTCTCAAAGTAAAAGTGTTTTTTTTGTTCTTTTTTTGTATTGTGGAAGCGTAATTTACTAATATAGCCCAATTCATTTCTCTCCATTGCGTCTCTTTAACGCCGAATATATCGCGCATAACAAACACAGGAAACGGCTCTCTAATACTTCTCTGATGAAGATATATAAAGGCGACAGTTTAAGTACCATTGAAAGATAACTCGCGTCTGGTATCTCGGTTAGTGCACTTTGTATAACTTAAGGTGTATGCGTGATTTGTTGTAGCGCAAAAAAAAAAAAAAAAAAAAGAGAGAGAGAGAGAGAGAGAGAGACAGCGACAAAGAGAGAGACGCGCTATATACTCATAGCGCCTTGTTTTTCGTCCGCTGCATACGCCCGAATCGTGCAGTGACAATTCGCCCCCAAACCGCTATTGCGGTTGGTTTATGCAGCTTCTAGCGCTTTCATACAATACGAAGAAATTCCGAGCAGTAAACAAAAGCGTTGTATTCCGCCGACGGCAAAAGCCATAGACGGGGGACGGCAGCCGCCGGCAGACAGCCTACGTCACGCAAAGCGACACAGGACGTCGACTCATGCAGTTCGTTTTTCCCGACCGGACGCGGCTCCGTCGGCCTCCGGCATTCCAAAACATTTTGCAACACGCGGAGCAATTTCGATGGAGTTCCGCCTTCCTCGCCACCTGATGGCGCGCTTAGAAAGCGCGTCAGCGTAAACTTTTGGCACGGCCGACAGACGGCGCCACCTTAGCTGCCTCGCATTTGGACCACGCGAAATGTCTTTTTGTTCGAGTGAGGTTTCGAAACCGTCTGCGTTGTTTCTTCCTCGGTGGGTCAGGTTGATACGCGGTTCGGAGGTCCGCAAACTAGAAGCGGAGCGCGTTACTATACAGCGCTGAGGGATAACTGCGTAACGGGAAAAAGATGCACCGATGTTTTTTCTCAGCCCGCGGGGTTGGGGCAGCTTGCTTCGTTTTCCGGGACGATAGCCGGGAGAGTCAGTCGTACGCGCTTTCATCGCATTTGCACTGACATAGAGAGCGGCCTTGTCTAATCCGCAGAGTAACTTTCTTATCGTTCCAACGCACAGCGCGCGGCAGAGATTTTTCTGAAGGCCGTATATGTGCCTCTTTTAGGCTCTTTAAAGATGATGCCGGGCACTAAACATGATGAAACATTAATTCGCGGTCCCGTGCTCGTCACTAATCGAAGGAGATGCGATCTTTTTTTTTTTCTCTCTCTTTCTTTGTTTCCAGTTTGCTAGTTAGCAGTCGTAGCAGACGAGGACACCTGACCGCATCGTAGTATGCTACCGGGCCTGACTGTAACAAAGACACGAACTGAGGATGGTTCAGCGCTTTCGACCGAATAAAGTTTTGTTCGTGACGTTCTTCAGTTGCAGCGACGTGCACCAGCGTGGCTCTTAGTGCAGAATGCGATAGACTGCAACATAATTTAGGTTGAGTGCTGTAAGCGTCGACCGAAGGCGCCCGACGGACCCCTACTTGCGTCCAACCATTCATGGGGCCCCGTCAGTTACCAGGAAGACAAGCTTCTCCCACGGCAATTCTGCCCGTTCGCGCCATTTTTAGAGCACTGAGAAGATGTCGGCACCAGTGGTCGTTCTATCAATCGACACCAGGTCAAGCAGCTCCTCTGTGAAGTTAGGACTATCGTCAATGCCTCTGATGAAAACGGCACACTAAGCGTTGTCGGTAATGTCGGTGTTCTTGCACACCTCGGTTGAAAACGCCACAAATCCGCAGTAGAGCTTGTTGGGACCTCTTCCACTTTTCACTGCTGATCAGAATTCAGCGGCAGTATTTGCGAAAGACTGATCTTCTCAAAAGTCATCTTCATGCTACGACAAACAGCATCTCATACTTATAGCACCCAGGTAATCGAAGTTGGCTAATAGCTTACTTGATTTAGCTTTAGTAAGCTTGTTACACCTAATGCTAGAGCAAGCAACGACATAAACATATATATTACGACTTATGAATTATGTATTTTGGATGTATACTTTCAGTTGACGTGTAGACTTCTATGTCAGATAACGTTTGATCAAGTGTGGCATAGACGTCTGCTCTATGGCTTGTGCTTGATCTCTTCTAGACATGCATTCTAGACATGACAGGTAGAGTCTACAAACACCTTTGTGAAATGGTATTTCCATGGCATTGTCCTATCTGAATGGTCCTTCGCAAAAATATGTTAAATTATCTATTGTGTTGCACTGCCGCTGGAATTTTTCTTTCGGCAACTACTCACCGATTGAATAAAATTTCTTTAAGAGAAAATGTCCAATTCTTGTGACTTCGCAAGAATATTTCTTCAACAAGCCGGCAATTGTTCTCGCAAGATAATTTGAAAAGGTTCGCGCCCAAGTCGCACCGTCCCCAAATAAATATATTCTCAATAAGGTTTTTGCTTACTACTCGCTAGAATGTGGTTGCAGTTTATTCTTTTGCAAGCCATAGATGTTATAGCCAGTAGAGGTGATAGTAGCACTAGCGTGATGTTCCGTTTTCTTTTTCTTGCATTTCGAAACTTTCAAAACTGGCGCCGAGGGATTAAACGTGGAGTTGAAGCTGGTTAACACTGATTGGAGTCGAGAAGTTAAAAACTGTCTAAGCATTAAGTCCTTGGCGAGTAAAAGGACCAAAGTGTTGTAAATATAAGATCACTAGGTCTGGATTGCGGCCTTCATGCGGCGACCGTCAATGGTTTCTTCGTCTTGCCTTCACTGAGCATTCGGACGTGACTGTACATGCAGTTTTTGTTATGTTAGTTTGCTAATTATTTAACTTATGGCGGCGCAAGTGGCTTCTCATTTTCGCGAGTAGAAATTAAGATTAAGTTGCAAAGGTGCTTTTCTTTCAATGTATATTTTAAACTGCCTGTAGCAGAGTGACTTAATTCTTGTGCATTCAATTTAAACTGTTACATTTATTTTTCAAAGAAGGCTGGTTGTACATGTAGCGTGCTGATGCTTATTTCCATAGAATTGCTCATTTCTTTCTACGTTCTTGGTGTTGCAGAGACAAAATTAGCACGATTTTATCTGTTACATTCCCACACAGATTATACACTCATTGCGCAGTCCCATCTTCCTTTCAAATGTTTGTTTGCGTTTGCGAAATTATCCTCTCGACACAACTGAGCATAATGCTCCTTCTGAAGGCAATTCCCAAACTGACTTCAAGTATTTGTACATATACTTGCATTGGTAATATAGGCATATGTTCTTTATAGTTTGGTTGGTTTTTATTTATTGATGAGTTATTGTATTTATTTTCAGATGCCTTGTATACCTTATAATGCGGCAGTGATGAAGCAGAAAATAGATTGTTCCATCTGCATTGAATACACGTAGTGCTGTTGAAGATTGGAGGTAGTGGTGTGGCAGTTGTCACTTGAGGATGCCAGTGACATGGCCCCCCGTTCTCGAAAACAACTCGCATAGCTGCTTCCCTTGTGAGCACGTTTGTGCATCGTTTATGCACAGCTGTGTGGTGACTTGATTTGAATGTTGTGAGCTATAATAATAGAGCTATAATAAAGAGCTATAATAGTTGGCGTCTGACTGCAGCAATAGCCGCGACCATCGAGAGTCAAATGAAGCTAGTAGCTTTGAAATGAAACGTATTGTTAGAAAATACGGAGCCATAATGACGATGGCGTTTTCGGGGCCGTAGTGCGTCAGAGAGGCTTTAGAATAAAATCGCAAGAAAAAAACAATTTTTTTAAAAAAGCAAGTGCCTCCTTGAGGACTTCCTTGAGTACTACAACGGAGGTTTAATGTATTTTTTAAACTTCTTTTGGTGCGACGGTTGCACGGGCAGCGCCGAGTGAGATCACATGCGAAAGTGTACGCCAGTCACCGGCCATGGACGCTATGGCCGGTGACGTGTAGCTTATCAATACTTCTTTTTACGTTTACTTTTGAATCAATCATGATTCAGCAAGCGCAATTGGTAGTGGGGACCAATGCGACCGAACTACCAATGCCGATTACACTCAGGACCTGGCCAGGTTCGAGGCTGCCATTCGCAGTCCGGATCCGGTTGAACAACTTTGGGCAGTCCAGCAAGCCCACGACGCGGCCTCGAAGCTCAGTCTTCCGGTCCCGACGTGGGATTAGCCCTTCTATGGGTCAAACCATAGCCTTGCAGGACCAAATAAAGTTCTCGATCCATCCATCCATCCATCCATCCATCCATCCAACGCTACCGGGTGCAAGTGAACGTTCGCCCATGTGTCGTTTACGTGTGTGCACATAGTTTTTTCGCAACGTAGTCATTGGAAAGCAATTGTCCCGCGTTCTCTATATACAGGATTACGTGCAGGATGTATTTGAGTTCAGATATTATATTTTGCAAGCTCTAGCTGATTTGCTGCTCTTTCAGCTAGGCTCTAAACAAACTTCTCAGTTTGTTCTACATGCTGTTCTTCCTGGAATGACCCGTGATCCCGTCCCGCTCCTTAGCATACTTACCTGGTGTCGGGCCCTCCGGCGATCACTGAGGCCAGGGTCTCGTGCCGAGGCCTACCATTGCACTGCGGTTGGCTGAAGCACGCCACTATCCCAAACCGGGATAGGTGGGGCATGTAATTTTTGGTAGTGGGGCTCGGCGTACGCGCCAGCCCCTACCATTACCAAATCCAAAGTCAGACATTTGAAATAGCCGTCTAGCTCCACCACAATGTGACTTTCGTCAGCTCACACAGGTACACACAGGAATAATGGGAGGCCATTCGCTCCAGCACCAACCGCGCCAACCAGACACTGGTCCTGGCACGAGCTGACGACGCCATCGTGGAGCACAGCTTGGCAGCCTATATAGCTTAGTCCCGCTTACCCCTCGGTTAATAAAGTTGTCACTCACTCGCTCACACAGGTTGCGTGCAGGCCCGTGTCACGCTATTAGGCTGCCTATGGAGGCGCTGGAGCATGTAGACGTACCACTCGTGCTCGCGCCTGCGCACAAACGGCTGGCGAATCCTGAAATGAGACACTCGTGCTAGGTACGGCCACGCGCGTGCAGACTCGGTGATGTTCATAGGCTCCCTAATGTGGAGGTCCCGGTGGCGGAGCTGTGACGAAAACGTGGCGTTGTCCCTACATGGGAGAACACAGGTTTCGCACGCGGACGGGCCAAAAGGGGGAGAGAGAGTTCGTTGGCAGAGAAGCTCGCCTCCTGGCAGCATGGCAACGCTATATGTGGAATTCACTCTACTTTAACCATGAAAAAAAAAATTGCCCGCCAATCCACCCTGTGAAGGTGGTTGGAAAGCGAAGCTTTTTACGCCACCCTCACGGTGACTGCGGCGCACTTGATATTTTTTTCACGCTCTTCTTCTGCCGTCTTTACTTTCCGTGGTCTACCCATAGTGGGGTAGTCTAGAAAATGAATCGAAGCAGTTACTAGGCTGGAAGGGTTTTGAATGACGTCAACCCTCTTTCAAGCAGCTGCATAAGCTTCGCAACAGCTGCAATCTAATCTTACGGACCGCGCCGAGCCTGTTTCCGTTGTTTGCCCGCAGCCCTTATCATCCATCATGTTGGCTCATCACTTTGAAGCTTGTTTTTGTGGTTTTTCTTGCGAAAACGAGTGCTTAGTTGTACGCTGAACGCCTGAATTCAAGTAAGCTATACTGCTATACCTGCAATTGTTAGCGGTTCGTCGGGATCGTTTTTTGATTACAATGACGGACACGACAGAACCCTTGGCTGGTAGAGGTACAAAGCTCCGCTTTAAAACGTTAGTGCCGTGCAACGCTCGTCCGCAGCTCACCAGTCTTTGTTCTGGCGCTGCTGTCGGTATGCATTAAACTTCGGCTCAGGATGGCCCGCTACGGGTCTTGCGCTTTCTGTCGAATAAAGCATGCAGTGTCGAGATATGTCGTTGCGAATGCGAGTCCTGCTGTGCTCGTGTGCCTGCCAATACGTAATTCCAGGCGCCTGCTTTGTCAGAAGGCGCAAGTATGCAGTTTGGCGCGCAGCCGCAGATAATGCAAAATTTTGTCGTGGCCTGTGCCCTCTAGGAGACATGACGCATTCGCGACGTCTAGCGAATCGCGTTGATTGAGGCAAGTATAGCAGCAGTGTGCCTGGCTGTATGCCTTTGTGCTTGTAAGCTGTAGTCGAGAGTTCGACGGAATACCATCTGAGAAGGAGGATAGATAGAAGAAACAAGGACTCGCCAAAATAAAGAAATATAATAACGAAAAGGCAAATGTTGACGCTTCGTGGCCCCTAAAGGGCCCCGTGTTCGCATTAACAACGAATATGCACAGTCCTCGCGTGTATAACGGAAAGATGGTGCAATCATCGTGGGTATAGGTATCTGGTCAAGATTAGGCCTTCTCCGAGTAATGCTATGTGCGGTTGACTGGATGTTGAATTGCGCTATAGTAGTAAGCGCGTAGAGGGATGTTACTATGGCGATGCTATAGCTACTGCGTCTCAATATGCAAATGCCATCGTAGCTGGACAGAACCAAGGTAATGTTGTTTGCCGTCGCTTGGAAATACTCAGATGATTTTCTGCATACCGCCTATACATAATTAGTCTTAACTAATTAATAAACTCAAATATTATAATTAGATGAAAAGTGGGAATGAGAAAATTGTAGAGCAACATGAAAAGCTCGTGATACAGCTTTCTGTTGCTCAATACGTGCTACTAAAATCGTTTTTACGAGCGTGAAAGAAGCCCGCGAATACACGCAAAGTGCATGGAGCGGCAATTTAGTTTGTATTCGACGAACTCGACGAATTTGGAGTTTCGACTCGAATAGCCCGTACCACTTGTCGGTGTTAACGAAATGTACATGCGTGAACAGTTTTTTTTTTTTTGTTAGTACGTCGTAGCGCTTCCGTTCGAGCATCCATACTTCAGAAAATATTCCTCTGAGAATCATGTTCAACTATAGCAAGTTTTCGATGGAGCCGACCCAAAGTTTGAGGACCCGCCGGGGATGGCTCGGTGGCTGTGGCTTTGCATCGCTCAGCACGCGGTCGAGCGGTTTGAATCCCGGCCTTTGCGGTCGCCACATTTCGATGGGTGCGGAATGCAAGAACGCTCGTATATACCGTGCCTTCGGTGCCCGTAAAGAAACCCCAGGGTGCAAGCAATTCAGTGCCATTCCACTCTGTGAAGTTGGATGACCAGGGAAGCTGTGCATGTGGTGATTGACCGTTGCTCCGGTGAAACGTTCCAAGTTTGCGGGATCGGTGCCACATATGGACGGTTCGCATTTCCTTCGACCTCGCGGTCCTGGCGGGCAGCACGCTTACGCTTGGCGTCCGCGGCCCGCTCATCGTCGGTATAGTCTCCTTCCGAAGCCGCGGCCATTCCCTTTTCTGTTCACGCCGTCGTTCTTGGTAGGCATGCGCTGTTCTTCTTCAGACCGTACAACACGCGGCCTAACAATTTCACAGTCAGAGCAGAACTGAGGAAAGGAGCCTATGCAGAGCATGGCGTCAGGAGACAGAAGACACTCAGAGTGGTAGGCATTAGCTCGAATACACGGGATGGCGTACACGTGCACGTATGGTGCGAACGTATGACATGGCCGACCCGGGCCAAAGTGTAGTTATGTGTTTTTATCAGCTTAATATCTGACACGGGTTGCATTTGGACCCGAGATATTAAACTTATTTCTGCAATTTGGCGGAGTGCTATAACAGGTAGACCTCCGCCTACCTCCGCCGAGCGGTCGGCCCGGTATTGCCCTAACTTCGACATTTTTGGTCTACGGACATCGACCCACTGGAAACTTGCCATATCCAGCTTTGCTGTAAATAAAAATCCGGAGCTTATATGGCCCCGCGTGCGAAACAACCGGTAGAACTCTGATTCTGCACCTGCGCCGTGTCGCTGTAATCGCGCACACGTTTGCGCACTCCCGCAGTTTCAGAATTTATCTACGGTTTTGCGGCGTTTCTATTGCCACGCCTATGTTGATGCTTTTTTTTTATTTTTTCCTTTCTGCCCTGGCGACTGCCTTCACAGAATTTTATCACTGTTATTCAGTTATCGCTCGGCGCGAGTCGCCCTTGCTCTATGGGAAACTTGGCGAGCGTTGTCGTTAACGCCGATGTCGAGACGGACCTGTCATTATCGGATTGCGCGAGCGTTGCGAAAGCTGTTTATTTTCGGCCATGACGCGAGCACCGCCGACTTCTCTGGAATGTCGTACGATGACCGATGAACTATAGAGAAAGAAATTGATGAACTATAAATATGAGCGAGTCGAACAGTGTGAGGTCGACGACGACCGATGGTTGCGATCGCTAATGTAAGGTTATAGCTCTTATACTTGTGTTTGTTTTTTCTGCATGGGCCAGATAAGTTCTCCAGATAAAGTTAAATTCTTCATTCGTTCTATGCGGCAGTGTTTTCTGCCTGATCACCGTCACTTCCTCGCGACGATGTACTTGGAACGCTTGACTCATAGGAAACGTACGGATCGGGCCCTGATCATCATCATCGTCATCATCATCATCCGCCCAATTTTTATGCCCGCTGCAGGACGAAGGCATCTGATCACATGCACACCAAAACTCTAATAATATCGAAAAAAAGTAGAACATTTTCCATTCAAACCCCCCTCCCCCTCGGGGTATCCCACATGAACACGTGGAATCCTACATGTCCTTCTCAGAGTTGAAAACAGCTCAAGGAAATAATCGCTTGCCACACCGGTTATTAATGCCGACTGGTATGTTAAGAACGTCAAAAATCGTTTTCTTGCTTAAGTATCACGATTACATGCGGAATGCACAATGCATGTGAATAAAGCAAGCGTATCTGAACAGTTCCTGTCGTAAAAGACGCTTTTCTTTGGGTAAACACCAAGATGAAAATATAACATTGTATTGCTAAGTTGGCATTTTGATGTTATATACATCCTGGATATTAGTGTCATTTCGTGGTATTCGAAATGCGCTTCAAGGGTGCTTTTCGTCAACTATGACGACCACAATGCTATAGAATAAAGAAGTGTCAACCTTCACAAACATAGACGGCCGGAATATACTTAAACCTCTTCAATGACAGTTCCGCCTGCACCGGACTTTATATTCGTCATGAATACTTTAAGAAATCGCTTCCGAGATAAATTCCAAACTGTATACATGGGATCGCCACGGGGATATAAACCTGCATATCTTCCTATATATTACATGGGTTTATTGGATACAGGAGTTATGGGGTGCATGTTTTTATTTTATTTTATTAGGTAAGTGCTTTCGTTTCTACCTCCCCCGACCGCTTTTGGAGGCTCTCATAAGTTTAACGTTTTGCGCAACTTATGACAGAAAATCTGGCTTCGTAAATTGTTCAGTCAGTATCGGAATCGTAGTTATAGTGAATGGATTTCTTCCCGATTTGGAATGAATTCGTTGACAAATCACATTTGCGGCCTCCTTTAGTGTCGAATTAATGTGTTAGTGTTTTCTTTTATTTTTTGCCAGATCCATCATTTCATTATGATGCACACCGTAGTGGGGGGAGGGGGGGGGGGGGCTTTGAATTAATTCTGACCACCCGTGGTTCTTTCTCGTTCACCCAATGCCCGGTGCACGAGTATTTTTGCATTCTGCGCCAATCGGAGCGAACCCGCGACCTC
Source organism: Dermacentor silvarum (assembly GCF_013339745.2). Classification (NCBI taxonomy): domain Eukaryota; kingdom Metazoa; phylum Arthropoda; class Arachnida; order Ixodida; family Ixodidae; genus Dermacentor; species Dermacentor silvarum. The sequence continues at coordinate 30,858,740 of NC_051160.1, read as the reverse complement.
GTGCTTAGCAGCTCAACGCCATAGCCGCTTAAGCCACCATTTCGGGTGCCCCGACGGTTTTTTTTTAGTGTTCTTTGGTGGTTCTGGTGCATAGCGTTCTAGCCTCACAATGTTCACGTTGAGATAGCTATGTGTTCTACATTCCTTAGCAATTCGTTTTATTGCGCAACTTCCAGCACATAATTAAATTAAGATACTTCCGAGTATGCGTGCACCTAAATCAAGATTTTCTTTGCTAAGTAACACGCACCATGTAACTTTTTTTAATGACTTAAACGAATGTTTCTTGTTGGAAATCTACCGGGAACCATCAGATAGTGGTAAAGGATGCATGATACAAACATTGCGATACAAGACTTTTTTTTTATCAATAAACAGCTTCACAAAAGTTTATCTAAGAATCTGCAAGGTCGTTCGAAGTCCGCGGAAATAAGTATAGCTGAATGGATGCACAGCTCATCTTTCCCTCACCGGTTCACTAGACACACTATGGAGGGATACGCAGACACTAGCGCCATATTTCGCTCTGTGATTTTTTCTGCGAAACTCCGGCCTCCGAAACTCCGGCCTCCGAAATCCGGCAGCGCGCATGCGCGTTGAAGGTCTCTGAGGCCACGCTCGGAACTATTCGCCCGAGAATTGGCCCGATACACGGCTGCAGCCACAAAACTGAAAAACGAACGAGCAACGAACACGGATCGAATAACGCCGAGCGCTGGAAAAGACGCGATATGGAACACGATAGCTCGGCGTTGGGCTCCAGTTCCAGCACGCGACTCGGTATGCCAGACGGCAGCTGCGTCCCAGTTGCACGTCCCACAAGTGTGGCGGGTGACACGGCATCTGAAAAGTCATATTGTGGGAAATTACATCCTCAACTTGCCCCGTGTTGCACCGAACAACGATCGAAAGTGGGTGTTGCTTGTATTGCGCATGCTCGATCGCTCTCGGCGGAAAATGTATCGCGAAGAAAATTATTGTGTGGAGGCTTCAGAGCTGGAATCTACGATGCACTGTAGGAGATCCAGTGGATTTACTGCTAATCCAACGGAAGGAAAACTGGAAAATTGGATTTTGGTATAGTAGCATCGGGAAATATGAAACGGTGATGAAGACGTTGCGAGTTCCCATCCTGCCTTCATTGTTGCAGTATCATATTTCTCACAGTAATTTACTTAGAAAAGCAGTCCTGGTCAATGCGAAGGCAATGTAATTCTAATAGATGGCAAGCCTAAATTGAACTTCACTTCCTGTACGTACGCCACTCATCAATACGCCAAAGTGGCAAATGTCAAACATGCATGCTTTGTACGTGTTTGTCGTTTTCTTCTACATGCATTCATGAATACATACATACATACATACATACATACATACATACATACATACATACATACATACATACATACATACATACATACATACATACATACATACATACATACATACATACATACGTACATACGTACGTACGTACGTACGTACATACATACATACATACATACATACATACATACATACATACATACATACATACATACATACATACATACATACTTCAAGAACGCAGCCGCCGGGTAGCCGCAATTTTGTAAGCACTTTCAAGATGTCATTTAATATGAGATTTTAAAACCAAAGTACTGTCGAAATTCTTTATTAGTGCACACAAGAAGCTGTTTCTTAACGTGAGCACCTCAGATTCAGCATTGTCTCGTAATAAATTTCAATAAGTATCTAATGAGTATTTTGAGAAACATGGGCGAGACTAAGAGAATTACAGCAGTAAACACTAACCGCCTTTTGAAAGTATCATGTTACTCAGGAAAGTATCTGGGATACAGTAAGTTTAGTAGAGTATTTGAGCAAAATACAAGTCTGGCTTTCCAGTACCGCAACGGTGACGGTCTCCAATTACTGAACAATGGAGATTCTACAAAAAGAAAGTATAACGGGAGTCACGGGACAAAGGCAAACATGGCACCAAACGCGCTGGCCGAGCAACACGCGAAGACAAACCATAACATCGATTGGGACGGAGCAGCTATATCATCACCAGAGTAACATCCCTCTACGCGCTTCTCCGGACCAGATACCTATACCCAGGATGATTGCACCATCTTTCCGGTATACAAGCGAGGACTGTGCGTATTCGTTAATGTGAACAAGGGGCCCATTCGGGGCCTCGAAGCGTCAACATTTGCCTTTTCTTTATTATATTTCTTTATTTTGGCGAATCCTTTTTCTTCTATCTATCCTCATCCTCAGATGTTATTCCGTTGAACTCTCAACTACAGGTTAGCACTGTGTAGCAGTGCTAACCTTGTGGGCAAGGGCTTTGGATTACCGTCATCCGAAAGTTTCTACAGCTACACTTCGGCTCACGGAAACGCAGCCGCAAGCGATTGCACCGTTACACTGCGTTGCAGGTACAAAGGCACATAGCCCTGCACACTGCTGCTACTTGCCTCAATCAACACGATTTATTAGGTGTCGCGAATGCGTAAAGTGTCCTAGAGGGCACAGGCCAAGACGAAATTTTGCGGTATCTGCGGCTGCGGGCCAAACTGCATTCTTGCGCCATCGGACAAATCAGGCGCCTGGAATCACGTATTGGCAAGCGCACGAGCACAGCAGGACACGCATTGGCAATGCCATATCTCGACACTGCATGCTTTATTCGTCAGAAAGCGCAATACCCGAAGTGGGCCAATTCTGTGCCCAATTTAATTCCATATCGACAGCAGCGCCAGACCAAAGACTAGCGAGCTGCGGACAAGCGTTTTACGGCACTAACATTTTTTTTTTGGTTTCATGGTTAAAGTAGAGTGAATTCAAATTATAGCGTTGCCATGATGCCAGTAGGCGAGCTTCTCTGCCAACGCAGACTCTCTCCCCCTTTTGGCCCGTCCGCGAGCGAAACCTGGGCCTTGTACGGGTTCGAATGTTCCCCGGTGCTTCGCCCACTCATCATCATTCACAGGGACAACGTCACGTTTTCGTCACAGCTGCGCCACCGGGATCTATGAAAGAGTCGATCTGCACTCGCGTGGCCGTACGTATGCTATACCTGTGTGAGCTGACAAAATTAGGTCTGACTTTGGATTTGTAATGGTAGGGGCTGGCGCGTACGCCGAGCCCCACTACCAAAAATTACATGTCCCACCTATCCCGGTTTGGGATAGTGGCGTGCTTCAGCCAACCGCAGTGCAATGGCAGGCCTCGGCACGGGACCCCGGCCTCAGTGATCACCGGAGGGCCCGACACCAGGTAAGTATGCTAGGTAGCGGGACCGTATCACGGGCCATTCCAGGAAGCACAGCATGTTTAACAAGCCGAGAAGTTTGCTTAGAGCATATTTGAAAAAGCAGCAAATCAGCTAAAGCTTGCGAAATAGAATAGTTGAACTCAGAAGCATCCTGCACGTAATCCTGTATATAGAGAACGCGGGACAATAGCTTTCCAATGACTAGGTTGCAAAAAATTATGTGCACACACGTAAACGACAAGAGGGCGAATGTTCACTTGCACCAGGTAGCGTTTTTCACCACTGGCAATTGCGCTTGCTGAATAATGATTCAATCAAAAGAAAACGAAAAATCATGAGCCATTTCACTCTGTGAAGGTAGATGACCAGCGAAGCTGTCTAGAACACGACATGATCATGCATTTTGACTAAGTTACGACCACTTTTATTATTGTCTTGATCGGTGGTCATTATTTGTCTTGATCGGTGAACCATTGGTGTTTGCGGCCCATCGGCGCCGATTGCACTCTCGCATCTGTTCTCGTCGTCGCTCTCCATAGGCGCGTTGCTCATCAGGAGTCCAGAATACATTATGACGACAGAAGAGAAGTGAAATTCAAAATGGAGAACTGAAGCTAATCTTTCAGGTTTGTTTATATACCGCCACCGCGCGAGAGCGGAAGCAAATGATACTATAGATATACTAGATAAGCGCTTGGAACGCCGACAAAGAGAGGGTGGTGCGAACGTAGACATGACCGACGCGGGTCGCACAGCGGCAAATCTTTGAGGAGGAGGAGGAATGAACGTTTATTGCTAGAAACAGCGAGAAAGTGTTCTTTCTTCGCCCTAGGTGGGCGGCTCTCTCAGTCCAGAAAGCCGTTGGCTAATGCCGCAGCCCGGGCCCGGTCCACCAGACTTCGCTGATCCTCCAGGCTCTGTGCCGTTAACATTGCCTCCCACGTTTCTTCGGTGGCTTGTATCGTTTCTGAGGCATCGTCTTGACTGTTTTTCTCGCGGTGTGGGCACACCAACACCATGTGTTGTAGGGTGTCTGGTACATCACAATATCGGCATAGGTATGAGAATTTAGTGGGATGCATCCGGTGCATGATAATTCCATGGACATATGTATTTGTTTGTAGTATGCGGAGGGCGGTGGCTTCTTCCTTGCTTAATTTTGGATGTGGTAAAGGATATTCTCTTCTTTCGAGTCGGTAATGTTGCAGTATTACGGCGTAGTTGATGGGAATGTCCTCCACCCTCGTCGATTTCCGGATCCCGTGCGGCAGGAAATCCCGGCTGGTATGTTCTCGGGAGACAGCATGTGCTGCTTCGTTTCCTGCCAGGTGTTCGTGGCCTGGGGTCCATACGACGTAGGTTTCGGGTAGTTCTTGGCGTCTTGATAGCTCTTTTAGAATTTTCACGGCTGCGGCAGAGATTCGGCCTTTTTGTAAGTTTCTACATGCCATTTGCGAGTCGCTCAAGATGATTGCGGTGTCCTTGCATGTGGCGATGCCGAGGATGATGGCCACTTCCTCCGCCGTTTCTGGATTTCTGGCCGGTATGGTGGCAGCGACTAGCTCATTCCCTTTGTTGTTGGTCACCGTAATTGCGTAGGCTCTTCTACCTGGGTATTTTGCCGCATCTGTATATCTCGTGTTGGGGTTCCTTGAGTATTTCTTGCTTAGCGCTCGAACTCTTGCTTGTCTTCTGTCTTTGTGGTGTGTTGCATGCATGTTTCGAGGTATTGGAGCGACTGAAATAGAGTCACGGAGAAGTGGTGGCAATCGGGCTTTCACGTCTGAGTCTGCTATAAAGTTTTCGCTGTATGCGAGTTTGCGAAGTACTGCTCTTCCTGTTTGAGTCAGCTTAAGGCGTTCCAGCTGGCTGGCCCTGTGCGCTTCACTCATTTCTTCCCAGGTGTTATGGAGGCCAAGTTTGAGTAGTGTCGTGGTTGAGGTCGTACTGGGAAGTCCTAGTGCGCTCTTGATTGCCTTTCTGATGACGATGTTGAGTTTTTCAATTTCAGCTTTCTTGAGGAGTAGATACGGGGTGCCATATGTTATCCGGCTTATAAGGAGTGCTTGGATAATTTGGACGGTTTCTTGCTCTTTAAGTCCTCTTCTTTGAGTGGTTATACGCCTAATGAGATGAGTTACTTGTGTTAGGGTCTTCTGAAGCTTCGGAAGTGTAGCTGCGCCAGAACCATCTTTATGTAGGGTGAGGCCAAGGACGCGGAGGGAGTCAACTTGAGGTATATCGATTCCATTGAGTGTGACGTTGGGATCTGGGTCGACGTAGGCTGGTGGTCTTCCCCGCGTCCTTGCCTTGAGTATAAGTAGCTCTGATTTTTCGGGGGCGCACTGGAGACCGCATCTTGATAGGTACTGTTCTATCAGATCGATTGCCTCTTGGAGGGTAGTTTGCTGTCGGCCGGTTGTCGACGCTTTTGTCCATAACGTTATATCGTCGGCGTATATTGCATGGCTTAAACCTTCGATGTCATCGAGTTGTTGCGGGAGCTTAATCATAGCGAGGTTGAACAGCAAAGGTGAAATGACTGACCCTTGTGGAGTGCCTTTGTTGGGCATTTCGAATTTGTCGCTTCGGATGTTGCCGATGCCCACCGTAGCCGTGCGATCCTTGAGAAAGTCCTGTACGTAATGGTAGGTCCGGATTCCGCAGTTTGTGTCTTGGAGATTTTGGAGGATTGCATCATGCTTCACATTATCGAAGGCTCCTTTTACATCTATTGCTAAAATAGAGAACTTTTTGTGGCGTTCTAGGTAGTCCAAGAGGTCTTCCTTGAGCTGTAAAAGTATATCTTGGGCTGAGAGGAGCTGTCGGAAGCCAAACATTGTGTCAGGCATGAGTCCTGAGTCTTCGAGGTATGTGGTGAGGCGATCGTGAACCATGTGTTCGAGAAGCTTTCCAGCGCAGGAAGTCAGGGAGATGGGCCGTAGGTTGCTGATTTGTAGTGGCTTGTTGGGTTTTGGAATCATAATGACTTCTGCGTGCTTCCATTCTGCCGGGAGCTTACCTTCTTCCCAGCAGTTATTCATGTAGTCGAGGAGCCAATTTAGGGCCTTGTCCGGGAGGTTTCGTAGGATCCTGTTGGTCACCTTGTCATTTCCTGGCGACGTGTTACGGGTCAATTTGGCAAGAGCGGCGTGAAGTTCAGGAAGCGTAAAAGGGCTGTCGAGGGTCAGGTTTGGTTCGCCTTTGTACGGTCGGGGATCCGAGACCTTGGGGGCATTGTCTCCGACAAGTTTACGCTTGAGTTCTTCCAAAATTTGTTTCTCAGTTCCTGGATGAGAGTGAATGATTTTCTTGAGGTCATGTCTTTGTTGTGTCTTGGTTTTGGTGGTAGCTAGAAGGGCTCGCAGTATATGCCAGGTCTTCTTTGTGCTGAGTGTGCCTTGAAGTTGGTCGCACAGTTTATGCCAGTTCTGACTGCTGAGTTTATCTCCGTATTCTTCTGCTTGCTTTGTTATGTGAGCGATCCGTTTCTGCAGTTTGCGGTTATGTTTCATCTTTTTCCACCGCCTCAGTAGGCCTCTTCTGGCATCCCAAAGATGTAGGAGATGAGAGTCTACGGCCGGTGTGTCCATTGTGAGTTGGATGACTTTAGTATGCTTCTCCGACGTCTTGACCACTTCGGTGAGCCACTCTTCAATATTTTTGATGTTCTTTTCTATGTCATGCTCTCTAAAGGCCTTCCAGTCCGTCAGCCTTGCCGTTCCGGTTCTGCTCGGCTTCTTATGGTGCAGGATTTCTAGCTGAAGGATGTGGTGATCGCTGCCGAGATTTTCTTCCAGTCGGGTCCATTCGGCCTTGGAGATACCTATTGTAAAGGTGAGGTCGGGATTTGTATCCCTGGATACACTGTTGCCTATTCGAGTCTTCAGTTTAGGATCATTCCAGAGTGTGAGGTGATTCTGTTGTGCCGAATCGTGCACTCGCGCTCCTTTCTTGGTCGTGTGCTGGTAACCCCATGCTGTGTGGGGGGCATTAAAATCCCCCATAATTACAAGTTTATGGCCTTTAGATAGCCTTCTGGCTTCCGTGATGAACTTTACAAAGTCAGATAACGGATCCCTGGGTGGACTATATAAGCATAGGACATATAGACTTTGGTGTGTCTTCTTCTCAGGTAGCACTTCCACTAGGGTGTGTTCCACGGTTGTTCCCTGGATTGTGTGATCTTGCGTGGTGAGATTTTTCTTCGTCAGGATGGCTGTTCTCTGAGATCCGGTGTGTGTATCATATCCCTGTATGCGTAGATTGGTCTGATAAGTTTCTTGGATAGCGATGATATCTGGTTGTTCCTGTTTGGTCAGTTCCTGGAGGTTTGTTCTTTTGGTTCGTATAGAGCGACAGTTCCATTGCCACAACTTCATTGGAAGTTGTGGGAATCTCTTCTCGGGATTACTCGCCATCTTGATCAATATCGGTGTTATCGCCCCAGGCCATGGATTCCGGTCTGGCAGCATTATGGAGGTCTTTACGTGCTTTCTTGCGAGCCGTGTCGGTGTTGTTGAGCAACTTTTCTACTGTCGCTTTCGTTACGTGGTTCTGCTTGGCATAGGACATGAAGTTGCTGAGGTCTTGGAGGGTAGCATGGATAGGGGCAAGCTGAGTGGTGATGTGTTGCTGTAGCTGTTGGGTTATTTCCTTTGCAAAAGTGGTCATGGCCTCCTGTATCTGCTTCCGTACCTCCATTGTTACAATTTCCTTGATTCGTTCCTTCCGTAAGGGGCGGTGGCATGTTGGGCATTCCTTGAGGTTTCGAGGCTTGATTGGCGGTGTCTTGTTCTTTGCACCTTCGTAAGAGCTTGTCAATGAGGGCTTGTTGATTTTGGAGTTGTGCTCGCAGATCTCGTTCGGTTTCCGTGGGTTCTTGTGCTCGTGTGTTTCCCCCTGCAGCGTCTGCATACGTAACTCGCTTTTGTGGGTTGCGGGTACGTGATCCGGAACGTGATCTTGACCGGGTTCTTTCGTCTGCTTGACCGCCTGTTGATTTGGAGTCACTTCTAGATCTTCGTGGACTCTGTAGTGAGGTACTGCTTGATTCGGATAGTGCCGGAAAGTCGGAGTCGGAAGTTGAGTTCCATCTGCGTTGCTGCTCTTGGTTCTTGTCTTCCCAATGCAATCTGATCTTGTACGGCGGTGGATTTGGTTTGAGTTTATGTCGGCACTCCTTTCCTGCTGTCTCATGGGGTTGTTGGCAGATTCTACAGCTGGGTTGGCAGTCATGATCTTCCTGTCGATTTTCCATCCCGCATATATAGCAGAAGTTGATAAGGGGTTTCGGGCAGATATCTTGCCGGTGCCCTAGTTCCCCGCAGGCTCTGCAGTATTGCACGGATTTCCTGTATGGTTTGCAGCGGTAGTCACAGCATTTATATATGATGTTGTATGGGACGTGCGGTCCGTCGAAGTAGATGAGTGCTGTTGACGATCTTCCCAGCATGCGTGCTGCGAGAACCGTGTATCTTGCGGATACTCGTAGCCCTTGAAGTAGTTCTTCTTCGCTCGTTCCTGGCGGGATGTTGTAGATTACGCCCTTGCTGATGCCATCTGGTGTCTTGACATTTGCTTTAACTTCGTAATTGGATCCTCCAAGCTGGATGTTGGTGATCTTGAGGAGCATGTCGTACGCTATGTCTTTGTTTGGTGTACTTGCGATGATTATATTCTCGACATGTTGCACTTGAATCCGGATGTTGTCATAGAAGTCTTTTTGGGACAACTTGCTAGCTCGGCCGATGGCATGTGTCACTGCCACCAATGTCCATTTGGAGAGTTGTAATCCCGCCTTTGGTCTTTGAAACATTTATTATCTACCTTGGAGTCTACTGATCTTGAAAACGGTACCTATTGATAACTAATCTACTCGGAATGCATATCTGAGGGACGCCGACGAACCAGCTGTGGAAGACGACGACGACGAACGCGCGAGCAGTGGCACGAGCGCGTTCGCGCGGGACCTGAGGTTTTGCTTACGCACATGAAAAATCCACGGAACCCTAGCTATGAACACCTTCGCTGTAAAAGTGATAACTCAATAGGCGCACACATTCATAGCTTATCGGCAGACATAGGAATCCGGGTGACGGTCACCTACATGCTTACTTCTTAAATTCGATCATTCCATTTTTAATCAATAAATTTGGGGCATACGTTACAGTTACGAAATTCTGAGGCGAGTGAGTGCATGATGACGATAACGAAGCTTTATTCAGTTCAGTTCTTTGTCCTTAAAAACTACCGGAGACGGTTATTACACGATGGGTGGGTTTTACACATGCTCCACGCCACATACAGATCATTAGCTACATGCAAAGTGATCAATCACAATCCGTTGGAACGAGGACAGGCAAATGACTGCAACAATGACAGCATTTATTACTACAATTTATTAAAATATGGAGGGCTCGTCAGCCTACTAAGGTTATAAGGGGGCTGGGGAATCAGGATGTGCAGGGGCGAGCTACCGATGGAATGTTCTCCCTCACGCTTACACCCGTGGGGAGAATGCAGAGGCACACAGCGCTCGCGGGACACTGTCGGCATCTTCTGAGCGATGGATCCACGCCTCGAAGCTGGTCAAACTTACCCACGCGATGCTTTCGTCAGAGGGCTGCGTACTTAATTGGCGCACTGCCACAGCAATTGACTGATGGCTGACGCAGCTGCCGTATTGCATGCTGGGCAACCTGTATTCGTACTGGTGGTAACGTTTCGCCCGTGTTATTCAGAAGACGTCTTCTTTCCTTATGTGTACGGCAGCGCGCAAGTACATCCGGCGTAAGTTCAGTACCGGTGAGGGCCTTGTGCACGAGTACTTAGCAGGGGCGCGAGAGGCCCCGGCAGGCAGTGGATCTTCCATCGGCGTACGTTGGTGTAGGCGTTCGGCGAGTGCGCAAAGCCGTGCGCGCTTATGGAAGTTATACGACTATTACCACTTTCGCGCGCGAGAGAGAGAGAGGTTCACTATTGACAACTGCATGGAGAGGTTTGCCTGGCGGCACGCCTAACGCGCTGCTCCAGGTGCATGCGATGCTGAACGATACGATACACACGGGACATACGAAACACACATAACACGCGCAAAACGCACAACATACTCAATAGTTTGCTCAACAGCATCGAAATGTGCGTCAATGAGTTTCCGGAAGAACGGATTACGAATTCAAGTACGACTTTCCAACAAGTCCCAAGCGTATTAACAAGAGTTTATGTGTTCCTGCATCTGATGATGCGGGAACACATAAACACACGCTAGGGGCGCTGATTTATAAGCTTGAACTGAGCTGTATATGTTCGCAACAGCGGTTGAAGACTGCAATGTGTAGCCCACATTTGTGTAACTGCTCGGACAGCACTTATGGGACGTTGGTTAAACTCCCAATGGTTGCACCCTTATGCTTATTAAAATTATTTTCATTGTCACCTTTTTCATTTAATTACCTTTATTATGTAATTTCCTTTAGCTGTACACAGACACAAACAGAACAGCCGCGGTATTTTCTACATCAACCTCTGCACAGCAAACTATAATTTATAACGGGACCACATGAAAACACAGGAGCACAGAAACACACAACACGTGCGCTGTCTAATAATTAATTTTTAAAATTGTTAGTCAGCCCCAATGGTGTACGTTATCGTGTGTGTGAGTCGGTGTTCTCCCCATCATTTGTCTGCCCTGCTACGCTGCAGCTCAAAGAGTCTACGACGAACAAGCCACCAATAAATCTCACTAAACACTATTATTTTTTTTTTTTTTGCGTTGAACGTGGTACGATCCGACACCATGCACCGCCAACGTCGACGACATGCGGACACGTCCAAGCGATTCAAGAGACCGTAAAAAAAGGGGCGCCGCACGCACACACGGCGACTCGGCCTCGGCCAGCCATGCAGGCGAACGCCGTCGGTTGCGAAGTAGTGCGTCGTCGTCGGCCAACCGCCACAGCGGAACGAGTTCCGTCTTTTCGCGGCGCGCTGCCGGTGGACGCGAAACCGGTTGCTTGCCGGCCGACGCGCTCGGCACCGCGCAACATTCGCTGCGGCGGACGACGGCCGACTAGCAGGCAGGTGCTGCTACGCAGGTTACTTGCCGCGCCACTACAGCGTGGAGATGGAGTTTTGGCTTGTCCGTAAACTTGAATACCGGAGACGTAGACGAGATCGACAGCAATAGTGGCGCCATCTGGCGACGTTTGGTTCTACCAGAGCGTGCAAAACGATTAATGCAATGACAGGCTATGTGCTACTCAAACGGTTAGTACGTTTACGGACGAGCTGAAACAATCTTTAGACTGTTCGTGTATGTAAGGATTACGAACGGTACGCTGGAGCAGTAGCGCACCCAGGATCTCTGCCAGGGGGGGGGGGGAGGTTGACAGTTTGCCAATACCATCTAAACAGCACTAATTTCAATTTCTTCACGGAAAATTGTCAAAAAATGCGCTTTTTGCGCAAGTTTGCGAGTGTGCAGACAATTGCGCGTCTTACATCTTAGTTGCAGTACTCAACGGCGCAATGAAAGAAAAGGGGTTAAACAAAAGGGGGCGTTAACTCGGCCTCAGGGGGGAGGGGGGGGAGGGGGGTAAGATAACCGCACCCCTCCGACCCTGGGAGAAGTGGATCGCTCCCCCATGGTGCGCCAAGCCAGAGTTTCGGAATTTCTTGGCCGATTTCATCCAGGAAATTCTTGAAAACTAAGGAGTCAAGGCCCAGACATTTGGGACCAGTAATAAACACTTTCGCTCTCTCTCTGTCTCTCTCGGAGTCGACCTAGCCTTTGCCGAATGCTGTTCTAAGCATTGTCAAATACCACCGTGTTCTGAATTCCGCCATATTGGGGTTTCTGGCCAACGAGGGAGGGCGTCGCCGCCTCGTGAGCCAATCAGAGATATGAGAAGATGGCGAATCCGGCATTGCGAGGGAACTTGACGGTGCCGGCCCAAAGTAGCGCCCTGGCTTCGCCATAAGTGGATGGAGAGTTAAGACAGTGGCGCTTTCCGCTTTGCTGTCTATTTAGCCGTCCACAGCGTGCACTGCGGAAAACATCCTTGGTTGTTGTCTCACACGACTTTGTAGAGCTACTACTGGTGTGCTCTGAAACTACCACTCGAATATGCCACTATCGTCGGTGACAGTCTATAAGTATACAGTGTGAAATACACTGTTGTACCCATAGAGATTATATATGTGTGTCCTAGTTAATTGCGAATTCCACGCACCTTCCGGGACGTAACGTTGGAAGCGAACCGCTTTTGATAACGGTTTTCTTCGGGAAGTAAGTTTCTGATCGCTAAATTATAGAGGGTTGGTGCAATGTGTTTTACAGCGTAAGCTGTTATGGGCTCATTCCTATAGCCGTTTCTGGTCGCGATGATGCCGCTGCCGCCGCCCCGTAGCCGCTATCGCGGGAAATGCGAAAAAAAAAAAGTACCCGCTCTACGCCGCGATCGAGCCCAGGCCCGCTGCGTGGGAGACGGATACTTTACCACTGAGCCACGCAAGCGCTTGCTATCATGTAGAAGAAATATTCCCTTTATACGCGCCGTCTACAAATCGCGGCCCAGCGCCTCCGCGTCTGCGCGCCAGGCGCAGACGACCCGAGCCTCCGACAGTATGGTGGCGCTATCTAGTTAACGTGCCTGTAACCGCCGCGTGCGACGAGATGCGATTCAGACGCGATGCGATTAAGACGAGGCGTGCAATCAACGCTATCCCGATGTTAGATGTGCGCCACGTATTCTCGGTACCTCTTCGGTACACGTTACGGCGTCTCCTCGCAAGGTACGAACCGCTGCTCAAGAAGCTAATCGTAGAGCTACGTGCGCGGCTACAACCAGGCATCATCGGGCTCAGCAGACTGCGGTGCCGAGAGCATTACAAACTGAGCTGCCCGCAGGGCGGACAGTTCAGATCGTTCTCGTCAAAATCGAGGCGAAGACATGTGGTGCGAAGACCTTGTTGTGCGTGGTGCCGAAATTGGAGCTACTCTTGCGCCGCTCAACCAGCTTACGCTGTGACTGTGCTGCGTGTGCCAGCGCAGGCCTGTAACTTTTTTTTTTTTTTTTTGTAGACGGAGCCTGTACAGATCTCTTATTTGCTTGTTGTAGTAAACCCTTTCAGTGCAGGCAGAAGATCCAAAAATGCGCTCAGAAAATGACATTTTTTTTTATTGCACGTCCAGATAGAAACTGTTTTGTAGATTTGAAATACATGTGACATGGGGGTAGTAAACGCAGAACTTGTGTTAGAAGATACACCAATTTAGGCGCTGGCGGAAGGTTCCGTCCGTCTAACTTCGTTCATTGTCGTGCCGTATCAGAACTATATCGTCGTAGTCGGCTATATCAGAGTCATTGGATGTGTCTGTAGCACAAAAAACACTATCATCACTCTCAATGATTTCATGCAGAAACAAATGATCTTCGTAGCTTGATTACTCAACCGAATGAAATTCGGTCTTTCGTGACGTGCGCGGCCACCAATGAGGTTATATACTTGAACTTCTGGAGTGGGGGTGGCTCTCCGAAAGTGAAGCCATTCGCCGCCATCTTGCTAGAGGCAAGAAGCCCGAACTACCGTATGCGCGGCTGTTGCAGAGCGCAGAGTATGTGTTCGTCGTGTTTATTGATTGTGCGCTGTTGAAACAGTGTTTAACTGATTGTGGCATGTTTTCAGAGGACATTAAAACACCTCAATAGGTTATAGCTGCAGCAGTCGTGTAAAGGCGACGCCGAGTTCAGCGTTTCACTTGTTAGATAAGCCCCCTTTCGTGGTTAGCTCACTAACAATCTGTACGTCCTGCGTACCTTTGCTTCATTTGGGAAGGTACACATACGTACGTGTATGCCAATATTAAATTAACGTCTTAAACACTCGGTGGCACTTAATTGTGTATGACTTTATATAGCGCATACATGGCAAGGGGGGGGGGGGGGGTAAACTGTTAGAAGGAGTGGACGGGATTTCGCCTCTGGCTTGCATTGGTCTCGGGTTGTGATGGAATGCATGAGAAGTAATTGATTGTACGACGACGTACTCTGTTTGGTTTGTACCACGTGGTTTCCACCGTGTACTTACCTAGCAACGCTATGTTTTAATTGAGAAGCCAGTGAGACAGACGCGTATAACGAGAGAAGACGTGGACAGGACTTAGCGCTGGACTTACAATAAAGTAATAGTTGCAAGTTCAGAGCTAGTCCTGTTCATTACTCTCGCGTACGTCTGTATGTTTCACAGGTAACGCATGCCACGGGTAGTATGTGTGGGTTTGTTGACCGACACATGCTACCCAAAATACTCACGTACCACGTGACGCCTGCGGTAGGTACGTTCTACATCCACTGCCACGACCGTGAGTGGTGGCGCTGGCTAACACTTCCAGGGTTTGTTCTATAGTAGACGCACACAATTACCTCAGAAAATGAATGGGAAACTGGCGCCGCGGTAGCTCATACTGGTAAAACATTGCACGCGTTATGCGAAGGCGTGGGTTCGTATCCCACTTGAGGCCAGTTGTTTTTCAATCACGTTCGTTTCCATTTATTTATCATGTGTTCAATTGAAGTAAGAACTACAAATAACTTCGCCTATGCTGTCCTTCGTGTCATTTTTTGTTGCCTCCTTGTAATTTGACTAATAATAATCGGGCCCCTCGGTTTCCTTTCCTCTCGTTCACACACACACACACACACACACACACACACACACACACACACACACACACACACACACACACACACACACACACACACACACACACACACACACACACACACACACACACACACACACATGTATACAGTCAAACCCGGATATATCGAACCCACATATAACTCATTATGGCTTATAACGAACAGCAGTGAGATCCCCTTGAAAATTTTTGTATAAACTCTTTATTTTATATATCCAAATACCTATATAGCTAACTTTTTTGTGAGCCCCTTCAGATTCGATATATCCGGGTTCGACTTTATATATATATATATATATATATATATATATATATAGAGAGAGAGAGAGAGAGAGAGAGCTGCTGACCGCACTGTAACTGTCTGTAGCTGCTCTACCGACAAATGACCGGCGGTCGCCATTGGGTGGGGACGCAAGGCCAGCTTCCTCCACGCGATGTCTTATGAAGGCTGAACAAAGTTTCGTACTACTACTACTACTACTACTACTACTACTACTACTACTACTACTACTACTGCTGCTGCTGCTGCTGCTGCTGCTGCTGCTGCTGCTACCTGGGGGGAAGGGAGGGTGCAGCAAAAGGACAGGGAGACAAGACAGCGGACATGATGGGATAACTGAAAGAAAATCATTCACCTTCCTATACGAGGAACTACAGTTTGAAACTCGCCGAGCTGCCAACGCGGCACGATAGCGAAGGGAGAGCTTCGACCGTGCCTTGTTTACGTCTGCGCGAGGCAAGATTACGAGAGAAAGGGTGCTCGAGAGAGGAGGACAGAGAGAGAGGTTAGCGAGGACGACGCCGCGCTTCTCGCGTTGCCCGCCGCGACGCCGCCGAGTGTTTCGCAGCGTTTTTCTCCGAGAGCGTTTCGCAACTGGCGCGGCGGAGACGGCGGGCGGCCACGCATCTCACTCGTTGGCCCGCTACGTATACCGCTCGCCAGGAGAGACCCAGGAAACTTTTTCTGCTGGTGCGGTGGGGAGCTGCGGTTGTCGTGGAGTCGCTATGCTGCTCGATAATTTTGAATATACGTGTATATGTGTCACGAGATTTTGATGGAGACGCAAAGACCATCACATATGCCGATACAGTGCAGCACGCTGTTCGCGTTATATGTATAGGAGTTATAAGTTTAAATTGGCAGAGAAAGTCGAAGGAAAACGGTATGTCACGCCACTTTAAGGTGAGACCTCGGTACTAGAGCTGGATTCTGACCACGTAACCGCAGAGTACTGTACGTAAGTCGGCTCTTACTAAGCGCACCATACGTATTGTTTAAAATTGCGTCCTTTATATTATACGTAGGCGTTGGCGCATTATTCCGCACGTATTACGATCAAAGAAAAGTTTAACGCTAACAAGCGGAGTTGCGTTCGGGGCAATGAGTGGAACTGCAAACCACGGAGCTAGAGCCCAAGTAGGTTATAGTTTTATTATAAGCATCTTTGAGGAAGCGTGGCATCCCTCATTGCACAGCGGCGCACATGAGTTCTTTTGTACGCGTGCGAATCTTTTGTACACGTGCGACTTCTTTTGTACACGTACACGTGTGTAGTGCATTGGGTGCACGTTAAAGAGCCCCAAGTGGTGCGTCATTATCATGTCCGGATTTTGGCAAGCAAGACCACAGAATTTAGTGTCTGTCTACAGTAGGTGCAAGCATGGCGCTTAAGAAAACACATGGAAAAGATGTATACGTGGACTTGCATTCGGCCTTCTGGCTTGAAACAGCTTTGTGACTTTTGCAGATTGATCAGTTTTTACGAAATATTGCCTCATAAGAACAACAGTTCCAATTGAGCATGCGCGTAAGCTGATACTTATCGCATCGCTGTGTTGAACATTAAAGGAACACAAAGAGAAAACTGATTTCTTCTGTATCAGTAAATTACCCTTCAACAATACCGAAAAACACCACCCTTACCACGATAAGACGCTTGGTAAGCCAGAAAAAGCGCAATAACAAGAGACGGGTGGCGACGCCTCCTTGAAGTTCCCGCAACAGTTCGCTGTGACGTCATGGATTTTGAGAGCGTCTTCTAGAGCCTAGTTAATTCCGTAGCGGTAAAAGTAGACAACATTTTGTTCTAAATGAGCCAAAGAATGTGCATGGCGAGATTCTGGAACCTTTGCTGAGCCAACACGACCTAAATACTAAAAAAAAAATAAAAAAAGGAAAAAAAAACTGAAATCCGGGACGTCATGATGAGGTGCCGGTATTGGTTGTTCCACGCGAATTCAAGAACTGAAACTTGGACCTTCATTTTGTCTACTAATAATCAACCTATTCTTTGGAAATTACCGACAACAGAGTTTTCGACGAAAACTTTATCCGTCTAAACTGATTTAACCGTGTTGCTTTAGCATACCTTTAAGTTTCCTACTAAAATTACTGCACGGAAATCAGGCGCTCAGATTGTTCAGACACCATGGAAAATAGTGATTAGTACATGGATCTGTCTGATCTTCGGGCTTGCCGCTTCAGACGTTCTCGTGACTTTATTAACAGCGCTTAATCTGCCTTTATTGGCCCAAATATTACGAAGCACATCCTATTGGCATAAACACAAGAGCCAACGAGACTTCTCTCCCGTGCATTATTAATCCCTGCGACTTGTGGCACTTCTTAGAGCACATTATTTTGTTGAAAGTGATCGCTTTGCAAAGTCGCAATGCTGTACGTTTGTTGGAAGCCAGAACGACGAAGTTTAGTCCAATCCAATCCATCATCCTCACGCTAGCCTAACCACTATGCCTGCAGCTCGCTCGCGTTGACATTAGCGCCAAAGTTCCCTCAAGTAATTTTAAGGCAAAAGCCTTATACCTATGTTGGCGGCGACCTTGCAGTGACGTTGGCCAAATTGCGCCGTGACGAAAAATGGCCGACGCCGCGAAGAGTAAAAACACGTCTAAAAATGCTCGGATTGCCGTCACATTTCTCAGGGAGGTTCCTGTAAACAAAGTAAATTAGTGAGTTGAAAAGAAAATTTGGTAAATTTCGGTCTGGGTGGGAATAGAACCCGGGCGTCCGCTGTGCGAAATTTTTCAAAAAAGATCGCATTTTATGGTGCCAATCATTTAGGGTAATATTTGACACAGTTACGTACCTGGTTGTTAAGAAACCAATGTGAAGTTGGTCTTGTGTTTCCGGAAACTAGCCGCTGTAAAGCGGCGTTAGTGTAAACTTGTGTCGCCGCCTATCGGCAGCAGCGGAAGATGGCCACTTCGGGAGGGACGCTAGCGTTGCCCGCTCCTCTAGAACACACGCGCACTTTTCTAAACACAGCAAGGCAATTAGTCTCTGCTCACATATGTAATAATTGAGAATTGTGTTGTTAACGCAATTTGTTGCTGAAAATGACCAACTTGGAAACTTTCAAAACCGCAATGCCAGAAAGACGAAGTTTAGGCATATCCGTGCACTGCCCTGTATTTCTTTGCTGGCTGAACCGCCACACTCGCAGCTCACGTAGACCACTAGCGTCTGAGTTCCCTCTAGTCATTTTTGTAGAAAACAATGTGCTTTGAATATGGCCACCGAGATGGGCGGCGCGCCGCGTGGACACCACGGAGAACGGGCAGTCGCACGAAGTGTGGCCTCCGAGATTAAAGCCACAGCTGCGCAACAAGGGCGCGCAGCTGATCTCGAAGGCCACGCTCCCAACGGCACCTGTTATTTATAGCTTGGCGCACGCTCAACGTCAACGCCTATATACCCCATAGTCGTCGAAGGTGTCCGTTCTGGGAAAAGTACGTAGAACTCCGCGATCTTTTTCACTTCTTTTCCTAGGCATTAATGTTGTCGTCGATGTCATCGTTGTTTACGGAATGACCACGGATGTTTCGTAATCAAGAGGATGCATGCCGGTAAACAAGAGGTCTTTGATCTCGGAATTTTCCTCTCAGACGGGCTCTTTCATGCGCGCCCACCAGTCATGTAACGCACCGATCGATAGGAAGCCGCCTCGACCCGCGCAGCTACCTGAAAGGGGAAGCGTTCACTACGGCTGCGAAGGCAGAGTGACCGTGCCGAACTGATAAACTAGCAGGAGATGAAAGAGCCCCCGGAATATGTACACAGAATGAAGACAGTTTGATGAAAGGATTGTGGGAGACCGTTCAAGGGATTAAGGGGCGCACAAATCCGCAGTATGTAGCTGGTCCGACAAGCACGACGATAATAACGGCTAAGAATAACGTCGATGCCAGCGGCACATACGATTGGAATCGGTACCAGGCTACAGACATAAACATGTTTGCCGAGTCGTCTATGAATACCTGGGCGAAACAAAAAAAAAATATATACATTTTATGTTTCTTTGTTTTAACCATTATCTAGCACGTTTTTACGATTCATTCTCCTTCATGAAATTATAAAAATTCAAAAAGACAAATTCAAAAGGAAATTGAAATCGAAATCAATGAGATGCTCCTTACCGCACTTCTTTGCTCTGTGTTGGTTACCTTTAACTTCTCTTTATTTCTTCTCCATTTTTTACAAGGCTGGCTACTGTATTACGCATTATTTTGATTTGTGACCAGTTTTCTTTATTGGTATTTTCATTTATCTTTTTGTTATGGTAGTATCACTCAATTTGTGGCCCCACAGTATACGTCTCTGCCATTTTTGAAGAAAATCATCAACATCAGCCTCGACTACGGCGACACGACGATCATGACGGCAGGCAACGGAACGACGATAATGTCACGGAAACGATGACGGCACGATGAAAAGTGCGCCAAACACAGCACGCCGGCACCTAATCTTTAGTAGGAGTAATAGACTTCTTTCCTTTCTAGCGCATACTTCCGTCAAAGAAATGCAGTGACGATACATACGTTCGACCATGAAAAAAAAAAAAATTCAGAGCCCTATCCCTGTCGAGAAAAGTGTTGTGGCAAGACGACACTGTCGCGAGCGTTCCGCTTCGTTTGCCCTAAACTCAGGGTCGGCGGCTCTTCGCTGACGTTTCGCCTCAACATCGCGCTCCAGCAACTCGGGGTCCGCGGCTCTTCGCTGACGTTTCGCCCGGGCTTCGGAAGCTATCACGCTAGAATCGGACGACAAGCTTCGCTTATCCCCATTTCTCTCGACAGGGGAAGGGCTGGTGAATTTGTCTCTTTGGGTCCCACGTGTGACAAGGGTAGTTCAAGGTCGCGTTACACGTCCCCGAGCCCACAGGGATATGTGCCATTGAGCTTGTCCCCTTTCTGCACTATCACCAGGATCGGCCCACTTTTCAGCGTGACACTACCACCGCCGACACTTGTGAGCCTATAAAGCTTCGATTAAAAATTAAGGGAAATGAATGACTATGACGTAGCTTCTCGTGACAAAGCTGACAAAAAATTGAATGCGGGTTTTTTTTTTTTTGCGCCAAAATCACGCTTTGCTTATGAGGCGCGCGCCGTTGTGGAGAACTCGGAACTATTTTTGACCACCTTGGTTTCTTTAATGTGCACCCATTTCGCGGTACGCGGACATTTTTGCATTCCACCCCCATCAAAAGGCGGCCGCCGTGGCCGGGATTCGATCCCACGACCTCGTGCTGAGCAGCGCAATGCCATAGCAATTAAGCCACAACGGCGGGTGACACCGTTGAAGCCTAGCTATGCAAAAAATATCAGGTAAGGCGGCAGGCAAGTGGTAATTTTAGGCGCCATTGCGTTATGGAGAGAGTGGTGCGGTTACCGCTTACATAGCCTCCGAGACCTTGGCGCCCATTCTTTAACTGTAAATAGACAACCGGTTATTTGCCCTACACATTACATGACCTCCGATGTTCTAATTTTCTCTTCCTAATGACAATTAGAATAGCCACTACACCCGCTTGCTCTCTAGTCCACACCGCCGTCTTGCAGTCTCTTAACGTTACGCCTAACATTTTTCGTTACATCGCTTGCAGCGCGGTTCTTAATTTCTTCGCTAGCTTCCTTGTTAAAGGGACTGAGAGCTGGCCAGATTGTGTTGTGAGATGGTGATTGAAATGAAATTACCATGATTTATATTGATATAATCTAGCACGCTGTTCGCGATTTAAGTAGGAATTGTAATTTTAAATTGGCAACGAAAGTCTCAAAAACCAGTAAGTGACGCGGCCTGGGGGTAAGTCTTGGTACTTCGGATGCAGTATATGAGATTACGGTGCGTAAGTCGGCTGTTATTAAAGGACACTAAAGAGAAAAAGTGGTTTCTTCTATATCAGTAAATTACCCCTGTACAATATCGAAGATCTGAGGCACTTCTCTAAGCACTTCTTACGAGTTGTGAATGCGAAAGCATTAATGTCCAATTGAACGCCGCTGAGCGGTCCTTCGAGTTTTGCACTGCGAGTAATGCACCATAGCGGTACTAGAGTTACTGTATATGCTACCAAAGGTAGCATATACAGTAACTCTAAGCGGTACGTGCTCCGCGCGCCAGCAAGTAGCAGCAGCCTGCGGTGCCCACATCGCTTGCCAGCGACTTCCTGCGCGACGAGAGAACGAGGAAGCAGCGGCGGCCACCAAGGCCGGCCGACGCGCGCATCAGCTAAGCCCAGTGGGGGTGAGAGAGAGAGACACGGACCGCGCGCCGGCTTCCGCGAGCGAGGGTGACGTGGCGTCGCGGCGATGCCTTCTCTCCACACGCAAACCACAGGCACGCTATCATTTCTG
This sequence comes from Dermacentor silvarum, assembly GCF_013339745.2. Taxonomy (NCBI): domain Eukaryota; kingdom Metazoa; phylum Arthropoda; class Arachnida; order Ixodida; family Ixodidae; genus Dermacentor; species Dermacentor silvarum. The sequence continues at coordinate 30,837,111 of NC_051160.1, read as the reverse complement.
CGGGGGCTCCCTGTTGCCCGCTCTGGTCCGTCGAGGCGCGCACGCGACGTGACGTCGCAGCCAATGGGAAGTTAGGTGCCGTTTGACTGCTACATATGTAGGCTTTTTTTGCTCAATGGCGCATTCGATGCTTTCGCATTAATATAGCGTTGTTATATATGCTGTCAGGAGGCGAGCTTCACTGCCAACGTAGAGAAACTCCCCCTTTTGGCTTATCCGCTGGCGAAACTAATTCCCCATGTTCTCCCTCGCAGGGACAGCGTCACGTTTTCGTCACAGCTCCGCGCCACCGGTGCCTCCACAGTAGGGAGCCTATACCAACACCACCGAGTCTGCACTCGCGTATTCGTACGTAGGCTACCTAATCCACCGCCTCCGGGCGCAGCCTGTAGCCTGATAGCGTGGCGTGGACTTGCACGCAATCCGTATGAGCTGACAATACCCACAGTGCGGTGGAGCTACACGACAATTTCAAAGATCTGACTTTGGATTTGGTAAAGGTAGGGGCTGGCGCGTACGCCGAGCCCCACTACCAAAAATTACATGCCCCACCTATCCCGGTTTGGGATAGTGGCGTGCTTCAGCCAACCGCAGTGCAATGGTAGGCCTCGGCACGGGACCCCGGCCTCAGTGATCACCGGAAGGCCCGACACCAGGTAAGTATGCTAAGGAACGTGACGGGATCATGGGCCATTCCAGGAAGAACAGCATGTTTAACAAGTGCAGAAGTTTGGTTAGAGCCTAGTTAAAAGAGCAGCAAATCAGCTAGAGCTTTCAAAATAAAATATCTGAACTCAACAACATCCTGCACGTAATCCTGTATATAGAGAACGCGCGACAATTGCTTTCCAAGGACCTTGTTGAGAAAAAAACTATGTGCACACACGGAAACGACAAAAGGGCGAATGTTCAGTTGCACCCGGTAGCGTTGGCTACCACTGGCAATTGTGCTTGCTCAATTATGATTTAATCAAAAGTAAACGAAAAGAAAGAAGTATTGTTGAGCTACAAGCCACCAACCATAAACGCGCGCCCCGTGCAACCGCCACGCCCAAAGAGGTTTAAGATAACTGAGCAAAATGAAATGAGCTGTGAGCGGATTTCAGTGGTCGCGGCCCTTGTTCAGAGTAGAAGTATAGGCAAACTCTGGCTTCACCTGTGCTGGTAAGAAACTGCGGAGGCTTCAGCAATTTTTTAAACCTCCTTAGTCGCACTACGGCGCCGAAAACACCACCATCATTAAGGGTCCGTATTTTATAACGATCAGTTTCATTTGAAAGCTACTGGCTTTATTTGACTCACGATGGTCGCGGTTTTTATGGTCAGTCGCCCACTATTATAGCTCTTTGAGACGTACGTACGTGCTGCCGCGGGAGAGTTTTGGGATGTCTGAAGGTTTACATCAGGGGTTCAGGGATGTCAAAGACGCGGGACGCGTTCGTCCCGCGTCTTTGACATCTCGTCCCCCGTCGCCCTTGTTGAGTACCGGGCTCAGCAGGGCTCTAAGTTAGCCAGTGAAAAAAAAAACAGCAACGATTTCTCCAGAAAACCGTCTCGAAGAGCGACGACACCGTGAGGGCAAGTTTTCCTATTGCGCAGCTCTTGGCTAAGTCTTCCAAACCGTTAACGGCGGGTATCTTCATAAAGAAGTGCCTGCCCAGGTAAAGCAGAAAAGACGTATTTCTCCCAGCTTGCTCAAGCTGTCAAGGCGTCTATAGTTCAGCTTCACCAAGATATACGTGCAGTTCGGACTAGCTATGCATCTCAAATAGTCACCCAACGCTCTTTCCTAATTTTGTCGTGGTGACGTCTTGAGAAGCCAATGACAAGCTGTACCATAGACATTTTACCCCTTTTAGGTTACTTTATTTATTCATAAGTTACCTTCAGTTGAACTTGTTCTTTTATACTGCTAAGGGAGGTTGCCCCCTTGCAGATAATCGATGCGGTTTAACTGTGGAAATGGCACATCCAAGCCGAACATATCTGCTGCCGCGAGCTATTTACTTGCGACCTGCATACACACATGTTCAACGAAAGTTTGCCATGCTTGGAACACAAAACTGCAGCCTAATTTTCCACCTACATTGGTCAGATGCCCTAGCTATAGCAACAAAAATTTCGTTTATCACCAGGTATGAAATTTCATCACTACAAGCTCGACAGTCAAAATTTGTCCGCAACAGAAAAATACGCGTGTACAGTTTTATGCGATGGCTATCACCGTTTGTCGGAGAAAATAGACATCAAAGGCAATAAAATTTGTTACGCGGGTGATGGTGAATACAACACACGGGCTTTTCACTATCTGACATAGCAGGGCAAAGCTAGTTGTCTGGGGGCAAAAATTTGCTTACACGATAAGATTTAGAAGACACTGAGGCACAAACACAGCAGTAGTACTGAATTCTGGTAAGCTAAGGTTTCATGGTTAAAGAGTGGAGCGGCAGAGCAGGCATAGCTGTTCAATGCACCGCGGTGGATATGCAGGGCTGTTGTGCAAGTTAGTTCCCCCGAGTTCTGTAGTCTCTGTCAGATACAAAATGCCATTGACGAATTGTACCGTCAATGGGTGCCAACACTGCAATAATAACACTATTAGCATATCCTACCACCTTACCTTGGCTTAAAAAAAAAAAAAAAAAACAAAGCCTGACACACGCACAGCCAGCAAAAGCATGGCCTTCAAGATCGGTTTCTGTTACTTGGAGGGAGTCGTCTCTGGGGCGTGAATTCGGACACCACCTATTACTGTAAAAACAATTGAACGCTTCATAAAACATGAACAGCAGTAAAATCAGCTTGACAAAAAAAATTATTACTTTCTTATAGCAAGAGCCGCACTTGTCTTCGCGGAAACCGCACCCACCTATAGTCGATATCGAGACTATCAATGTTTCCAGCATGTTTCTTGTGTACGACTAAATCCTCAATGCAGATCGGAAAATTCTGATAAAAAACGTTGCCCGGTGTGTTCCGCGTTACCACTATATGATTGGGCACTCAGACCGGTAAGCGTTCCGTTACACAAAAAAAAAAAAGAAACAGGCACCATAAAATTGGTTGTCAATCCCTCTAACTTCAGAGTTCCTGCGACATATATTAGTACCGGCAGATTGCAATGATTGTGCATGTCTCTGTTTACCCGTAATACATCTTTGAACATTCAAATTGTTAATTCTTTTCTTTCCAGTCCACCTAATTTGCTCATCCGATTCATGGCGTTGTGGCGCATACCCCATCCGATTCATGGCGTTGTGGCGCATACCCCATTGTGGGTATGCGCCACAACCACTCAGGTCGGCAACATCTTTCATTAGCGTTTACTCCCACATAGTGCAAGCAAGTGTGCGAAGAAAATAAAACGCGTACGATTGAAATCGACGCACAGTGAGTGCAGACTTTGTTGTCTTTCTGTCAAGTTTAGCTGCCCGCCCGTGCTGCTTAAGTTTCATTTGGCTGCACACCAAAGCACGAGTACTAACTTCTCAAGAAAAAAGTGTTGTTATGCAATAAAACAGCAAGAAAGACAGTGAGACAATACTTTATTTTGATCTTGCTCGGAGAGGGGTAGATCGGTGGAGCCCTCAGTCCAGGGCCCCAGCGTCGGTTGCAGCGCTTTCGGCTCTGGCTATCACCTTTCGCTGATGTTCTAATGCCGAGCTGGTCAGCGCCATCTCCCACTGCTCGTGTGTTGCGTTTCGGTTTTCTCTATTTTTTTTTTGGGGGGGGGGGGAGCGTAGGGGAGGGTTATTAGGGATTTTCTGGCAGGATGCCCATGTGATATATGGTATAAGGCAGCTCGCCCTGTACAGAAAAATACAAGAATCCAGAAGAAAGCTGCCTTTTGAACGCTTATTTAGTAGATACTGAACCTTTGTGACAGACAGAACATCATTAATTTAGACGCGCCTTCAAAATATGACCGATTAGCCACTGTATTCATTGGTTCTTGGCTCTCAGGGAAAGAAGCTAAGCCCCCCACGTCCCAGCATTCTCATGCATGCAACAGCCACGCACCGTCAGTTTTCCCACTATATTGAGCGTCAGCCTAAGAATAACGTTCAAGCTGTGCCCACAAAAGGGCGCTTCCCTTGCCTCCTATGCATCCGCGCTCCAAAACATAGTTAACCAGAGACACCGATATTGAAAAAAAGCTCGGCTGCGCCGGCGCAAATAAGCGAACATATTTGGCTGGCGCATGTATAAAAATTTTCTTTCAGGCGGACAACGGTGTACTTGCCACTGCGCTCTTTGGTTGTCAGCATTAATTAAAACTCTGTGGCGCGCGCCGATAATCACGCGGTCGTCACTAAGAACTACACTAACCAAATATGCGAGGTCAGGAAAACATGTGTAATTGATCTCATTCCCAAGTGTCAACGTGCCGATATGCCCAGAAGGCGGGGAAAAAGAGTGGAATGGTGGCGTCAGAGGAAGTTGACTAGCTGAGACTGACGTCATGCTTCCTCCATGCTTCCAGAGTTGGGGGCAGCTTTCCCGTACATTTACGTCTTTTTCCCGCCGCCCCTTGCCTCCTTCAGTCATCCCTATCTGGAGTAGCAAGCCCTCAAATACTAGGAGGGCTGGCATCCAGTTTGCATCCTAGTTATCTTTCTCCGACAACCTAAACAAGCAAGTCAGGTCCTGTGCCGTGAAATCTATAACACGGTCCTGCCATATACATCGCGTGCTATAGTGTAGCAACGCGAAGGGCGCAAGTTGGCGTCACATCGGTCAATCAAACAATCAATCAATAATCGATCAATCGATCAATCGATCAATCAATCAATCAAGGACTCTGGTGCGAGTTAGTTGGTTCATGATCTTGAGGTTAACTTTGACCAGCGCGAAGAAAACGAGGCGAAAGACGAGGAACAAGAAGAAACTCAGACAAGCGCTGCCCTTTCGCCCTCGTCTTTCGTCTCGTTTTCTTCGCGCTGATCAAAGTTTGCTTCAAAATAAATCCAAGCTATATCAAATAATGTTTCCGTAGTTGCTTGTCGCGACAACCGCGAAGAGTGCAGCGTGAATAGGTCCGGCGTAACGTTACCGCTGGAGCACCGAGCGCCCCGGTGACAGGAAGTGGCATCCGAGACGGAGCAGCCGCGGTGATCATAACAGAACTGCACGTCGAAGCGAAGAGCCCGTGACGCACGCAGTATACTGTATGAAGAAGAGATACCACCAGTTTGCAATGCAGTTGCTCCTGCTTCTGTCGTTGCTCAGTAATTGCTCCTGAGTAATTTCTCCGTACAGTAATTTGCTCCTGCAGTTGTTGAACCACTGACCGACTCTTGTTTGGAGCTATGCAGTTTGTCGTTCACGTTGAAGCGTTACAAGCGGCGTAAATGACGAGGACAGGAAGAGGGAGTAACTGGACGGGGTGGCAACTATCAAGTGAAGTTTATTCGCAGAAAACGTGCACTTTTACAGGCAGGGCGAAGCTTCCACCAACGGGCGTGTCAACATAGGTTGAACATCAAGAATGCCACCTGGCCTCAGGTTCAACGTTAAGAATGCCACCTGGCTTCAGGTTCAGCATTAAGGATGCCCACCTGGCATCACCCTGCAAATATTCCGTGTTCTGTTTGTTTAGCGAAACCCCAGTTCACTAGAGAATTTAAGGAATAGATGCAGCGTTAGGTCATCGAAGCCGATCACATTAGGCGAAGGGAAAAGTGCATGAGCATGCCCTCATTGTCCTTTTGTGTGAGAAGTAGTAGTAGGAACAGCAGCAGTAGTACTTGTAGTAGTAGTAGTAATATGGAGATTTATTAAAGCCTTGTGGCGTGGGAGATCAGGTGGAGAAAGCTGACCTTCCTTCTTCACCTGCCGGTGAGTATATATAGTTATATACTACTCAGTCTGGAACTCCAGCAGAAGTCACTGCATGCTCCTCGCTCCCACTCCACGATCGTCGCGCCCACTCCACTTGCGGTATCTGCATTAGTTTTGGAAGCTCGAGTTGGACAGAGCTGCTTCCCACTGGTCTAGGGTAGGATTAGGAAGTGTTGGTACGGTATAAGGAATTCTTACAGCGAAGCTGTTAACGTCTAGTAGGTCGGGATTTATTGTGGCGTGCTCACCCAAAAAAAAAAAAAAAAAAAACGACAGCTGGAAAAGGGGTCGCTCTTTGAGTTTCCGCGCAGCAGAATTACGTTTTCCCGTACATTCGAATTACAATCGGATGCTGTCATGTCTGTAGGCTGTGTGTAAGTGGCACTTTACGAATTTTTTGACACAGTTTACTTGGAGAAATTCAATTAGTTTAGTAACGTCTGCTGTCGGGCAAGTTGGTACATGACTAGAAATGGTTTTAGGCGCAAATAATAAGGCACGGACGACAGACACGGACTGGCCCAGTCCGTGTCTTTTATTTTGTGGGCCGTATCTTAACTTTTGCGCCTGAAGCCATTTCTTCTATTCAATTAGTTTGATAACGCACTTGCGCCAGGCGGAGGGCCTGCAAGAATGAGGATCTATGCTGCACTTTGGCGCGCGTGACGAACGTGACGCACAATGCGTCTGTACTTCATGCGTGGACGCTCTGCCCGTTGCATCTGCCACACAGTGTGTGCTGGGACTGTAATCGACATTATGGCAAACACTGTCCAAGAACATTACCACTACGGCCGCTGTAAAAGGGGTTTGTAACAGAGTTACGTTTTCTCGGATATTCGAATTACACTCTGATGCTATCACGTCTGTAGGTTGTGTGTAATTCGTACTTTACGAATTTTCTGACACACTACTTTGAGAAATTCAATTATTTCAATAACGCACTTGCGCCTGGCGGACGGCCTAGAAGAACGAGGATGTATGCTTCCCTTCTAGGAGTGCACGGATGGTTTGCTGCGTTGATATAATATTCGGGAAAGGGCCCAGTAAGACGTATCAGTCAATGGTTTGTTGCCGATTACGGCCTCGTTCAAATCAGCCCATGCTTAAAGAGACGACACAAACGGCGGCGTTTGCGTTGTCTTTTTGTTCGTCGCGTGTCAGCGCTTTTCTACGCCTAATGTGTCGAACACCTATCAGCCCTATACTATTCAGGGGCTTTGAGATATATTGCCGATGCGCGGACTTCGACGGCCACCGTGAGCAGTCTCGCAAACAACGGAGAGTGCCCGACGCGCGACGCGCTCAGCGGCGATGGCCTTGCATCGGGCCACACTAGGTGGCGCCACAGCGGCGGTGGTCGTCGTCACCGAAGCCGTCCCCAAGGCCTCAACCTATTCCGCAACCGGCACACACACGCCTGCGCTACCCTGCGGTTGCCGTTGGTCGCGAGGTTTCGTCAGCTGCGCGCTGACGGCCGCCGCTACGCCAGAACGGCGCCGTCGCTCTCCCATGTGCCGGCTCGACCAGAGCCGGGGTTTGGTCTGGTTTATATGGAATTTTAGAAAAAAAAAATTCTGCAACTCGAAAAACGGGTAGCAGGTAAAAAAAGAAATGTACACACCACCGTATATAAAGCGCCGTGTGCGGGTACCGCTGGACACTCAGCTGCGCATCTCACCCGCATAACGCAGCAGAGGTACACATTCACAACAGCGACGCAGTACGGTGGCATAGACACAAAACACCACAGGGCTGTCAGTGTGTCTCGTTACTTTGATAGTGTTATGCATCTCGTTAGTGCGTTAAAGTCGCATATGTATCGCTTTAAGGAGTCCTGATTAGCCTTGGTCGAACAAGGAATGTCTCAGGCTGCAGCCAACGTTCGACAAGGAGGACTTATCTTCGTCAAAGCCTTCACGAAGACAAGTCCATTTGTTGATACGTCCAGCCTGAGACGTATCCCTAGTTCGGCCACTTTATTAATCTCTACACTGATCACCTCAATTCTGCATCTACCGGTGAAAATGTGTCTTGTTTGGACTTCATGAATGTATCCGGCGGGACACCTAAACTGTGTCCTAAAGGGCACATTGAAGGGACAGATACGGGACACTAACACCATGAGGAGACACGCACACAGCCTCACACTAGAGTGTGTGTCCGGTTACGATGTCAGTGTATTCGTGCCGTTATTGCGTTTGGGTTTTATGTGTCCTTTTAATGTGTCCTGCTCCCGGGGACACATGACACAATCCCACAGGACACAGTCGCACAGGACACAATGAAAGAGACACGTAACTAACAATTACGCAGTAATACGAGGAGACACAATCCGTATGCGTACAGATCGAAGACGCAGGACACTGGGACATACAAAATCACTTCAGGGCTATGAATGTGTCCTCTTACATATTCCTGCGAGCTGCATACTCACCCCTGCGCAGCTCATACATATACACTGGAAAGACCCAGGACGCAGTAAGCTATAGGGAATATGTAGCTATGACGTCTAAGCGGTACGCTCACGTCCCGAAATTTCCTTCAACACAAGGTTTTCAACCTCAGATCTTTCTAGATGACGTTAGAGTCACAGTGCGAAACACGATCGATACAACACACCCTTAAGTGTGTCACATGCGCAGGCCTATTATGCCTCGGAGTCAATTTCTTCTTTTCTACTGAAGTCCTGCTCATTTCAATGTGCCTTTGCGCCTGTTGATCGGTAACTATAGTATCCATGTTCTTGAGTCTAGACAATTACGCGGTTTGTATGAAACAGAAAAAAAAAGAAAGGCAGGCAATTTAACCGATTGAACACAGTTTGGTACTCTAAGCTATATAGGGGAGAGGAAATGAGTGCCATAAATGCGACGAGAAGGGGAAAAGGGCCGAGTGCCAAGTAGAGTTGAGAACAGCAGCATCGAAATTGTAGCCTTGCGCGTAGATGATGACTCAGGCCAGGGTCCAGTACCTTACGCTCTGTGTATGGTCGATTGTTTAACCAGCCTGGTGTTGTTTTATTGTTTAAAAGAAGGAAATGAGAAAGATATAGCCAGCGGGCTTCGGAACTGTTTCACCTGTCCGTGGACGCATGCATGTACTGTCCCGCCAAGAGGAGGTAACAAGAAGAGGGAAGACGATATTAAGTGCTAACGCTAGAGTAATTTCCGTATTTAGAGGCTTGTTTCGTCCCATTTGTCTCAACAGCTGCGTATCTAAACTAACGAAAAAAAAAAATTGTAGACGCCAGGTTTTCAGTGGTGGTGGGACGATGCAGGAGTGCTATTTGACGACAGGCTTAGCAAATTGACGATGAGCGATGTTTATTCCAGACAATATGGCGTTCGTGGAGCATGAACGCGGCTGCGTAAGGCTAAAGACGCTTCCACGTTAGCGGCACGACAACTCGCACGACATTCGCGGGCCCGCCGGCTGACGGTGCGAACGACGAGATCCCCGCACAGAGGATGGGTCCGGGACCCATTTTAGCGGCAGCCGGGCAGCAACGTGGTCAATCAGCGACAAGGGAGGAGTCTGTGTGGCTATATACGCTGTGGCGTTGCCAACAGTCGCACCACCACTGATCGCTCGGTGCCGATATTGTCGCTATAGGCCTTTTCAGGTTTGCTTCGAAGTGGTCTATACTTTCAAAGAAGTATAGCGCTTCTTTGGCGCTTATCTTGTGCCACTATAATAATTGTCACTTGTCTTGCCCACATTTCCTTCTTTTACGCTGCGAGCCCGGTGTATACTTCGAGGTCACGAACGGCATGCGCATTATCAGAGTGACATTGCATTCGCGACAGGAAAGTAGAAAGCACGGAGCTTTCAAGAAATGAAAATGCAAGCAAGGCAGATGACGATTATTGCTATGGGACAAACTTTTTTAAGAGTGTAAGGCACCTCAGAACGAACCATCGATGCTCACAAGTTCTCACCTACAGTGGACATGTCCATTTCGTCTGCTGCTGAAGTGCTGATTGGTTGGGGGCGCCTGTCTACTACTCACGCGTACACCCCAGTTCATCCATTCAGGGCAGCAGCAGCAGCTGACGAAATGGAAATGTCCACTATAGGTGGACACTTACAGAATACACCCACTGCCGTCCATATATGCATGCTTTGGACACTTCTCGCGCGGGAAGCGCTCTACGGTTCCGGAGGCCGGCGCGCTGCCACGGCATGTTAGACTGTTTGCCGCTATAATGATGCAAACAGTGTATGGGCATCGTAGGAAGGCCATTCGCATAGAACGAAGACAAACGTCAATCTTCCTACATTTTCAAGCGCGTTAGAACCTAAGCCCTGCTTGATGACGGTGCAAAGGTCACTGCTCTCTCTCTCTCTCTCTCTCTCTCTCTCTATATATATATATATATATATATATATATAGAGAGAGAGAGAGAGAGAGAGAGAGAGAAAGAAAGAAAGAAAGAAAAGAAAGAAATAAAGAAAGAGAGAGTCCACAGAAGGAGTTTGTGTTCTCAGGCGACTGTAAAGCACGATGTAAATTGAAATTCTCCGCCCGGCAATATCTAAGGTCACCGGGATGACCGGAACATTTCAAGATCAACGTGTTAGTGCGTCTCTTGGTTGTTAACTTGTTGCCATGGCGCCCGCAGGAGCACTGAAAAACTGATTGCTCACAAGTCGGTACGGGATTGCCAAATATCGTCACCGGAGAATGGTCCGTATCGGGCCTAATACATTTCTTCGGGCTCCTTATGGCCCAACTTTCATTACCATTTTTGCTTTCATTCGTCCTTTATTGGGTGTTCTTGCGTTCCTACTACCCTTAGATTTCGAGAAATGACCTGCTCCATAAAGGCAGCCCACAATTTTATTTTTCTCGTGTGTGAATTCCTGTTCTCGCTAAAAAAAATTTTAGAAAAAAAAAACGAAAGTATACCATACTCCAACAAATTTGCAGTTGAAGAAGTCTGAATAGAGCGACACATAACGTGCATTCGATTCGCCTGCACCACCTGAACCAGTTCACGAGGTGCTGCACCCTGCCATTCGTTCCAGCGGTGCAGCCATGCCGTTCGTTTCAAAAGGTGCAGGAAAAGTGCAGGGCTGGTTAGTGATTTTGCTGCACCTACTCCGCTGTCGGTGCCGACTTGGTGCAGGTGATACAGGTGCGAAGCAGCAGCGCAGCAGACGATCCAGCACACGGGCACGAGCGCCACTAAAACCCCCCTTAAGCACGTATGACGTGTCTACGCAAGTGTGGTTTGTACTTACGCCCCACAATTAAGCCAATCATATACCTGAGTTCAGGATCCTTTAAATTTACGCACTCCATGAACATTAATCGGGCATACGTGTAACATAACGCCTGCACTGCGTCTACACCTTGGCATTCGTTCCGAGTGTTGCGCTGTGCCTGCACCGCAGAAATCGAGCTGCACAATTTCTGAACTTCTCGTGAACCGCCGTGAACTGGTTCACATGCAGTGGTGCAGGCGAATCGAACGGACCTATATGTCATCGCGTATGTTCCAAGTGATTGAACCGGGCATGCAGATTGCTGACGTCCGCAGAGTGAACAGACCTAATATGACGCTTAACATAAGCGAATCAATGAATGAATTAATCAATTAATGAATCAATCAACTTTATTATTTCTTTACAGTCGTACATGTACCATATTGACGAGGGTACCGTAATCATGCAAGAGAGTAGTGGGAGCGATGAAAGTTAAATGAAAAAATGAAGCAACAATGCAGCCAACAAGAAGATAATTTTGCAGCAAAGCAGTTGACACAAGAATACGTGAATGTAAGAAGAGACGAATTGTCTAAGTCAGCCACGAACTCTCAGCGACAAATCTGTTTGTCGAGCTGAGAATGCGTTTCGGTTTCCAGCGCGCCTAAACCTATAGACCGTTTTTTCATGGGCGCCGCCATTGCGTAGGCAGTGGCGCCATCTATGGGCAGTTGGCTTGCTGGCTTGGGCGAACGCCCGTGTTGTATGCTGTGGTATACGCTCGGCGGCAGTTTCTGGTGGATTTTTTCGCAGTCGCGCGGTCAATTTAGCATGAAATGGCGCATTCTGCGTGGGTTATGGCCCTGTGAGGCGTAGTGAAGGAATTTAAGTCTGAAGTAATTAAGCGGCTGGAGTAAACTGCTGGTGTTAGGGCGGACGGAGCACCCAGCGCGAGGTGGGCGCGTTTGTTTGAGCTTACAATCAGCCTCGGATATCAGTTAGGTGTTTCTGAAAATTCGTTTCACGAATGTTACCTTACTGCAGCATTCTCAGCACTGTAATTCTAAGCTTTGGTTTAGCTGCAACAAGTAGTTACGAAACATTTGACTATCCTAACAGCGTGGGCACCGTTCTGGTAGAGAATAAGTCGTGCTCTTTATTTTGACAAGCGTTCAAGTTGTTATGTGTAGATACACTGGGTGACTGCCTTGTTTGCTGGGCAAGGTTTCCGCCCAAAAATGAAATAGTTTGGTTAATAATAACCGCATACCGTACAGTGTGAATCACACTTTTCGAGTGGTCGAACGACCAGCTGCAGACTGCGCGAGGGTCCGAGGCAGTACTAAATGCTGTGTTATAGATCTGTTTGTTCTATATAGCGTATTGTCCAAGTTGCCCAATCACGCGGTATCACCATGCGGAGTCTTATTGCGTCGTTATCCCGTGTTCTGTTTTACTTTACCGCAAAATGAGGACATATGAACTCCTTTTTTTTTTTTTTTTTAGTCTCCCAAGTTCAGTCATTTACGACGCATTCACCCACGTTACGGAAATTGTGTCCTTACAAATAGCTATTGGATTCTCTTTAGGCGATCCCCTTTGTATATTGTACCTTACAGGGCAAAAAAAAAAAAAAAAGGCAATGCCGATCTAAGCACGAAGCAGTTGTGTGTATCATGTTGGTTTGCCAACCGCAGTGCTCGCTGTGTTGAGCAAAGCCTTCGGACTCTTGCAGGAGGGTAACGTAGACATAGTGATTTTAAGACTACTAGACTTAAAATGCGTGAGATCGATGCCGGTGGCTGATGCAAATGTCTCACAGCTTTTCGTCGAGTGAAAAACGATACATCCAACATAGTTCACAACACATACACACACCGCGGCTGATGATGCGCGTCGCATATTTGCACATCCAAGTGAAATTTCCAGATACTGTAGCTACTGCTCCACCTAAAGGCTACACAGTGGTTGTTCGACGACCTCGTAAGAAATGACATCCCGTAAATTGCACTCGGAACTAGCTAAAACACATCCGAATCGTTCCGTAGCGCGCGACCGGCACCACATTCAAGCCGCGCCGCGCCGGCTCGCCCAAGCCAGAGAGGAGGAAAGGCTCATCGTACGCCCTTTCCTCCTCGCCCGATGAAAAGGTCTATATAGCAGGACTGAATCTAATATCTGAAAAACAAAGAAGTACTCATTCAAATGAGGAAGTTTTTTTTTTCTTTTTTTTTTCTGGGAACAAGCGGCATCATAGCAGCATTACATAAATATACTGTGACTGGAGGGGAAGCGCAGTCGAGGACGGTAGGAAATCTGGCTGGGCGATGAAATTAGAAAATTTGCCGGCATGTCTTGGGATCAGCTAGCGCAAGACGGTATAATTAAAGATCACTGGGAGAGGCCTTCGGCCTGGAGCGGGCATAGGTTGCTGCTGCTGCTGATGATGGTGGCTGCGTCTGACTGTTTACTGTTTTATTTTGCTGGTGGCATCGCGAGGCAAGCTAAATCTGTTACGGAAATTTTCGCTAAACGTTTCGCTTCGTTGCTACAGCGGGGCGCTGTAGACGAGCATATCGAAACTCAAAGTGGCATCAAACCTGTCCCGGCTACTTCTTGTTCTAATAGAAGTTCAGAAGCTCCACCCCCCGTGTAGTTTTTCCCGTCTGCAGCCACAAAAAGTTGTCCGCCAGTGCAACCCGTGACAAGTCGCCACCCTCGGGTGTCCTTATTGGCTGACCGCTCGTCGATCAGCGACGACGTAGTCACGTGCACAAGAGCGAGCGAACATCCATCATCCTTCGCGTCGGCGTACACGTTACCGCTAACCCTAACGGCGCTCGAACGCCTTCGCGATGGTCACTATGTCCGTCGGCCGGAGGCGGAAAACGGCGCCGGCAACCTTCTCCTCCTCACTGCTCCTCCAACTAGGGAGCGATCGTGATTGAGAGAGCTCGGACAGTGCGTCGACAGCTCTGCCGGCGGGCCAGCACGACCCCGAATCAAACGCGGCGTCGGGGCGTCGCCGAGGTCGATCGCCCGCCGCTATGGCAGCGACCACGAGAGGACGAGGACTGAAGCCCGTTTCATGTCGAGTGGTTTTATATAGCGCATTTATCGGAGCTTGTGGATGAAGCGTATGCTCGCTATCGGAGGGCGTCCCCTATCGCCGAGACTGTAACTGTCCAACTTCCCGTATAGTTCTTGAGAAGCTAATTAAGTAAGAGTGCAGTGGCAAATGCACCGCCGTTCAATCTTAATAGAATTTGTACACACACGCCTGGCCAGGCTGTGTTCGCTGATTTCCCTGACGTCACGGTGAAGTCGAACTCATTTCAGTATCGGCGTCACTTCGGAACTATGTTTCCTAGCGCGGAGGAACTGAAAACTGGTGCGCTGCGGTTCTGTGGGTCAAACTTGTGCTGAATGCTCAGATTTTGACCGAGTATAGATATAATTGTCAGATGGGAGCTGGGACAGTACTGAGGTTTCAGGTTCCAGATTTATTGCAGATAATCAGATAACACCCACGACGGCAGAGACAGTTCCGGAGTAGCTCGGTCTGATTGGGTTAAGCTACGGAAGTGACAGACTCCAGTATCCTGTGGCAATAAAAGTGCTGTTGCACCGAGAGCGTTTTCTCTTTTGCCGTTCTTACAGTTACAGTTGCCATAGTACCCCACCCACAGCACCCCATACAAACAAATATGAGGCCGCAAAACGTGGTGTTTTATATAGCTGCTTGCCTGGGTCTGCTGCTTCAGCCAATACGGCCACACTTTGGTGGCATTACTACTGCGGGGATGGCAATCAGAATGAAGATGCCAAGGTATTCAGCTGCCGAATCTATCTATCTATCTATCTATCTATCTATCTATCTATCTATCTATCTATCTATCTATCTATCTATCTATCTATCTATCTATCTATCTATCTATCTATCTATCTATCTATCTATCTATCTATCTATCTATCTATCTATCTATCTATCTATCTATCTATCTATCTATCTATCTATCTATCTATCTATCTATCTATCAAGTTATGCACCACCACTCGACACAGGAGAGCCGCTAGAATAAGTAGAAACATGATTATATAACTAGGTTACAAATGAAGAGTGGAAAAAAAAATATATACTAAGCATACGCGGATTAAAATTATTACAGTTCGAGTTAACATACAAACATTGGATAATTGTAGGACGTACATTTCTCGCTACGCACATAATAAAACATCGTATAAGAAAAAGTGTACTTTAAAATCATAAATAAATATGAAAAATTCAGCATGACGTTACATGCTGATGCATAGTATGGCATACATGAAATCAAGTTTTAAGACACAATATGCGGGCTCAGGAGTGGACTAAATTTACCTTTATCCGCTTAGTCGTGGCAGTGCTGTCAGGAAAGGCCTTCTACGCTCGAATGGCTCGTAGCAATGCCCAAAAATCATATGCATCCGTGATTTCACAGATGCGAATAAAACATAATACATTATTCAGTCGTCGCGATACGGAACATTCACGTTACAGCGGAAAGGGTGATGACTTATTTGATGAACGTGTTTATGGAGCAAAGGCAGGAGTGTGACCTCACGACGACTACTTAATGTATAAAGCGGAAGGTCAATTGTGATTCGAGTTAACCTTAACTGGCGATTGGGATTGCGTGAAGTGTATCGACTATCTTGAATTTGGATAGCTTCCAACATGCATATTATATGCTCATAATGGGGAGGCAATATCGGGGAGGCAAACTCGAGCTTTGGACGGACAAATGTTTGGAATGCTAATTTGCTGAAGTTAGACGGGGACCCCGTACGTAAGTTGCGACGAATGTACCTTAGTGATTTTGAAGCATTGGCACACGTGGTTGTCACATAAGAGGCCCAGGAAAGGTTTCGTGAGCTATCAATACCTAGATATTTGTTATGCGAAGCTTGAGAAACTAGGTCCACATTTATATAATAAGGAAAGTTTGAGTTGAAGTGTTTACGTCCGAAGGACATTACCTTGCATTTACATGAGTTAAGTGTAATTTGCAAGGCGTTACTCCAGTCGCTTATACATTGAAGGTCACCCCGAAGAGTCCGATGGTCTGCAAGTCTGTTCAAGGTGATGGTCTTCAAAGCGGTGATTGTATATTGCACAATGTGAATTTTTGACGATGATTGTATATTGCCCACCACTGCAATATTATACAATCGCGAAAAGGGGGAAAATTCACATGCAGGATTCCATGTTAGTAAGCAAGTGGATGTAAATTATAGAAAAAGAAAGGATCCCAGTACACTGCCCTGCGGTACAGAGGAGGCGGCGTAGGTAAGGGGTGATGTAAAATTGTAAACTGTGAATCGCTGACGATGAGTTAGGAAGCTACGCATCCAAAATATCGTTAAACATTCTCATTTTAGAGCATATAATTTGGAAATAAAGCGGCAGTGAGTTACGTGGTCGAAGGCTTAAGAAAAGTTAAGAAACGTGCAATCTACTTTACGGTGCATGCGAAAATGTACATCACTAGTATATGCAAGGTGTGCTGATTGCGCGATATCCTAGGGATTGATTTTGCCACATAGGCATACACTGTAACACGGCTCGAGGTCGAAGCTTGAATAGTAATAATGAAAATGAGGCCAATTAACTTTTCAAGCGAGGGAGAAATACGACTGATCCTCACGCAGAGTTTTAAGCCCGTCATTCAAGAAGAGGGAAGTTTAGCTGTACGAAAAAAAAAATAAAGTATATAAATAAATCTTAGCTTAGAACGACAGAAAGTTGTACTAGGTTGTAGAAATTCATGTAAAAAAATTTGGAGGACGCTTAAGCTTCGCCTTTAAGAGTGGAACGCGATAGCATTCAAAGATCCCTGCTTACTTATCAGGCTTTCATTCTCTTATATTCAAATTACAATCCGACGCTATCACGTCTCTATAGGGTGTGGGTAAGTCGTGCTTTACGATTTTTCTGACGGAGAAATTAAATTTTTGTTCACTAACGCCTTGCGCCACGCGAAGGGCCTGCCCGGTCGGGTTGGTTCGGGATGATGTGGTTCGGCATGATTATTTCCGCCAACGATGCTGGCGCTTACGCCGCCGCCGCCGCCACTGGATTTTCTGCGACAGGGGGCCCTTAAGGTTATCACGTTAAACACGTTATATAGACGTGCAGACATGGGCACAAGAAGAACGAAACAAAGAACACAAAGAATGCACGCAATTCGTCCGCTACCAGCTCTTTCGTTCATGACAGGCGCGGCAAATTTAGCTCTCCACTGCGTGTAGCTATGACGCTGCTGCGCGCTGACGAAATTTCCCAGCGGACGCAACACGAGGAAGTGGGCGCGGATCGAGAGGGTATCTATTGTTTGTTCCTCGAGCGGTATGGCAGCGATGGCGCGCAGCTCGCAGCGCAGGTGGATGACAACGCTCCTGTCGCGAAAGAGCGATATCCCAGCATGTCACCGTGGGCGATATGCTTGTCTGTTTAAAAAACCACGTTACGCGATACGAGTGAGGGATGCGTGCTGGGTGTTTCCGCTGGTACCCCGGCCAATGGAATTCCAAAGACAGCACAGCAGAGATAAGCAATTTGCTGATTCCGCAACGTCACTGTCCACCCCGGTGAACATCAAAAATCGTCCAATAATCAGTGGTGAACTCAATCATTGCATAATATTCTCTAATTGACTTTCTGTGGTTGTTTGTTTTCGGCGATACGTTGGTAATCGCTGCATTTGTAGATTAGCTATGTTCATTTTGTTTTGTTTACTGTTCTTTTTTTATTTTAACCTGAGACGTCATTGAAAAGGCTCAAATGGTGTCGCTTGCTGAAACCGATGTAACGAAAACATGCTATAGCATTATCGCTTATACCTTTGGAACCATACTTAACACGCGCCTTACTTACTCATCTTTGTGTAGAGAAAACGAACCGTTAATCGACCATACATGTGTGACGTGTGCAGATAGCACCATTGTCTCGCCACGCTTCACGCAATCGAAGCTAAATTTAGCATCGCGCGCGGCGTTCTGAGAGGTGCAGCTCGGTGGTATATACGTTTGTCCATCCGAGCAGGCATGGTCGCCATTGAGAAATCTCACTATGCCACGGTATAGGTATGTTGATCAAACAAATTGGTGTTCATCAGGAGTTGTAAGGCCTACAAATCTGCAATACGTTGCAAACATTTCCCCCTTGCTCGGCTAGCAGTGACGTAGCATGGACCGAGCCGTACGACGAAAGCTAGCGGGCCAAGGTCTCCTTGTTTTTGTTTGTTAACCATCACTGCATATATATTCCATTCTTGTATCAATGCAGTTTTGTTATCGTGTTCGTTATTATCACTCTATGCGAAATTAAAACATATATACAACTATGGGCTGTGCAGAGGGACCACGATACGGCGGTCGGGCATGGCCTGACTGTCCCACCGTGGGAGCGGCCCGCTGCGCGCTGAGTCGCGTACTTCAGGACTTTCATTAAAGTTTTGCATCCATTCATCAATCCTAAAGGAGAGAACGTTGCTTACAGTTTCGCGGGAATTCTCGTCATTCCTGCCCGGAAAGTAAAAATAGAATCATCAACGAAAGAAGGAACTGACGTCATGTGGCGCCACAACCTACACTGCACTTGAGAATGCAGTCGACTGCGACTGGCGACGAAGGAATGTTTCGGGATCGCTTCCGTTTCGGGATCGGTATACGATATCGCCGGACGGTCAAGTTTTCGATAAAGCCGGACATAGGACTTTTCGACCCATGAGCCACTTAAGGCTCAATAGGTATATTCAGGAAGACAGCAGCACCCAACCAGCCAGTAGCCACGATCAGAAAGTTCTGGTAGGGTTCACAAAGAACGCTTCGCTTTGAAAAACCGCCTGCACGAATGCGAAAGCTCGCCCCCGCGTAGGCGCAGACTTCGACGCTGGGCTCGCGGAGCGCCTTAAAGCGACTACAAATAGCAACAGACAATTTTCATTTCATAAACGAAGGAGATCACAACAGTTTGCGTGCAATTATGACGTACTTTCTGTACAAATGCAGAAAGTAGATAGCAGAGGCAAAGGCGCCGGTTCTCCGCGCACCTCGCTGGTTGGCCGGAGAGGCGCTGACGTCACGTCAGAGTTCGTCGAACCTTGCGGGTCGGCGAACGAAGCAGTGGCCCAGCGTGGCTACTTCGACAACTGTGGCAGAACATGAACAGAATTTGAAAAGGTGACGTGAGGCTAGGTGTCATTGGGAGACTGCGGTGAACGCGGGGAATGAGAGTAAAACGCAATGACGAGGCTCAACATCGAAGTGCTAACGCCATGACTGTGGAGGAACTGGAAGAAAGGCTGCGCCAACGACTTTCGCGGATAATTGCGCGTGTTCAGGAAGCTATTCACCTACGCTGATAGTCATCTTCGATTGTTTCTGCATAATAAATGTCGAAGTGAAATGAAGCCTCGGCAGGTGTCGGCAACCTGAAAATACGAAATGTAAGCGATAAGGCAAACAGAGATAACGGACGATATGTAGTAACATTGGTAGGAACAGACGAAGCTTTGCCACGCAACGCGGCGTTCGTGGACTTCATTGCTTGGCCGCTTTGGCGAGATGGGTTGCCGTCCTATCTGGAGGAAGGTCTTTCGCGGGCGTTGAACTACTGCTGTACACCGCACATTTGTGCAGAACCTATATCGTGCTAAGGCAGTTGGCGTAATGCTTCGTGAGGCGCAAATTAGAAGGAAAAAAAAAAGAGAACCAGAAAAGAGAGACAGAAAAAAAAAACACTTTTTTTTATTTATCCACTCAAGCGACTGTAATGCGATGATAGCATTATCAGGATCGGCGCACCCAAGTCTCCGGGAGAGACCCGTGTAAGCATCGCAACGCTTGCGAGGTCGCACCTCATGCACAGGCATCAGTGAGTTAGTGAGTACGAACTTTATTTAGGTCCTGAGGAGACAGGCATCAGGGTAGGCCTACACCAGCCATTTACTTTACCTCCGGGACCATTGCACTTTTGCGGCGACACCAACGACGAAGGCCGGTGAGTGCCCTGTGAAATGCCGTCGCATTCTCACTGTTCAGTCTTAGCACAGTACTATATCTTTCGTATGCATCTAAAGCCCTAGGGGCACACGTGCTTAAGCGAAGCATGATAAGAGCGGTTTGTTAGAAAGCACCAAATAAAGTTTTCTACTACTGCTGCTGCTACTACTACAGTTGTTGTACTGTCCCGCCTTTATTAAGGAGCTCCTTCGACATTCGTCTTGTATTCGAATGAACTGTTACTCACAAGAACAACAATGAGAATTAATGACTCGTAATAGCATCGCTCACTAGTGTTAACTTTTACACACTCCGAGGCCCCGTTCTCCCTTCGTTGGCTACAGTTGCGCAAGTGCTGGTTCGGCGATCGCTTCGACTCCGGGGCGTCTCGACTCGCATCGTCTCGTTTTCCAATTGTTCCTCGCCCCTCCCCGATCCCGTTTCTGTTGCGCTCCGGGGGGAATTCGAACGCAACACGTTTCGGCGTTCGCGGCCTGCCGAGTGCGCTTTGCGGTAGGTTCGGCAGATGGCGCCACATCACTTCGCGCGGCTGAGGAGGTGCTCTTGAAATCGTCGCGTAGCGACGAGATAAAAGCTGCGCTGCAAGAATCAGCCCAATTCTGGCTTCTTGCTCTAACAGACCGCAGCGTATGGGGAATGGGACCGAAGTGCCTCTTTGGGAGAGGAGGGGAAGGGGAAATGAGGGCGCGTTTTAGGGAGCTTTTCAAAAGGTTCTTACTAATCAGGGGCCGCGGTTAAGGGGGGGCTGCGTCTCAGTTACAGCGTACCGTAGCTACAATAAAACGCCGACGCCTATACTTACCATCAGAGAGGGGCGGGTTGCCCATCCTCCTGGTAATCAGCAAATTCGGACCGCACGCACGCACGCACGCACGCACGCACGCACACAGCTGATCAAAGGGATACTTAAAAGCACTGACTGCCGTTAAAAAAAAAAGAAAAAAAAACTACGGTTTGATTTTTCTTAGTTCTTCGCACAACCATGGTAGGCTGCACTTGACATTTATCTTAACAGTGGGTAACGTAATCGTGTAACGAGGGTACAAGAAACATGGCAATTGACGTCCATGTACAATGTTTGCTTCGAAGGTCACTTTCCTGGCGAGTACGTGGGAGAAGTTCGGTGATCTGTAGGTGGCGCCCTACTTGCCTTCCTGATTGCCTAAATGTTTTTATTATCTGTGCTCGATGTCGTCATGTTCTTGTCAGATAACCAGTTAAGTGTTCTGGCAACCAGAGTTCTTCAATTTTACCACTCACGATCGAAATTCTCGGGCTCAAACTACGGGCATGCTCGGTCACCTCTTGTTTACTTTTTTTGTTTCTTTTTGTTTTTTATGAGTAAAGCCATCATACGCAGCCTTATCGCCCTACGACATCAGCAAAATTTCCTCTGCGTCAGGAGCTCACAATAACGTCGTCGATATGTAGTCCGGCATTTCGAGACCAACTTTAGTATCAAAATATCTTGCCTTCACAACTTGCGTCGTCCTTGACACTTGCATCGTCCTTGTACACACTTGCCTCGTCCTTCGCACTAATTGTCGTCCTGATACGTGCGCGAAGCAAGTGATTAACACCCGTACACTCACAACAGATTTTCGACTCGAAGCACTTCTGTCTCTTTCTTCACTCTACTGAGTTGAGCGCAGCGCCGCTCCACTACTGAAGAAGACAATGCGCTTCACGAAGATTGCTGTGGAGTGTCAATGAAGCGCAATGACAACTTCTGTCGAGGGATGACGCTGCTATCTTTAAGTCGAGGTACAGTAAACTCTCAGTGGTACGAACGTCGGTTTAACGAACATTTCAGAATAGCGTACTACTAGAAAATCCCCAGTGGTTTTCCTATTCATTCTATGCAAAAGCATTTCAGTAAAAGGAATTTATTAATGGCGAATATTTCAGTTGAACGAACTTTATCAGTGGACCCGGGATCGTTTTTGAAATCGGTTTAACGAAGTTTTGCGCTCTCCAGCGCTGGCGCAGCCGATGCCCTCCACCCCCCAAATCGCCGTTCCAGCAGCGGCGGCGCGACATCGCGTGTGCTTACCCCGGGATGTGGACAGAGGTCTGTACGTCAACAGCTGGATGTTGAGAGCAACACTTCGTTTGAAGACTATGTGCAGTGTGACAGTGAGCTCGTTACCTGTGCTGAACTATCAGATCCGGAAATTGTTTCCAGTGTTCGTCCAGAAGAAGACGAGTGCGACGAGGAAGATGCAATGGCGGAGGCAGATTCAGATCCTGCAGCTCTAGCCGAGGCTGTAGGATGCCTTGAAAGGTTGCGAGACTTTGGTGTCTCAGCAACAAGCTGTGCCAGAGTAAGTGCACAAATACATAGACTCTCTGGACAACTTTGTTATTTCTTGCGCTTTAGGAGCACCAACGCAAATAAAAATTACAGATTTTCTTTTTTTTCAAGATGACATAGGCAGCAACGTAACGGTTACGCTCCATAAACCATAACTTCATAAATTGAATTTCACACTTTTGACTCAATGCCTGCTGTGCCCTATGCTGTTCCATATTCTAGTGAATGTTCAGTTTAGTGAACTTTCAGTTAACTATTTCCTTGGGCCCTTGAAGTTCACTCAAATGAGAGTTCACTGTAATGTGTGAACGGAGGAACATTCTAGAATCCGGGAGATAGCTTCTACAGCTTCGAAAATATATTTGTTGGTACTCCTTCAAGTGCCACCAGAAACAACACCGGCTGATCGGGTTATGAGGACGACAACACGATAACGACGATGGCGACGGCCCGACCAAGACAGCTTGACGAACGATGGCTGCATGACGAAACCCAAGATGCATTAGCCTCCGAGATCTCAAACGCGCCGCCGCAGCCCCCTGATCTCCGGAGGGCATGCGGAGGTGCCGCGCTGGATCTTAGCCTCCCTGCTTCTGCGTCACTTGCGGCCAGTGGCACTGGCGGCGTTTATTGCCAGTTTCAGCATTAAAAAAACGTCTATCTTTGCGAGCTCTTGCGAGTGAAGCATACACTCGTTATTTCAAATGTAAAATGTTGCACGGAATAGATCGAACGGAACGCTATCATAACATAAACGAGGTTTAAAAAAAAATTAAATGCGCAAGCATTTCTATGATTACCCAACGAAAAAAAAACTGTCCCTACGTCCGTCCGTTCCTCCCGTAAAAGACGATCGCTTTCAAGACAGAGCCCGCACGAGCAAGCGACTTTACCTTCGTGCTGCCTGGCGCTTCGGCGCAAACGAAGCGGCGAAAAACACAGCGCGAGGAGTTATCAGCAGTCGGCGCTCTCTGACCGCTTCCCAGATCACTGTCAAGATATCGATCCTCGCGGCCGTGCCAGAGTACGTTTGATCGGTCCGTGCCACCGCCGGATTCCTTTGATCACGGTTCATAATGGTTCGACACTGATGGACAAGGAGCTAAAGAGCGATAACGGCTTATGGTGATCGGAACGTTATCAGCGCAACTGGCGCCGCCACCTGCAATACTTTGCTTGCGTTATCAGTGTACCTTGCGCCGCCGTCCGTACCAGTTTGCGTCGCCGCCGCGCTGTCGTTTGTACTGGCCGGATCAAGTGTCATAACACTGATAACGACACCGAGCTGCGTGGAGATGAGCAAGTGGCACAATGCTTAAGCATACTTAGGCAACTCCCGGAGGAGTTTCTGCGTGATTTTTTACGCGGTCCGAAATTTCGTTGAAGCTCGCCTTGAGCATCTGTTAATTAATTTAAAAGGAGAAAAAAAAAGAGAATCGTACTCGAATGCAAGCTGACATGGAAGGTGGTTTGTATGAACATAATTATGACACGAACGAGCTCTCTTCATGGCAGTCCTTCGCTCGGTGCATTCTCACGGCACTCGCATGTACACGATGAAGCGGCCGTTAGATGGACGCTGCTTGAGCACTGCGAGGGAACCGGATCACCAATATTCACGCCAGCTCCATAGTTCCGCCCATTCAAGATTGTAAGAAAGACATGTACCAGGTACAACACCGACTGCATGACGTCCACATTCATGCACACTCTGTCACCATATTACATGTGCTCGCCCTATAATCCCGCTTCTTTCTCCGCGTCATCAGCCTTTATCCCATGTCTTCGTTCACAAACGTGTAACTTGTACTCGTAACAAGAATGTCGACCTGGATTCAAGTGAAAATAGCGTATGAAGATATAAATATAAGAATAAGAAGCGCGCACAGTTGGACAACACCTTTCTTTGAATGAAAAAAAAAGAGAGAGAATGTTTTGGACATAAAAACACTAACTTGCATACTAAAAGGAATCCGCTGGACTATAAACGCGTTTCTCTACGTTAAAATAAAAAAACAGAAAAAAGACACGTCTTTTATGTCTGGCTCACGTACTCCTCGTCTCTCGTCGCCATAATGCAGTGTCTCGTGCCTTCTAAAAGGTCACTCGAGGCAGCGCCAACCGAAAGTGATAGATCGCTTATACCAAGAACGGAGCTTTCGTAAACGAGAAAGTGACAAACACATGGGAGTGTCGCGCATCTCGACCGTGAATATAAGTCATGTGAACGCAAAACTTAACATGGCTCCTTTATAACTGTTAAGTTGTATTGATGCATTGATAATAATATGTTGAGCTGCATTTCAACTTGAAACAAACAATACAGTTCGGACATTTTAACAGCATTCGCGTAAAGAACTCACTAGGCCAACCTTGAAACACTACATTATCGGCGCTATATTTGTGGAGCTGAGGCGCTCCCTCACGTCGGTCTTCTGACTCAAAGAAGGCAATCAGTAACGTCCGGCAGAGCATTAACTCCGAGATCGCCGACACAGCTTAGTCAATAGGATGTCCCAGCTAAAATTAGCCAAGCTGTTCAACGAAAAAATAAAGTTCAAAAAACACTGTGCAAGTCTTAGATTCATATCTTTCACCATGTGCTTTAAGCGTTCTTTTTTTTTTTCTTTTTTATTGGACATGTTGGCTAACGTTGGCTGGGACACATGGCATACCTACGTAAGTGACCCCTTTGATGTGGGTGATTTGATCAGCGGAAGAACTGCATGGCCCTTCCGAGTAACGATTTGCTCTGCAAGTGAGCCATGCTTGGGCTTGAACAAACGCTGCAACGTTTCCGCAGAAATAAGTTAACGTTATTATCTGATTCATGGTTTCTCATGAAGCATAGGAGGAAGTACCAGTGTTGGCCCTGCACGCGTTGGGCCCCACTGGCCACTAAACTTATAACGCTGGTAAAGATTGGCCCAGTTTTTTTGTGTACTACTTGCTCTTAGTGCGTCTTTTGCACTGCATACTTGCGTAGTTTGGCTATGCCTTGCATTGGGGACTTAGACAAACGTTCGCATACATCATAAGTCATGTTTCCTATTAGCACAGGTAGCAATGCCCAGGTCTGACGTCGGAGATGATTGGTCCTACATCGGCCAGTGCCACGGAGGAAGATTATTTAGGAGTAGAAACT
Source organism: Dermacentor silvarum (assembly GCF_013339745.2). NCBI lineage: Eukaryota > Metazoa > Arthropoda > Arachnida > Ixodida > Ixodidae > Dermacentor > Dermacentor silvarum. The sequence continues at coordinate 30,811,537 of NC_051160.1, read as the reverse complement.
CCCGTCAGCGCGGGCGCTCGCGTGCGACCAGATAACGTCACATTATTATGCGCCGACGGGGGCGCATGCAGTGGCGGCGCCTTGCGGCACGTCATGCAAGCAGCAGCGAAAAAAAAAAAAAAGAGCAGCAGCCCGGCGGATCGGTGGTGCCGCTCGGGCGCGTTCTCTTCGGCGGCGCCCGCGTCTCCCGCGCTCAAAGTAGACGACACAGGCGTTCGGCGTTCGCTTCAGCGTGCACGCCGTAGCGTTGTTTTTGTGGGCCTTTAAGTCAAACAGTAACTGTTCTTGTCGGTGTCTGTTCGAGGGCCGTAATACTAACAGCGCTGATACGTGCAGTCTACCCTTGTTCGGAAATTGCTAGCCTAAGATGGAATGCAGGTGGGACGCGTGAGTGCCCTCAGTAGAAGTTGTGAGGCGCGCGCCCGAACGGGAGCAACGCGCGCGGCCGCGAACGAGAGAAACACATGTGACCGGTTGCCTTGGCAACCAAGACGGCGGTAATTTCTTTCTCAGTCGCCAGGTGTCGCCAGCATGATAGTGGCTCTAAAGCCCCTATATTTATAAAAGTAGCGCCATCCACTTCCCTCCTCCTCCGTTCCACTATCGCGCTCGGCGCGACCAGCGCGATCGAGGCGCGATATCGACAGTGGCGCCGCCTGCGTCGGGCCTGCCGTGGCAGACGACAGCTAATGCGCTACCAGAGGAAATCCGAGGAAAACTTCGATCGCGCCCTGCGGAGACGTTTTTGAGGCGTGATTTTGCTTCGTCAGTCAGTAACTGGTCTTAATAATGCCGTTTTGGAAGTAGCAACGCGACGATGCGAGACGGCGCAAATATCAAGTGTGCAGCAAGCGTTTGCGCACGCCGGATGGTAAACAAAAAAAGCCTTTTGCCCTCGCCTTGTCGGTTGCGGCAGCTTAAGGTGCAGCAGCATGCCATCACAACGAAGTTCTTGTCCCTAACACGTTTGATCCGTTTGTGCGTACAACACTTTCGTCGCACAGGCCCGAGAATGGCAGTCGGAGCGCGCTGGAAAGAAAAAAATATACAAAAGCGCGACGCGAACTTCCACGTGACACGGATTGGCCAATGGGGGAGCGGAGGAGGCTGGGGCGACAGGAGGCGGCTAAGAGAGGGCGAGGAGGAAGCGCCGGGGTGAGCGCGGTGGCGGCAAGATCTAAGAATGGCGCTACTTTTATAAATATAGGGGCTTTAAGTGGCTCCGCGGGCTTGTGACATTATCTGGTCGCCGCTAAAGCCCCTCCATACGCGTTTTCGCCGGCCAGGTTAAGTACCGCCAACCTACCCTCCTCCTCCACGCTCCTCCCTCGCTCACCCCCTCAGTTTCCGGCGTCAAGCGGAACTTGCGTAGTCCCAGCTTCCGTTTTTAACGGAAGCGACGTCACTGCTGCGTAGGGGTGCGAGCGTGAAACAAGCGAAAATTCAGGAACCGGAAATCCCGGAAGTAGAAAAACCGGAAACGGAAACACAGGAAGCGGAAACTGCGGAAGCGGAACTGGTTTGAGCGACGAATCAGGGTACAGCGGCACACATGAAAGGTTGGCGCTACTTAGCAGAAGCGGCGGTGGCGCGTGGATGGAGGGGCTTTAGTCGCCGCAACTGGCGGAGTTTCCACTCCTAAAGGTTTCTTGCTCCGTGGCCAGTGCTGACTTGATATCGGGCCCATTTCTGTGTCACCTGAGTTGCTTTTGATGTCTATTTGAAACACACCCACGCACAGGCGTGGTCAAACGTTTACGGGATAGAAAATCACCATCATCGTGATCAACATCATAATTTATTTATCCTCAAAGACTCCACTGGGACATTACATCTAAAGGGGCGGGGGAGGGGGAGGGGGAGGGGGAGGGGAAGGGAAGAAGCACTTAGAGTGCTTGACACATCCGAGAAAATGACGTAATATTTACCGATCTTGGCCACGCAATCTTTGTCTTAAATGTGCTACATGTACTGCTGTACACGACCAACATGGCGCTGTACTGTTTCAAGGCTGCAAAGGTGTGCAGACATTCGATTCTTTCGCGGGACCCGCATCCCACCAACTTTTGACCTGACCTATAGATGTCTTGCAGTGTCGGAAGCTTAGCGAGAAAGTGGCTAAATTTGGCGAGTTTTTAGCCACCTTAACGAGAACTGTGTACCTTTTCGGAGTCCTAGCGACTTTTTTTAGCGGCAAAAATAGTCACCAAACTTTCCCGGCAATATTTGTCATCTGACTTTGGCTAAGTTCAGTATCCCCATTATATCCCAAGGTGGATATATGCACCGCCATTTGTTGCTGCTTCTAATGATATACGGAAGCGCTTCTGGGTTAGTGAACCGTCTGCGAGTATCAAAGCTGCTTTCTAGGCAAAGCTCAATCTTGAGATCTGATACCGTTTTTTAAAAATCGGGGGATTAATATCACGCATTTCCTTTTTCACATTCCGGTCGTTGAATCATCACGTCAGGATGTTACAACGTTGTATAGCTTTAAAAGACGTGTAGGAAGAATAAAGCTTTAAAAATACAATATTTTCAGCAAGTCGTCAACATCATCATCACTTAGCGACCTCTCCCCAAAAATAAAAAGCATTTTGGACCTCGACCTGGCGGCTTGCCCCCCCCCCCCCCCCCCCTTCGTACCTCCCCTCCCCTAGTAAAAAAATGTTTCCTACAGTGATGTCTTGCGCCCAATTCGGACAAACCATTTGAAACTTGTGCCATCATTCGCACGGTTTTGTGTCGCTGTCTTTCTTTCAACATTTTACTCAGGAGTGACTTCGGTGTTCCCTCAAGGACCTCACCTCGGCTCGCTGCATCAGCGTTTACATTTACTTCCATTTGAAAAGGACAAAGCGGAAATAAAGCGCTGACATAGGATTCCCACGACACATGCTCTAACTTAAACAAATGGCTTTATTTGATATGCGGCGCTAGTATACGTACAGGCGCAGATGACGTTCAAGTAGAAATAGATGCCACGAACACACTAATAAATATTCAAAAACGATAACTCTTTTGTTTGGACAGAGATGAGGAAGGGATGCGCATGCCTTGAGCAAATAGACTATCAATTTTTATTGATTCAATTGTCACATCGAGTTCATCCTCAGTCGCTCAGACCCTTCAATGACCAATTATTTTCTTTGTTCTTTCTTTTAAGATTCGCGAGTGCAAATAATTGACTGCTTGCGTTGTGGGCGTTACCGCAAACGCGTTTTCCTTGTCCATGCAAGATGTACTCTTTAGTTGAATGTGCAAGTGATAGCTGTGCCTTTTGTTACCATATTCTCAATTTCTTGTCGTTGTTCCAACCACCGTACAATAATGCCCAACTAGGCGACGTAAGTTCCCGCAGAAATGTAAACATATAATCACCCTCATTTGTTTCGTTTTCGTTTTGAGTTGTTTCCTTTGCAATATGACGTAGTCACAATGCAGGATGCTTCCCGTTCTCAAGTGGAGTTGAAATTTGTCAGCCCACGCGCTTCCTTCTCAATCTGCCATAGGGGTGCCACGTGTCTGCAGCTAGAAAACTAAATAACGTCCCTGGTGTGAAGACACACGCACGGCCGATTTCCCGGAGAAGGCCTCACTGCTGAAACATTCCAGGCGTTACACATAAGGGCATGCGCGCGTCGCGACACGTAGCATGATCGATGACAACTACAGTGTGTGCAACATAGTCTCCACGAGCTTCTTGCGGTGCAACAGCGTTGCACATGTGCTCATACGACTGCAGCTGTTCGAAAGGAACTTCGCGGAGTTCCACGTCACGGCGTACAGCAAGGCCGCGTATCTCATCTGAAGGGGAGACACGCGGTGTCTCCTCAACTGTCGCGCGCTAGTGAGTACTAAGCGCAACAGTTCAGAAGTCCATGGTTCATATATAGCTAAGCGCCGATTCTACCCTCGAAAAGACCCTCCTTCATTTATTGTCGTTCATCCCCTCCGTACAACTTTCCCCCATCCCTCGTACAAAGTGTAGCCAACCGAAGTGACTGGCCAACTTCACCCGTCTTTCCTTTATACACTTAATCGTATGATTTCACCAATTCAAACTTAAATTAAAGGACACCGAAGGGAAACGCTTAATCCATCTAGGCTGATAAAGAATACTTTCAAAACTCTGCCTTAGTTCATTTCCCGGAAAGAGGTTCATTATTACAATAGTAAACGAAGGACAAAGTTGAATTTCGCGCCAAAACCCCAGCGCCGGTACGTCAGTATGACGTCACGGATTTCAAACTATATTTTCTCGCACTTGGGTCGTTGTTGCTCAGTGAAAAGTTCTCGAAATTTGCTAAGTTCCTTGTTTGGCTATTTATTTTAATACAATGCAGTCCATCCTTATATGGATGAAACATTTACCTAGACCCTATATAGCAGACGCTATCAAAGTTCATGACGTCACAGCGAGGTGGCATCGCCACCAGAATTGCGTCTTTTCTTGGCTAACAAAGCCTCTGTTCGCGACGAAAGTGATTTTTTTTTCTGTATTGTAGAAAGATAATTTATCATGCTGCTCGGCTTATTTGTTTTTCTCCTTACTGTCCCTTTATTCTCACTTATGCATAGACCAACTTGTCTAAGAATTCCCTGCCACGTTTGCTCGTTATTTCAGAGTAGAACAATTTTCCCATTTAAACCGCCTATATCACTTGTGACGATTCCTTTATTGAGGCGTTAAATTTTTCGTTCTTTCTTTAGCATTTATGCTCTAGTACACTTTATTATGTAATGATTCACTTTCCTGTGCGTGCTGCGTTGTTCTTTAGCGTATTTTTTTTTTCGTACAAAGAAATAACTTATTTCACGAGTGTTGTTTGTAACAATGTAATTTTGTACTTAACGTTAAGGCTACATAAATAAATATCTCTCTTCTCTAGAGTCAAAATCTCTAGAGAAATATCAAGATACAGCAGATTAGATGATTTCACACCAAAACTCCGCGACTACTTCGTGGATATAGTTGACTTGGTACATTGCGGCAAAAGAACAGACGTGTAAGAAAACGGAACAGGGTCTTTTTTTTTCCCCTTTTTGCACACTCCAAGTACAATGTGACAAAGGATGCGATTTTTCTGATCAGCAGGTGAGGCCACAGCAAAGAAGGGGCCCATTGTGTTACAAACGTACAAACGTATTTGACTTTAAGAGAATTGAACCTTGTAGCGAAAGGGATTAAAAAATTAAAGGCGTGTGGTGACACTGCAGTGAAGTTTTCCCGTCAGTTTCATGTGACGTCACAGATTTCCGAAGAGTCTGACGACAGGTAGACTGTTATTAAAAACAGGACTGCATTGCGTTAGAATATAAACAAATATTTAGCCTGGTAACGGTTGCCCACTTTCTCCTGACACAACGGGCCCAAATAAACCGAAATCCCGCGAAAACCATGATGCAGCAATGATGTAACAGGGGCCGCGGTTTTGGCGTGATATTAGAAATTATTGAGCTAAACAAATTAGAGACGGACAGTCTGATTTTCATTGTTTCCCTTTGTAAGATTTTTTTTTTTTTTTGGCGCTGTAGCAATGCAGTTTCGAAGTGTTTCGAAGTGGCAATCTACCAGTGCAGTATGGTTTCGTATTCATTTCCAGTGTCGCTTCAATAGCTCCCATAGAAGCTAGTAAACGCCCTAAACGTGAGAACATCACCGGGAGGCAGGGGCAAGAGTTTGCGGTTCAGACCAGTTTATGAAAATCTTGAATCAGGAAGTGTTATGAAGTGCACTTGTCATCCGACCATAAACCATATCTTGGGCCGATGTCTGTACTTATGTTCTATATGGACGGCCGTTCATGTCAAAGCCGTGGGCACATTATTTACTCGATTCACCATGTACGCCGTTCTCTGTTGAGCCATGTTTGGCGATCGCGTAGTTTACGTGAAACGTAAGTCTTGCTGGAGGCCTCGAGAAAAACTGCATCTGCGGTAAGGACCAAACCCGGCAATACGTGCTTGGTAAAGTAACCATTCACAGCGTTTTAGTTGTTGAGTTAAATTTGTAAGCATACTTTTATTTGACGTCGGTACGTTGAACATCAGAGACACCAGAGTGTGATCCCTCCACCTTGTCGAATAAAGATATATATGACAGAAAACACAGCAATGTTCACAACAGACACGTGACTGACCAGGTACTTCCTTTACTAATTACTTAATTTTGTGTGTAATGTCTATAAGCGAAGTAACCGAATTTTGGAGCTACATTCGCCTGCGGGAAGACGGCTATGACGAGCACCGAAATGTGAGGAATGGTTGACCTGCTAACCTATCAAAAGGCTGCCATGGCAGACGTTAGCACAAATGTGCGGCTGCAACCCTATCACACACGAAGCTTTAATGTCATGTTCACCGAATGATGTTCACATTTAATGTTATTCGCATGGCTACTGCACGAAGTTGACTAATGTCACTTGACGAAGCGACATTTTTTCATATAGAACGAGCTCGGGGAAGTCTTTCGAATATGTGTTTCTGAATGAAATGTGCACCCTCCGCGAATCCACCAGGTTGCCCGTCCGATGATGGTGGTACTTGGATGCGACCGCTATACTAACCTCGTGTGCGGTACGTTCGCTGTCCCCCTATGAATCGGTAAAATGGCTTTATTCAAAGCGTATCAATATTGTCAAGCGTCATCCAAGCAGCCGCATGGCGCTCATACTAGTGTTGCGTTCTCTTGTCCACCGTAATACCAGCGCTTCTCGTCTGCGAGTTTCCGAGGCGCTGGCATCGAAGACATACAAGTGTTGGCGAGCGATTTCTGTGGTTCGAAGAGCTTGCGACGTCGTACCCGACCTTCGTTATCGAAAAAAAAAATTAATGAAACGATATGTGCCTCATAACCCCTATATACAATAATCTCGCATGAGTATAATGGATCCTTCTGTATATAAAAACATTTGGGGTGGGGGGAGGTGATAGGGTTCCCTCTAGAAGTTCACACATATGTGTTCTCTACTCGTTGAGCTGCTTCAGAACAACGAAACTGCGTAGCGAAAACTTCACGCACGTTCAGACGCCCGTTTAGGGCTTTAATGGATTAACTCCACGGACGCTCCGAGTCCGAAAGTCGTCTGCCAGGGAGCGACAAAAAGCGGTGATGAGCTGTCCGCGCACGATTTGTGAACTTCGCGATATCTGTTTCGCAACTTTACACGGTTATTTGGGCCACCATTCGCATCTTTCCGCATTCGCGCTTCTGGCGCCTCCGGTTTATGAACTTTCGCCCAACTATATCGCAGCCTTCAGGCAGGCCCATTCGTCGTGACTTCATTAGACACGTAGGCTTGTGTGTGAAACCTGTTGATGCGCGGTTGCTTCGCCAAACTACATCGGCACGTACGTCACGGAATCAACTGACGCTCCACAAAGTTTACAAAAGGACGTACGAAACCTGTTGTTTCGAGTAGCTTGCTCGAACAGTGCTCAAAAAAAAAAAAATAGATATAAGACGAGCAACTAAAAGTCGCGCGGCAAAACGAGAGGTCGCGTAGCCGCAGGCAGATGGTTTTCTGCGGCAGACTCGTCGGCGCGGCTGGCAGCCTGCGTCCTCCCCGAAGCCTTGCGCGCTCGCTCGCTCGTCCGCTCAGGAGCCCCCCCCACCCCAAGTGACGCTCCGCGCGCACGGCAAGCTCCCGCTCGCCCACCCACCAACGTTGTGCGAACGAGAACGAGAGAGAGATGGTGGCGAGGGAGAATGCTGGGGCGACGCGCGCAAAAATTTCGCTCGCCAGAGAACGCGTGCGCGCCAGGCAACGGGGGAGGGAGGGAGGCGAGTGCAAACGCGTACACAAGCACGCACGCACAGCACGCACGCACGCGCGCAAACGCTCCAGCAAGCGAACAGAACCAGAAGGAAAGCCAGAATCAAGAGAAAACGAAGTTCCCAAAAGGGGAGCGGGGAGAACCTTGAGCGTGACGTCACATCGCCATGGAGACGCCCGGCGACTCCTCGTGACGTCGCGCCGACGCTATCGACCAATCAGCGGGGCCCGTCCTCGTTTTTCGCAAACGAGTCTCCTGGCTCGTTGTATTTTCCTGCGTGTTTTTTTCATGGTCCGCCGTCTCGTTCTTTCTCTACCGCTGCGCGCGCGCGCGGCTTGCTTCATGCGCCTGCCGTACGAAACTTTTTCAGCTGCAGGAGCAGCCGCTGAGGGTCGAAATTTTCGCCCTATTTTATGGTTTCTAATTTGCAGTTCCCCTTTTTTCTTTTGTCGTCAGCGCAATAAAAGAATTTATACAAGGAGACAAGTTGGTGGGCGAAGGAGCTTTTCAAAAGTGTCGTCACCGGTTGAGCAAAAGCATTCGACCCGACAGTTCTTCAACGGTTCTTCAACGGCTCTTACTCTCCGGCGAGGCCAATGGAACCGATTCGACGAGAGCGACGGAAAATGCTTCGGGAGGCAACAGTTGGCATAACCAGGCACGAAGGGTGCTTTTACGACAACGTAGCTTTCAGCTTCCTCGACCCTTTTGAGCCGCTAGAGGATATAAATGTCGTCTGGTTAACGATATGATGAAAGCCTGGGGGCAACTCGTACACCCGCTAGGCTAACATTGCCAACATGGGTAGGACAATGCTGGCATGTTGGATGGTTTACAGCGGAACATTCAAGGTCGCACCTGTTATCTCGAGATCGATAGGTAGTGGATCAATACGAGTTTTCATTCCGGTTTGGTTTCCGAGAAAATTGGCAAATGGAAATTAGGTTCCTGGCGTGGAGCCGTTACGGTAGAGTTTCCTGGTTTCATAACGAAGCACTATAGCCTCACGGCTGGTTTACTGGACAGCACTTCGAGAGCAGTGAGTATTCAACTCAACGTCACTGCACAGGTCAAGAATAGGCCTGAAGAGATACCTGAATAGACCTGAAGTCCGATTAGGCAACCCCTGAAATGAACGACGATATCATACAACACTTGCACAGTCAGCTGAACAGTACAGTCGAGTTCGATTCATTTAGACAAGTGGCGTGGGACGCTGAGAGTACTACTCGGAATCACAAGTTCGACAAGCAGCGATTAGCATATGACAGGAAGCCCCGAGAAGGGAGCAACTAGAGAAAACACGCAGTACAACGTTGAGAGGGTTTCATAAGGTGTCTCGTCTTCGTTCCTCACAGCGCCGGCTCTCTATTTAGGAAGCCATTGATTGGCGACCGCCTCATGTCAAGATGACCAGCCTGCGGCGGACGACAGTCCAGCCAAGAATGGCCTGTCTCCGCCTACCGAATCAATTTCGGCGGCGTTGTCCCGCAAATTATCCACTTAATGGGCGCTTATAGCTACCGGCATATGCAACGGCGAAAGAAGAAAAAAAGAAAGCGCAAAGGAGAACGAAGTCGGCGAGGTGACGTCACCGTCGCGGCTACCAATGAGTGGCGTCCGCGGCAGGATCAAACGCCGGACGCCACGCGCGCTCCAAAAGCAACCACGCGGCCACCAAATCGCGAGGGGATATCGAGCAAAGAGAGAAGCGTACAGGTTGGGGCGAGCTGCTGTGTCGCAGCTTCAGACGCTCGGGACGGCCGTGACGTCACTCGTCCTCGCCGGGTGACGTCACGCTCGCGCTTGCCCTCTTTCTCAGTCACGCGGATAGCCGCCTGACTTGCCGGCTAGGGTGCCTCGATGACCAGCGCCGCCGTCCAGGGTGGAGACAACCCCGCTGGCGCCGCCATATTGTGTCACACGAGCTGAGACTCAAGCTACGCTTGCGTTCATAAAGTGTTACTCGCGGCGCGCTTCCAAGTGCTTTGCCTTGATGAGGATTTTTTTATCGGTGTCCCACCTGCATATCTTTATAACCAATAGCCGTTAACTCGTCGAAGGTCGAAGACGTAAATGTATGGCGCCTGGAACATGCCCCAAGTTGCCTAATTCAATCACATTTAATATGCCGTGTGTATGTTTAAAACACGCACTATTTTTTTTTTTTGCGCTTCGATGCTTGGTTTATAAGGTTTGCGACCCCCTGTGTGTGGAAGTTTTTCTTTTTCGCTGTTGTATTTTGGTTTACACGTCACGCCTCCTTTACCGTAGCCAGCCACTCGGCCACGGCGGTTAGTTTCCCTTGCGTTGCGCGTGCTCATCGCGTTCGTTGCAATTATTTGACGATATCTACGTGCAATTTTGCCCACAAAACTGTGTGCTGACAGGATTAAGCTGGTGTAAAAATAACTGCGATGTGAAAATAAGGTTTAGTTAGTGCTGTAGAGAAAAATGTTACATAACTTGTCTGTGTCAATCTTGCGTAGTACACACAAGAAACCAAACGATGCACAAAATTCATTTACTTAGCAATGTCTAGTACAGTCAATCATGAAAGAGATATGTACATAAAAAATGATATGTACTGTGTGGCGCCTGAAGGTTATGTTGAAAGACGAGATAAAAAAAAAAATCGCAAGGTAGGCTCAACACACACAATTCGGGTTCGGGATAGGGAGAGTTTTTTTAATTTATTCATTACATGGGGGGGGGGGGGGGGTTCAAGTGAGTACATCAACCTTATTACACACAATATAAATCGAAAACAAGAATGCAAACAAGAAAACGCAACCGCGGGTAATATTAATCAAGATATCCAGCCAGAATACATACATCAGCTACCATCGAATACGTCGCATCAGCCAAACACATCGATGGCGAGTACAGAACATTTCATAAAAAACCATTAGAACACTGATAACTACATTGAAAAAATAAACAACACTGCATACATATCACGTACAAAAACCGTAAATGAAACTTACAGATTAGCAATGTTTTTCACTTCGAAAATATAGTCCATGATGATGTAGGGCTGTTGACTTTAACAGACGGCGCCCATCCTGTCGATTTCCGTCGTACTGGTCCTCTTCAAAGTGTTTCTAAGTACAGGTAAAACAACAAAAGTGATTATTGATATGAAAAGTTGCCTTGTAAATACAGAGAACCCATTACAGTGCTTAAAAATAAATTTTAGCAGAAGCAATGCTGTATTACCTCGCTTCACACGTTTCGAAGAAATGCACAGGCTACAACAGACACCATGCCAGAAAGCGCCGAAACATTTCGGTCCCATGATGCCCCTTAACTCTACTACACCTGGGCATACCGTGCACAGGTATTTAAAGACCGTCACAGTACCCACTACGATCGGGAATGAGCACGAATGACCATCGGCTTACGATCACCACGCTACAAATATGTACAAGTCTAAAAAATCAGCTATGTAACGTAACACCCTGAGGTCCGCAAGATATCTCCTGAGAAATCAGAGAAAATCACAATGTTTTGCTTACCACGTACAAAACAGCCGCTCTCCCCAGACGAAGCACTGCGTTCTTTAGTCCCAAATAACCAGTACCGAAAAAAAAGAAACAAGAGACACACACGATGTGTGCTTCCCATGAAAAAGGAAAATAGGTGGCTTACGTGACGATTCGTAGCTAATGTAAGACTATTTCGCGGCTAAGCATCTTCGTCAGTCCTTAAAATAAGGGTACAGACTGCGCCCATCAAAACGAAAAAAGCCTATGCGACGCGCGCTCGCAAACCATACGCTACTCAGACAGCATCGGTGCAGTGCTTACTTAGTTCGTGAGCGAACGTAGGTACGTGAGCGGGGATCAGAGAATACTTTCTTATTTAAATGAAAAACACGGTGCGGTAGTCTAAACATTCTTGACACTTACCTCGCAAATGCAGGAGTTATCCGTTGCCTTCCAGTGATCGTGCTTTACTTGGGCTTCCCATCTCTTCCGTCGCTCTGGGTCCCGGGGGAAGCGAAAACAACCCAGTCCTTTACGCGTCGATCCGGCGCACTTGGGAACACAACAGCCCGTCATGTCGACACGATGCACTTGATAGCTTGTCAGTCATGCGGCTGAACACTGTCTAGCAAGTAGAAGCGTCCGCGAAGCATCCGCGCGCACTGTGCCTCGAACTCAGCACCGGCACCAAGCAATCGCAACGGCTCGCTGTGACACAATATGGCGTCGCAGCGAGAAAGCGGCGGCGCGGGGGCGGTCAAAGGTTGGCACCACCCTGAACGGCGGCGCTGGCATCGAGGCACCCTAAGATAGGGTAGGGTGCCTCGATGCCCAGCGCCGCCGTCCAGGGTGGAGACAACCCCGCTGGCGCCGCCATATTGTGTCACACGAGCTGAGACTCAGCTACGCTTGCGTTCATAAAGTGTTACTCGCGGCGCGCTTCCAAGTGCTTTGCCATGATGAGGATTTTTTTATCGGTGTCCCATCTGCATATCTTTATAACCAATAGCCGTTAACTCGTCGAAGGTCGAAGACGTAAATGTATGGCGCCGGGAACATGCCCCAAGTTGCCTAATTCAATCACATTTAATATGCCGTGTGTATGTTTAAAATACGCACTATATTTTATTTTATTTTTTTTTTGCGCTTCGATGCTTGGTATATAAGGTTTGCGACCCCCTGTGTGTGGAAGTTTTTCTTTTTCGCTGTTGTATTTTGGTTTACACGTCACGCCTCCTTTACCGTAGCCAGCCACTCGCGCACGGCGGTTAGTTTCCCTTGCGTTGCGCGTGCTCTTCGCGTTCGTTGCAATTATTTGACGATATCTACGCGCAATTTTTGCTTTTTTTTGCCCACAAAACTGTGTGCTGACAGGATTAAGCTCGTGTAAAAATAACTGCGATGTGAAAATAAGGTTTAGTTAGTGCTGTAGAGAAAAATGTAACGTAACTTGTCTGCGTCAATCTTGCGTAGTACACACAAGAAATCAAACGATGCACAAAATACATTTACTTATAATGTCTAGTACAATCAATCATGAAAGAGATATGTACATGAAAAATTATATGTACTGTGTGGCGCCTGAAGGTTATGTTGAAAGACGAGATAAAAAAATTAATTCGCAAGGTAGGCTCGACACACAATTCGGGATAGAGAGAGTTTTTTATTTTTTTATTTATTCATTACATGGGGGGGGGGGGGGGGGGGGTTCAAGTGAGTACATCAACCTTATTACACACAATATAAATCGAAAACAAGAATGCAAACAAGAAAACGCAACCGCGGGTAATATTAATCAAGATATCCAGCCAGAATACATACATCAGCTACCATCGAATACGTCGCATCAGCCAAACACATCGATAGCGAGTACAGAACATTTCATAAATAACCATTAGAACACTGATAACTACATTGAAAAAATAAACAACACTGTATACATATCACGTACAAAAACCGTAAATGAAACTAAGACAGTCAAATACAGATTAGCAATGTTTTTCACTTCGAAATATAGTCCATGATGATGTAGGGCTGTTGACTTTAACAGACGGCGCCCATCCTGTCGATTTCCCTCGTACTGGTCCTCTTCAAAGTGTTTCTAAGTACAGGTAAAACAACAAAAGTGATTATTGATATGAAAAGTTGCCTTGTAAATACAGAGAACCCATTACAGTGCTTAAAAATAAATTTTAGCAGAAGCAATGCTGTATTACCTCGCTTCACACGTTTCGAAGAAATGCACAGGCTACAACAGACACCATGCCAGAAAGTGCCGAAACATTTTGGTCCCATGATGCCCCTTAACTGTACTACACCTGTGCATACCGTGCACAGGCATTTAAAGACCGTCACAGTACCCACTACGATCGGGAATGAGCACGAATGACCATCGGCTTACGATCACCACGCTACAAATATGTACAAGTCTAAAAAATCAGCTATGTAACGTAACACCCTGAGATCCGCAAGATATCTCCTGACAAATCAGAGAAAATCACAATGTTTCGCTTACCACGTACAAAACAGCCGCTCTCCCCAGACGAAGCACTGCGTTCTTTAGTCCCAAATAACCAGTACCGAAAAAAAAAAAAAGAAACAAGAGACACACGATGTGTGCTTCCCGTGAAAAAGGAAAATAGGTGGCTTACGTGACGATTCGTAGCTAATGTAAGACTATTTCGCGGCTAAGCATCTTCGTCAGTCCTTAAAATAAGGGTACAGACTGCGCCCATCAAAACGAAAAAGCCTATGCGACGCGCGCTCGCAAACCATACGCTACTCAGACAGCATCGGTGCAGTGCTTACTTAGTTCGTGAGCGAACGTAGGTACGTGAGCGAGGATCAGAGAATACTTTCTTATTTAAATGAAAAACACGGTGCGGTAGTCTAAACATTCTTGACACTTACCTCGCAAATGCAGGAGTTATCCGTTGCCTTCCAGTGATCGCGCTTTACTTGGGCTTCCCATCTCTTCCGTCGCTCTGGGTCCCGGGGGAAGCGAAAACAACGCAGTCCTTACGCGCGATCCGGCGC